>NC_090439.1:77691327-77994358 GCF_031143425.1 Pleurodeles waltl
TATAACTGCTGAATGTCTATGGTACAAGTAAATTCTAACTATAATGTCCCTGTCACTTTAGTTTTTTCCAGTGAATTTCTATGTTTTTTTAAATATTTTCTAACTATAACGCCCCTGTAACCTTAGATTTTTTCAAAATATATATATATATATATATATATATATATATATATATATAAACTCCAAAATGGTGAAACTCGCTCACCAAACATCTGCACTGTATCGAAATGTACCATCAGCAAAATAACGAGGAAAAGTTGATTCTTCCATAAAGTTTGTCTCCTTTATCATAAAATATTATTGTGAAATAAAAACGCTGTCCCCCAGCAAAATGTCTACGCGTTTTGGATAACGCCTTCAACTGGACATAGTTGCCTCCCAACACACGCTGTAAAAATATCACTCGTGAGCCTTCATATACTTCCATTGTCTACAAGTGTTTGTAAAGACGGCGACCATCTTTAAATGAACACATTGTTCAATCCTCATCTATTGCAACGAAAATGATAGGTTCTAAATGATAAAATATAGTATATACCACAATAGTAATCCAGGTGTCTATGTCATTTTGACTAAATGTACATCTCATAATCATTCTTCTCAATCTAAAGCATAGAAATAATAATGACAATTATTGAACTTATTTTGGACTGATTATTGTTCTTCAAAATCAAATGATGGCATAAAAAATCAATTCACATGATCAAAACCATCATGTTGATTCTTATAATTATGCCCTTCGATAGTAGTGGCTAATGCCTAATTTGTCATTCATGATTGACTGAAATCACAGTACATTAACATTCATATTGATGTGCAGAGTTACATCCATAGATATCATAACTTTAATTCATAAAATATATCATCTCGTACTTGCTGGCAATACTTGAAACCCTGCCAATTATTTTTTAAATGAGTCACGGGCATATATCATAAAGTGTCTAGTGCAAAAAAGTGTGCTACCATCAGTAAATATTAAAAAACAATTGTTGTAAAAAGTGTATCAGAAAAGCAAAATCAAAAAATGAATGATTAAAAATAAATATGTTACAGCACCAATGAGAACATGGAAAATACATCTACAAAGTCATAAGTTAACCAATTCTATCAATAATAAGCAAAGACATTACGGGAATGGTGTTCTTATTACCCATCACAGATGGACATATAGTTCTGCATCGAGATTATGTCCCCACGGATTTTCTGAATCAAGTAATAAGATCATCTTGGATTCCATTTGCATTAGTTCAGATAATTTATCACCTGACATAGGACCCAACTTAATGGATTTAATCCCATAAAAGCATACCATGCTTAAATCACCTCCATCTACCTCCCAGAAATGTTTGGCCAATGGATAAGATCTATCATGGTTCCTGATGGCTCTAAAATGCCGTAAAAATCAGATTTTAAGTTTGTGAATAGTGCTGCCTACATATTTTTTATGGCAGCCACATTCAATCACATATATAACATATTGAGTTTCACAAGTGATCAGTTCTTTAATATCACATTTTGTGCCATCAAATATTTGATACTCCTGTATATTTGCACGCTTTACAGTGGCCAAACTTACAGAATCCTACACTTTTCTTGGTCAGCCATGACCTGTTATCATTGGTCATAAATAAACTCCTTGTCAGATAGTCTTCCAACAAATTGGTTTTACGATAAGAGATCTGAGGATGTTGGCCAATACTGTCCTTAATGTGAGGATCCCGTTGTAGAATGTGCCAATGACGTTGTAAAATGTTCTTAAGCGTCATATGTTGATGGTTAAATTCCAGAAACAGGCTCGGTGGAGAACGATTGAGGTCCAGATTGTCCAACATCGGTTGATTTTTAAAGAGCAATTCATCTCTACTTTTACTCCTGACCCCGCTTTGAGCATCAACAAGAATTTTATGGGGATAACCCATTTCAGAAATCTTTGGGTCATATCTTTCATTACTTGCTCAAAACCAACATCATCCAAACATATCCTGCACGCCCGCAGGAAGTGGCTGTAAGGTATGCTCCATTTTAGAGCTTTCGGATGACCACTATTCCCATGCAGTATAAAATTACAAGCGTTGGTTTGCGGTACACAGTGGTTTCCAACTTGTCATTTTTAATCATAAGTTGGACATCCAAGAATTCAATAGACTCTCTACTCCAGACTGTCTGAAGATGGATGTTTAACTCATTGTTATTGAGCATCTGAATGTATTCATGCAGAGATTCTTCCTGACAATCCCACATTAAAAAAAGATCATCAATATAACATACCAACAGTACTATCTTGTCCATAAAAGTGCAATGTGCATCTGACCATGCTATTTCTTTCTCCCACGATCCCATATAGAGATTCACATATGTGGGAGAAAAAGATGCACCCATAGCTGTACCTTATTTCTGAAGATAATACACACTATATATATATATATATATATATATATATATATATATATATATATATATATATATATATATGAACAACAAAGAAGCACTGCACTACCGGAGGCTTCATAATCCAACTTCATTTATTTCATACAGATAGAATTCCATCAGGACCTACGATGCGTTTCAACATATTGGGGGTCATTACAACATTGGCGGTTAAAGCCGCTTACCACCGTGCAGAAGACCGCCAACACACCGCCGTGCCCGCAGAAATCCGCTACAGCCATTATGACCCACAGCACGGAGTACACCAATATTCAGACACCCACACAAGTCCGCCACACCAAAGGTCAGTGATAAACTGGCGAAAACAAAACCTCCACCATCACACCAACAGAAATATGCCCACACTATCACGACACACGAATCCACGTGGCGGTCTTTCAACCGCTGTATTCCATTGGCGGTACACACCGCCGCGCTCAAAATACACACACACATACAAAACACAACCACATTGGACAATTCCAAATACCCAAACCTGGTACACATACACACACCACTCCCAAACACCCAATACAATATAAAACACACACCCACATCACCCACAAACCCCTACGACCACAATTGAGAGAGAAGCACAGAGAGAGACACCACCATCAACAATACTAGCATCCACAGGCACACAACACCATCACCCACATAACTTCCACGCACCTCACACAACACCCTACTACATATCAGCACACTTATCACCACACACACCACCCCACACATCAACCACACCACCCCATGGCACGGCAAAGACACCCCAGGTTCTCGGAGGATGAGTTCAGGGTCATGGTGGAGGAAATCGTCCGGGTAGAGCCACAGCTATTCGGATCACAGGTGCAGCACACCTCCATTGCAAGGAAGATGGAGCTATGGCGAAGAATAGTGCTCAGGGTAAACGCAGTGGGACAGCACCCAAGAAATCGGGATGACATCAGGAAGAGGTGGAACGACCTACGGGGAAGGTGTGTTCCGTGGTCTCAAGACACCACCTTGCGGTTCAACGGACTGGCGGCGGACCCCCACGTCCTCCTCCACAACTAACAACATGGGAGGAGTAGGTCTTGGCGATTCTGCATCCTGAGGGCCTCACAGGACTAGATGGAGGAATGGACTCTGGTAAGTCAAATCTTAATTATTACATCCCCCACCGTACCTGCATGCCACCACATACACCCACCCTCACCCTCACCCCATCATTCCAACTCCTCACAAATGTCCCAACATCACAAACCACACATCCCAACACCAAGCCCTGCATGCAACACCAAAGCATGGACACCTATCACCAAAGCATGCCCACTGCACAAACCCATACACCCCACTAAACCATCATCACACAAGGTCCCACAAAGGAATGCAAGCACTGGGGTACACGGTCACCCACCCATTGCACACCATGGCACACACAGATGTAATGAACATCCTTTTATACCCCTGCAGGATCCCTACTCAACGTCACCGGACAGGAGGGTCCACACATGTCCACACCATCAACAGAAGAGGCCCACAGTGATGACAGCACCTCTGTCCAACTGGATCTAGATGACCAGCCCGGCCCATCGGGGACCTCGGGACAGTCATTTCCCATCACACAGTCACAGGCCACTACACAGCTTCCCCCCTCTGGAAACACCAGCACAGCACCCACCCAGCGGGCCCATACCTCTGTCCCCAGGACACGTCAATCAGCAGTGTGTCCACCACTACAGGGAACCCAGGCTAACCCACCACCTCAACAACAACAGGGACCTGGGGGCAGTGGGCACACGGTCCAGGGGACGGAGTCCCAGGAACACAGGGGAACTGGGAGGGCTGCTGTGCGACCGGGGGAGGAAGGCCAAGGGAACCCACTCTCCACGAGGCCCTCTCCAACATCATGGGAGCCTACCACCACTCCCAGGAGACGATGGCAACGGTACTGGCCAAGTTTCAGGAGACCCAGCGCCTGCAGGAGGAACAGTATTTGGGCTTCAGGGAGGAACTCAGAGCCATCAATTCCACCCTGGGCACCATCGTAGGGGTGCTGAAGGAAGTACTCAACACCAGGAGGGACACTGTGGCACAACAAGGGGCCCCTGACACTAGCCTGGACAATGAACTGCCCACCACCTCCGCCGGCTCTAGTGGACAGGAGGCACCGCCACAGGACCACCACTCCAGCACCCCACCCCCTGCAGAGGGAGAACCACCCCGCCAACGGTCCCTGAGATCCAGGACAAAGACAGAGAACGATGCCAAGACCCCCGCAAAGAAATGAGACCACCATGAATGTCATCTTTCTGTCCCACTTTGTCACCCTGTCCATCCTTAAACTGCCCCAGCTCCACTTCCTATGCCAATTTGGGCAATGCACCTGTGAGACTAATAGACTGGACTCTGCCATGGACATTCCTCCACCATCACCCCTCACCATTTTGCAACCCCCTCCAATATTGAGCACTAAAATAAACACCCTTGCAGCACAAAACAATCTGGAGTCAGTCTGTGATTTCGGAATAGTGTTTTAGCAATTACTGTGGCAAAAAGCTCTTTCAATTGTAATGTCAACATACCTATGTCAAACAGCTCTAGTCCATGAGGAATCAAAGCAGATGTCACACAGTGGGACCACATCTGTGAAATCGTAAGGGAAAGTGACAATCAGTGACCATACACTGGGTGAAAACGACAGACAGTAGAGAAGTAGTAGTGTTAAAGTACATGTAGTAGGCAGGTTTTGTATTCTTACCTGTGTCTCACTGGAAATATTTCAGGATCACTGAGTCCCTGTTGTCCATGTCTTCTTCTTCTGCTTCCTCGTCTTCACTGTCCACAGGCTCCACAGCTGCAACAACACCGCCATCTGGACCATCCTCCTGCAGAAAAGGCACCTGTCGTCGCAAAGCTAAGTTGTGAAGCATACAGCAGGCCATGAGGATCTGGCACACCTTCTTTGGGGAGTAGAATAGGGATCCACCTGTCATATGGAGGCACCTGAACCTGGCCTTCAGGAGGCCGAAGGTCCGCTCGTTTATTCGCCATGTTCGCCCATGGGCCTCATTGTAGCGTTCCTCTGCCCTTGTCCTGGGATTCCTCACTGGGGTCAGTAGCCATGACAGGTTGGGGTAACCAGAGTCACCTGCAAATGGCGAGGGACAACAGTTAGACACACACTAACCTGTAGGGATAACCCCAGACCCAGACAACCATTCCCACTGTCTTGCTTCCAGGTGCTCACCTAATAGCCACACATGGTGCCTTTGGAGTTGCCCCATCACATTAGGGAAGCTGCTATTCCGCAGGATGTAGGCGTCATACACTGAGCCTGGGAACTTGGCATTAACATGGGAGATGTACCGGTCTGCCAAACATACCATCTGTACATTCATCGAATGATAACTCTTCCGGTTTCTGTACACCTGTTCACTCCTGCGGGGGGGACCAAAGCCACATTCATCCCATCAATGGCACCTATGATGTTGGGGATATGTCCCAGGGCATAGAAATCACCTTTCACTGTAGGCAAATCCTCAACCTGAGGGAAAACGATATAGCTCCGCATGTGTTTCAGCAGGGCAGACAACACTCTGGACAACACGTTGGAAAACATAGGCTGAGACATCCCTGATGCAATGGCCACAGTTGTTTGAAATGACCCACTTGCAAGGAAATGGAGTACTGACAGCACCTGCACTTGAGGGGGGATTCCTGTGGGATGGCGGATAGCTCACTTCACGTCTGGCTCCAGATGGGTACACAGTTCCTGGAGTGTGGCACGGTCAAGCCTGTATGTGATGCTCACAAGTCTTTCCTCCATTGTCGACAGGTCCACCAGCGGTCGGTACACCGGAGGATGCTGCCATCCCCTCATATGTCCCAGAGGACGGTGTCTATGAAGGACAACAGCGAGCACAGAGTCAACCAACTCAGAGGTACGTACCCACAGCTTACACAGAACACAATTCATAATCCAAAAAGTGGCCTGTTTGTGTGTTGAGTCTAGGCCTAGGTATGTGTGACGCAGTTAAAAATGAAGCCATGTGGGCCCCTGAAATGGCGGCTGCCTGACCTCTAAAGTGGGACAATGGGATGTGAGGTAACTGCATTGGCGTTGTACACCATCGCGGTAGGCAGTCGAAGACCGTGGCACAATGCTGCATTGATGGGTCCCAGTTGCCAATGACGATGTACGCCGGCGGTGACGGTACGCACCGCCGCGGATGTGACCGCCATTTTAAATCTCTTCAATCACTCGATACCTGATATTCGACAGGAGAGGACATACACTGCAAGTGCTGCTGTGACCTCGGTCTGGAATAGACAATGGCTCGAGTGTCTGGGAAAGGGCCACTGCCTTCACATCGGAGGAGTTGGAGAAACTCATGGATGGGGTCCTCTCCCAGTACACGCTACTCTACGGTCCTCCAGACAAACAGGTAAGTACACTGGGAGCATGCTGTTTGGGCTATGCCTGTGTGTTGTGGGGTGGATACAAGGGGGGGAGATTGAGGCGTGCATGAAACGACGGTGAGTGCATGTGCCACATGGCAAGGGTAGGGATGGGGGCCAATGACTGTGACGGTGCAGTTGGTAATAAGTTTCTCTTCCCCTGTACAATTCATGTAGGTCAGCGCCCACCAGGAAAAAGATATTTGGCGTGCCATCGCCAAGGATGTCCGGACCCTGGGGATCTACCACAGACGGAGCACCCACTGCAGGAAAAGATGGGAGGACATTTGCCGCTGGAGCAAGAAGACGGCGGAGGCTCAGCTGGGGATGGCCTCCCAATGTGGGAGGGGTTCCCGTCGCAGCATGACCCCCCTGATGTTCAGGATCCTGGCGGTGGCGTACTCGGAGTTGGATGGGCGCTTGAGGGCATCACAGCAGCCACAAGGGGGTAAGTACACACTCATCCTGCTAATTTTGAGCGCAGTGGAGGGGTCTGGGTGGGGGAGGTGGGCTGTGGGTTTCCCTAGGCCAGGGCGAGTTTAGTAGGCAAGGTCCCTCCGTAAGGCAGGCCATGTGGCACCCCAGCCCACCTCTGTAGAGTGACAAGTACACCTAGTCATGCCCCTGTGTCATCCATGTGTGCAGATGTCTTGCATAGCCTAGTAGGCCATTTCCCAGGGATTGAACAGTGGAGCCCAAGAGCGTGGCGTAGTTCAGCGGGGCTTCTGTGTTTGTCGTGTCCGACAACGGTAGCTGTAATGCTTGCACTCAACATGTCTTTCTTCTGTCATCCCCCCTTTTTGTGGTGTCCCTGTTCTTGTGTGCATTAGCATCATCAGGCGGAGGAGCAGTGGCACCGGAGCACGAGGGGGCTGCATCCCACATGGCCATGGAGGGCCACACTACGGACTCGGACTTCACCAGTGGGATGGAGGGCGAGGGTAGCTCCACGGCGGGGACAGGTGCTGACACCAGCAACACGGACTCGTCCTTTGATGGGAGCTCCCTAGTGGTGGCAACATCTGTGCCCCCCATCTACAGGTACAGCCGCCACCCCCCCTACCAGCACCGCCCTCCCAGCAGCCCCTCAGCCTTTGCCCCGTGCCTGCTCACGCAGGAGGGTGGGCATCACCTTTGCCCCAGGCACCTCAGCCCCTGCCCCAGTCACCCCTGCTGCCCTCAGTGAGGAGGCCATTGACCTTCTCAGGTACCTCACTGTTGGGCAGTCTACCATTTTGAATGCCATCCAGGGTGTAAAAAGGCAGTTGCAACAAACAAATGCATTCCGGGAGGGTATTCATTCTTTTCAGGCAGCCCTTCAGCGAGCTTTTCAGACTCTGGCCTCGGCACTGATGGCATCCATTGTCCCTGTCTCTAGCCTCCCCCATCCAACTTCCTCCACCCAGACCCAATCCCCTCTACCTCAGCCTATCCCAAGCACACCTTCAGACCAGCATGCACACACGTCAACACACAAGGGAAGCTCTGGCAAACATAAGCACCACACATCCCACAGGCACTCACACAAGCATCACACACATGCAGACACACCAACATCCACTGCCTCCACTGTGTCCCCCTCCTCCTTGTCTCCCTCCTCCCTCCCAGTCTCATCTACACTCACACCTGCATGCACTACATCTACAGCCACTATTGCCATCACCAGCACACCCACCACCACACCCCGCTTACGTGCAGTCACCACCCCCACTACCATTCACACGTCCCCTGTGTCCTCTCCCAGTGTGTCTGTGACGCCACCTCCCAAGATACACAAACGCAGGCACACACCCACCCAACAACCATCCACCTCACAACAGCCTCCAGCCCATGCACCTTCACCAAAAGTCAGCAAAGGAACACCTCCTACAACCACAACCTCTTCCTCCACTCCCAAACCCCCTCCAGCTACCCGTCCCAGTGTCTCCCAAAAACTTTTCCTGTCCAACCTTGACCTCTTTCCCACACCTCCCCCACCCCGTCCATCTCCTAGGTCCCGAACTAGCACCTCAGCCACAACATCTCCGGGACCAGTGGTGCCTGTAGTCACCGGAATCTGGAGTGCACCGGCCACCAGGGCAGCCAGTGTGGCACGGAGCCACAGCATAGACAGTCCCCCACCTGTCAAGCATAAAAAGTTGGCCAGTGCCCGGCGGGAGAGGGGGAAGACTCCAGCCACCAAAGCCGCTCCCAGGGGTCCCGGTGGGAGTGTGAAGTCAGCTGCGACACCTTCAAAGGTGACAGAGAGGACCGCCAGCAGCTGAGTCACTACAAAGGAGCCTGCCGACTCAAGCGCCGCTGAACAGGGCACCGCCGCTCCAAGCACCACTGAACATGGTACCGCCACTCCAAGCACCGCTGAACAGGGCCCCGCTGTTCCAAGCACTGCTGAACAGGGCCCCGCCGCTCCAAGCGCAGCTGAACAGGGCCCCACCGCTCCAAGCACCGCTGAACTGGGCCCCGCCGCTTCAAGCACCGCTGAACAGGGCACCGCCGCTTCAAGCACCGCTGAACAGGGCACCGCCGCTCCAAGCACCGCTGGCCCATGAGCGCCAAGGGCACTGACACTACTGAGTTCGTCACGAGCAGGATGAAGCACTCTGGGCACAGAGCCCCCTCCAGAACCATTGGAGGAAGTCATCCACTACCTCTGTCCTTAGCAGGATGAAGCACTCTGGGCACCATGCCCCCTCCAGAACCAGTGGAGACTGTCATCCACTACCTCTGTCCTTAGCAGGATGAAGCACTCTGGGCACAAGGCCCCCTCCAGAACCAGTGGAAAGATACTTCCACTTGAGAGACTGTGGCTTTGCACTCCCCACGATGGAACAGTGGGAACGCCACCCACTGTGGAGACTTGAGAGACTGTGGCTTTGCACTCCCCAGGATTGAACAGTGGGCAACCCACCCACTGAAGAGACTTGTGAGACTGTGGCTTTGCACTCCCCAGGATTGAACAGTGGGCATGTGGCACTCTTGTGGATTTGGCGTTGTGCACTCAACCAGCTGAGGTGCCCCCCTTTCCCTCCCCCTGAGGTGCCTGTTTTCTTGCTATCTGATGCCCCTGCAGTGTTCACTCCGTCATGGTTGGGGATCTTGTGTGGCCCTCGCCCATACCGTGTGGACCTAGTGTTCCACGGACTTCATTGGAGCACTACCTGGACTACTAAGCTTGGTGTATATTTTCTTTATGGTGTATATATATATTTTTGCTTACTTGATTTTAATATATTACAATGGTTACACTCAATTCCTTTTATCTTTGCATTCTTCCGGGAGGGCTTGGGGGGTGTAACCATAATGTATAAATATGTATTAGTGTGTGTGTTGTAGTGGGTGAGGGTGGGGGTGGGGGTGTTGCATGTGTGCGTCTCTGTTTTTCCCCTCCCCCCTCCCCTGTGTCGTAGGTGCAGGTGGTCTTTGCCGCCGGCGTTCGTGCTCTTGGTAGAGGAGCAAGAAGATGAGGGCTGGCAGGATGTGCAGCTCTGGTTCCATGGCATCCGGATTCCTCGTGGGGTGTGTAGAGGTGAGCATTTTCCCTTCGAAGTCCTGTTTCCGACGTGTTTTTATCCACGGTGAATCCGCCCCGGAAAAGGTTGCAGATTGGTAGGTTGTGATACTGTGGGCGGTACTTTGTCTTCCGCTTGTCTGTTGGCCGTGACTGCCAAGCTGTTTGTCTGTACCGCCGTGGCGGTCGGAGTGTTAAAGTGGCTGTCTTTGTTGGTGGTTTCCGCCACAGTCGTAATTCCAATTTTTTTACCGCCGGCTTGTTGGAGGTCTTACCGCCGGTTTAACACCGACCGCCAGGGTTGTAATGACCACCATTGTCTTTTAGACTGGATTCTGAGAATGGTAGTTAATCACTTATTCACACCTGAGCCTGCATGTGACTTAATTAAAAGTGTTTCAGCATGATTCTTTTGCTTTAATACTCAGTAATTCTTGATGTTTAATATTTCTTAATGTTCATTATTTATAGCACTTCATGCATTTCAAAATGTCATTCACATTGCTCCACAGACTCAGTTGTCATTTAAATCACTGTTAATCTGTTTTTCATCCATAATGTGATTGCACCAGGCTAACGTCACTCTTGGGATGGCGTTAGATTTTGGTGCTGCCTTAGATTTATGAAAACTTGTAAATCAGGGGCAGCGTCAAAATGCAATGGGTGTTGCTGTTGCACGCCCACAGCAACACCCATTGCACACCTCTTTCACGCAAAGTGCTGGGTGTGAAGAGGCCATATTTACAAGGTGGCATTAAGTCACAAAAAGTGGAGTGCAGGGCATAGCACAACCAGAGCAATATGAAAATTGATGCTCTGGTGGTGCTAGGGGCTCTTAACAATGCCCGCTAGCTTCAATATAAAAAGCATTTTTTTACTTGCAGATATCTTTGGCACTGCCTGACAAATCTTCACGACACTTCCTGAAAAAACTTGTCAGTCCAGTCAGCTGCTGCCTGGAAAGTTTTGAGGTGATCCGTCCAGGGTGGACGATAAAAGGGGGGGTCCCAAAACAAATTTTTCCAGTTCATTTTTCTATAGGGATTTTGAACAGCGATAGCGCAAAAACTATTGGATGGAATTTCACCAAATTTGGCAGGTAGGTCCTGGTCCAGAAAGCTTTTTCTGCTTTGGTCTAATTCCATTCAGTGGTTTTCTTATAATTAACTAAAAAACAAATTTGTATATGTATGGATGCGGGTCCTCCTCGGATCCTTCATCCGATTCAGAGGAAAAGCAAGTTGCTGATTTGCTGGCCACATCCTGTCAAAAAATTTGGCGCTGCCATTTTGTTTCTCACATTGTCTGTGGGGATGGGAAAAAACTGTGTAAAAACATATAAGGGGTCAGGATACAGGTATCCTGACCCCTAAGGACAGATTAAGAACCCATCATGGGCAAAAAACTGCCCTTTTTTTGCCAATCTGTAGATTTGTGGATCCTCCTCGGATCCTTGGGAGAAGCAAGTCCCTGACGGGCTTGCCACAACCTGACACAAATATTAATGTGTGCTTTAAAAAACATAGAAATTAATAAAAAAATAAAAAAAAGCAAAGGTTACAGAGACGTTATAGTTACGTTCTGAATTTACTTGTGCAAAAGCATAGAAATTCAGCAGGTATAGTTAGAGTTTTTTCAAGTAACTGTAACTCGCGCCCTAAGGTAACTATAATTCACACCCTCAACATGCACTGCTAAGTACCCCAAATTACTCCAAATTATTGAACTAAAAACTGTGCATGGCAAAACTGTGCATGACAGGGGTGCCACATATATAGAGCTGCTCTTCACCTACATTTTGGAACTCCCCCGAGTTCTATCTTGTGTTTTGCATAATTTATGCATCACTCTAAACCTGAAAGGGTCTTGTTTTGCTGGTGTGTCTGGACAAAGCTAAACCCCTCTGAAGAGCTCTAATGAGAGTGAAACACATGTAAGGGGTTGCTTTATTCATTCCAGGGTGGCTTGGATGGTATTTAACCAGTCCAAAGCTGTCTCACTTTTCCTGGAGTGGTAAACGGCTTTTGTCATTTTACAGCTCAGCGAAGATGACACTGTGTCAATCCTATGCTTAAAGATTTTGCTGTACAAATGGAAAAAGACTTTGGGGGTCATTCCAACCCTGGCGGTCGGTGTTAAAGCGGCGGCCAACCCGCCAACAGGCAGGCGGTAAAAAAAATTGAATTCTGACCCTGGCGGAAACCGCCAACAGAGCCCGCCACGGCGGGACAAACAAACAGCGTGGCGGTCACCGGCAACAGACAGGTGGGAGACAATGTACCGCCCACCCTATCACAACCCACCAATCCGCCACCTTTTCCGGGGCGGTAGCCCCGCCGATAAAAACACGGCGGAAACAGCCATTACGAACAGGAAACGCTCACCTCTACACACTCCATGAGGAATCTGGACAGCATGGAACCCGAACTACACATCCTACCAGCTATTGTCTTCCTGCTCCTCTACCAGGAGCACGAACGCCGGCGCAGAAAACAACGGTGAGTACTGCACCTACGACACAGGGGAGGGGGGAGGCAAAAAATTACGGGGACATACATACGCGACACACCCACCCTCACCCTTACCCACAACTACATACACATCAATGCAGAGCAACAACTCAGAGTGACACCCCCAAACCCCCCGGAAGAATGCAAAGACAAAATAAAATGATCATGAAATTCGAAGTATATTGTACGGCTAAGTAAAAAAATATATCAAACATCTATAACTATATATACATAGGTAAATTGTCCTGTCCAAATTGGGTATCAGCCATTGTTCGTGGGACAATGGGCCTAAACACATGGGCAAAGCCCACACAGGATACCCGACTCCAATGGAGAGAACACTGCAGGGGCATCAGATAGCAAAACTACAGGCACCTCAGGGGGAAGGGAAGGGGGGGCACCTCAGCCAGATGAGTCCACGACACCAGATCCTCGAGGGGCCTCCATGGCCACTGTTCAATCCTGGGGAGTGCAAAGCCACAGTCTCACAAGTCTCTACAGTGGGTGGATTGCCCACTGTGCCATCCTGGGGAGTGCAAAGCCACAGTCTCACAAGTGGATTACAGACTCCAGTGGTTCTGGAGGAGACATGGTGCCCAGAGTGCTTCGTGCAGCCCTGCTCAACACAGATGCGGGCTGCCCCTTCTGCCAATGGGCCAGCGGTGCTTGAGACGGCGGTGCCCAGCGGAGCGGTGCAGAGACGGCGGTGCCCAGCGGAGCGGTGCTTGAGTCGAAGGGCCCAGCGGAGCGGTGCTTGAGATGAAGGGCCCAGCGGAGCGGTGCTTGAGATGAAGGGCCCAGCGGAGCGGTGCAGAGACGGTGGTGCCCAGCGGAGCGGTGCTTGAGATGAAGGGCCCAGCGGAGCGGTGCTTGAGATGAAGGGCCCAGCGGAGCGGTGCTTGAGATGAAGGGCCCAGAGGAGCAGTGCAGAGACGGCGGTGCCCAGTGGAGCGGTGCTTGAGATGAAGGCCCCAGCGGAGCGGTGCAGAGACGGCGGTGCCCAGCGGAGCGGTGCATAGACGGCGGTGCCCAGCGGAGCGGTGCTTGAGTCGAAGGGCCCAGCAGAGCGGTGCTTGAGATGAAGGGCCCAGCGGAGCGGTTCTTGACTTGAAGGGCCCTGTTCAGCAGGTCTTGACTTGAAGGGCCCTGTTCAGCGGTGCTTGAGACGGCAGTGCCCTGTTCAGCGGTGCTTGACATGAAGGGCCCTGTTCAGCGGTGCTTGAGACGGCGGTGCCCTGTTCAGCGGTTCTTGACTTGAAGGGCCCTGTTCAGCGGTTCTTGAGATGGCGGTGCCCTGTTCAGCGGTGCTTGACTTGAAGGGCCCTGTTTAGCGGTTCTTGAGACGGCGGTGCCCTGTTCAGCGGTTCTTGACTTGAAGCACCCTGTTCAGCGGTTCTTAAGACGGCGGTGCCCTGTTCAGCGGTGCTTGACTTGAAGGGCCCTGTTCAGCGGTTCTTGACTTGAAGGGCCCTGTTCAGCGGTGCTTGAGACGGCGGTGCCCTGTTCAGCGGTGCTTGACATGAATGGCCCTGTTCAGTGGTGCTTGAGACGGCGGGGCCCTGTTCAGCGGTTCTTGACTTGAAGGGCCCTGTTCAGCGGTTCTTGAGACGGCGGTGCCCTGTTCAGCGGTGCTTGACTTGAAGGGCCCTGTTCAGCGGTTCTTGAGACGGCGGTGCCCTGTTCAGCGGTTCTTGACTTGAAGGGCCCTGTTCAGCGGTTCTTGAGACGGCGGTGCCCTGTTCAGCGGTTCTTGACTTGAAGGGCCCTGTTCAGCGGTTCTTGAGACGGCGGTGCCCTGTTCAGCGGTGCTTGACTTGAAGGGCGCTGTTTAGCGGTTCTTGAGACAGAGGTGCCCTGTTCAGCGGTGCTTGACTTGAAGGGCCCTGTTCAGCGGTTCTTGAGACGGCGGTGCCCTGTTCAGCGGTTCTTGACTTGAAGGGCCCTGTTCAGCGGTTCTTGAGACGGCGGTGCCCTGTTCAGCGGTGCTTGACTTGAAGGGCCCTGTTCAGCGGTTCTTGAGACGGCGGTGCCCTGTTCAGCGGTGCTTGACTTGAAGGGCCCTGTTCAGCGGTTCTTGACTTGAAGGGCCCTGTTCAGCGGTGCTTGACTTGAAGGGCCCTGTTCAGCGGTTCTTGAGACGGCGGTGCCCTGTTCAGCGGTTCTTGACTTGAAGGGCCCTGTTCAGCAGTTCTTGACTTTAAGGGCCCTGTTCAGCGGTGCTTGACTTGAAGGGCCCTGTTCAGCCGTGCTTGACTTGAATGGCCCTGTTCAGCCGTGCTTGACGTGTGTCCAGGTCACCAGATCCGGCCATTACATGGATTTCACTGGCCACCTGACATGTGGCTGCCGGGCCCTTCGTGCACATCTGTCTTCTCGCTTGCGGGCCCTCCTGTGCTGCCGTCCCGGGCCCGTGGGTGTCCTCCTGCACACCTGGAATGGGGCTGGTGGGGCCCTCCTGGGCAGCTCGCCTGCTGCCGGACTTGTCGGGTGTGCTGCCCTTGCCACCCTTCCCTGCTCGTCTGTGGCCCTTTCCTCCCTTTGGCGGTGTGCCAGGTGGCACCCCACTCCCTGACGGTGCCAGGGTAGTGCTTTTGGAGCCTGCTGTCTTTGGCCTGTCGCGCCGGGCACTGCCTTTCTTGGCTTCTTTTTCAGGGGGTGGGCTGGCCGTCTCTTTACTCCTGGCAGAAGTAGCTGGCCTTGAAGGTGGTGGACTCCAAAATCCTTGGACTATTGTCTTTGTAGGTCCAGGTTTTGTGGTGGCTGAGGTGCTGATTGGAGTCTTAAGAGATGGAGGGGGTGGGTCAGTTGTTGGAAAGAGGTCAAGGTTGGAAGGAAAATCAATTTAGAAAGACAGGGACGGGTAGTTGTAGTGGGTATGGGAGTGGAGGAAGAGGATGTGGTTGTAGGAGAGTGAAGTCTGGTGTCTTAGGGTGCAGGTGCTTGTACTGGAGGCTGTCGTGAGGTGGATGGCTGTTGGGTGGGTGGCTGACTGCGTTTGTGTGGTTTGGAAGAGGCGGTGACAGACACACTGGGAGAGGACACAGGGGACGTGGAAATGGTAGTGGGGTGGTGACTGCACATGTGCGCAGTGTTCTGGTGGGTGTGCTGGTGATGGACGTAGTGGCTGAAGATGTGGTGCATGCAAGTGTGAGTGGGGACGTCACAGGGAGGGAGGAGGGAGACGAGAAGGAGGGGGACACAGAGGAGGCAGTGGCTGTTGGCATGTCTGCATGTGGATGTTGCTTGGGTGAATGCTTGTGTGATGTGTGGTGCTTATGTCTGGATGAGCTTCCCTTGGGTGTTGAGGTGTGTGCAGGCAGGTCTGTAGGTGTGTCTGGGATAGGCAGAGGTACAGGGGAGTGGGACTGGGTTGAGGAAGTTGGAGGAGGGAGGCAGGAGACAAGGACAATGGCTGCCGTCAGTGCTGAGGCCAGAGCGTTGAACGATCGCTGATGGGCAGCCTGACCCGAATGAATGTCCTCCAGGTATGCATTACTCCGGTGCACCTCCCTTTCTACACCCTGGATGGCATTCAAAAGGGTAGACTGCCCAACAATGAGCGTCCTCAGGAGGTCTATGACCTCCTCACTGAGGGCAGCAGGGGTAACTGGGGCAGGGCCTGAGGTGCCTGGGGCGAAGGAGATGCCCACCTTCCTGGGTGAGCGGGCACGGGGCAAAGGCTGAGGGGCTGCTGGGAGGGCAGAGCTGGTGCGCTGGGTGGCAGCTGTACCTGTTGTTGGGTGGGCACGGATGATGCCGCCACCACAAGGGAGCTCCCTTCCGAGGACGTGTCTGTGTCGCTGGTGTCACCATGTGTCCCCGCTGTGGAGCTCCCCTCGCCCTCCGTGTCACTGGTGAATTCAGAGTCAGTTGCATGGCCCTCCATGGCCATGTGAGATGCAGCTCCCTCGTGCTCCGATGCCACTTCTCCTCCGCCTGATGATGCTAATGCACACATGAACAGGAAGACCACCAAAAAAGGGGGGGGGAGAAACAAAGACATGTTGAGTGCATGCATTGGCGACACCGTTGGCGGAGAGGACAGACACAGAAGCCCCCTGCACTACGCCGTGCACTTGGGGTACACTACTCAATCCGTGGGACATGGCCTACAAGCCTATGGACGACAACTCCACACATAGGTGACACAGGGCCATGAATGGCTGTACTAGGCAACCTACAGAGGTGGGGGGCGGGGGCACAGGGCCATGCCTAACGGAGGGGCCTAGCCTACAGAAATCGCCCTGGCCTAGGGATACCCACAGCCCTCCTCCCCCACCCAGACACCTCCAATGTGCGCAAAATCAGCAGAATTGGCTTGTACTCACCGCCTTGTGTCTGCTGTGATGTCCTCACGCGCCCATCCAAATCGGGGTAGGCCACCGCCAGGATCCGGGACATCAGGGGGGTCAAGGTACGACTGGCACCCCTCCTACATTGGGAGGCCATCCCCAGCAGAGCCTCTGCCGTCTTCCTGCTCCCGCGGCGGATGTCCTCCCACCTCTTCCGGCAGTGGGTGCCCCGTCTGTTGTGGACCCCCAGGGTCCAGACGTCCTTGGCGATGGCACGCCAAATGTCAATTTTCTGATGGGCACTGACCTATGTGACATGTACAGGGGGAGAAAATAAAAAATCATCACCTTCTGCATGCTCGATGTGAGTGGCCCCCCATCCCCACCCTTGCCATGTGGCACATGCTCTCATCTGTCGTTTGATGCATGCCTCATTCGCTCCCCTCCCCACCATCTTTCATTCACCCCACTCAACCCAGGCATTGGCCACAAAGCATGGTCCCAGTGTACTTACCTGTTGGTCTGGAGGACCGTAGAGTAGCGCATACTGGGGGAGGACCCCATCCACGAGTTTCTCCAATTCTTCAGAAGTGAAGGCAGGGGCCCTTTCCCCAGTCGCAGCAGCCATTGTCTCTTCCAGACCGAGGTCACAGCAGCACTTGCAGTATAGGTCCTCTCCTGTGGATGATCAGGTATCGAGTGATTAAGCAGATAGAAAATGGCGGTCACGCCCGCGGCGGTGCGTACCGCGGCGGGGCGTACCGTGACCGCCGGCGCACATCGTCATTGGCTCCTGAAACCCATAGGGTTCAATGTTAACCAATGCGGCTTTGCGCCGCGGTCTTCGACCGCCTACCACCACGGTGTGCCACGCCAGCGCATTGACCTCACATCCCACTGTCGCACTTCACAGGTCAGGCAGCCGCCATTTCAAGGGCCCCCATATCTTAATTTCTACTGCGTCACACATGCCTAGGTCTTGCATCAACACTCATACAAGCCATTCAATGCATTGAGAATCGTGTACTGTGCAAGCTGTGGGAAGGTACCTGTGGGTTGATTGACTCTGTGCTCCATGTTGTCCTTCTTAGGCACCGTCCGCTGGGACTTGCGAGGAGATGGAGGAATCTTCCCGTGTACAGACCGCTGGTGGACCTGTCAACAATGGAAGAAAGACATGTCATACTGACATACAGGCTTGACAGAGCCACTATACAGGAACTTGTGCCCAGCTGGAGCCAGACCTGATGTCACCCATCTGCCAACCCACAGGGATCCCCCCTCTAGTGCAGGTTCTGTCAGTACTCCATTTTTTGGCAAGTGGGTCATTTCAAACAACAGTGGCCATTTCATCAGGGATGTCTCAGCCTATGTTTTCCAAGGTGTTGTCCAGAGTGTTGTCTGCCCTGCTGAAATACATGCAGAGCTACATTGTTTTCCCTGAGGTGGGCGATTTGGCTACAGTGAAGGGTGATTTCAATGCGCTTGGACATATTCCCAACATCATTGGTGCAATTGATGGGACACATGTTTCTTTGGTCCCCCCCAGCACGAGTGAACAGGTGTACAGGAACAGAAAAAGTTATCATTCCATGAATGTCCAGGTGGTCTGTTTGGCTGACCAGTACATCTCCCATGTAAATGCCAAGTTCCCTGGGTCAGTGCATGACGCGTACATCATGCGAAATAGCAGCATCCCTTACGTGATGGAACTACTTCAGAGACACTGTGTGTGGCTAATTGGTGACTCTGGTTACCCCAACCTGTCATGGCTACTGACCCCAGTGAGGAATCCTAGGACAAGGGCAGAGGAACGGTACAATGAGGCCCATGGGCGTACTAGGAGGGTGATCCACCAAAGAAGGTGTGCCATATCATCGTGGCCTGCTGTGTATGCTTCACAACCTGGCTTTGCGACGCCAGGTGCCTTTCCTGCAGGAGGATGGTCCAGATGGTGGTGTTGTGGCAGTTGTGGAGCTTGCGGAGAGTGAAGAGGAGGAAGACGAAGAGGACGACACAGACAACAGGGACACAGTAATACAGCAGTATTTTCAATGACATACAGGTAAGAATCAACACCGGCATTTTACATTTTCTTAAAGTCTCCTGCCTCTCTACTGTCTGAGTTTCCCCCCAGTGTATGTTAACTGAGTTGTGACTTTCCCTTCCAATTTCAGAGATGTGGGCCCCACTCCGTGACCTCTGCTTTGTTTCCCCATGTACTACAGCTGTGTGACAGTGGTATGTTGTCATCACAATGTAACTGGACATTTTGGCACGGTTCTGTGTAATACATTTGTTCAAAAATACAGGCAGACTCCAGATTATTTTTATGCAATAAGTGTGTTTATTAAAGTGCTCAATTTTGGGTAATGGTTGCAATTCAGTGATGGGTGATGGTGGAGGAATGTCCATGGCAGAGTCCAGATTTTCAGTCTCACAGGTGCATTGTCCATATGCCTGTGGAAGGTGGAGCAGGGGCAGTTTAAGGTTGGACAGGGTGACAATGTAGGACAGTGGGATGACAATCAGGGGGTATCCTTTCCTGGCGGGGGTCTTGGCATCCTACTCTGTCTTCTTCCTAGATCTCAGGCACCGCTTGCGGGGTGGTTCTCCTTCTGCAGGGGTTGGGGTTCTGGTGGCCTGTTGTTCTTGTGTCGGGCCTCCTGTCCACTAGCGCCGGCGGAGGTGGTAGCCTGTTCTTGGTCCATGTTAGTGACAGGGGCCCTTTGTGGTGCCACATGGTCCCGCAATGTGCTGACAATCTGATTGAGAGCCACAACGATGGTGCCCATTGCGGAACTGATGTTTCTGAGTTCTTCCCTGAACCCCATAAACTGTTCCTCCTGCAGTACCTTGATCTCCTGGAACCTGGCCAGTACCGTCGCCATCATCTCCTAGGAGTGGTGGTATGTTCCCATGATGGAGGATAGGGCCTCGTGGAGATTGGGTTCCCTGGGCCTGTCCCCCCCCCTGTCGCACAGTAGCCCTCCCAGTTCCCCTGTTTCCCTGGGCCTCTGTCCCCTGGACCGTGTGCCCACTACCACTGCCCCCAGGTCCCTGTTGTTGTTGGGGTGGTGGGTTAACCTGGGTGCCCTGTAGTGGTGGACACACCGCTGATTGACGTGTCCTGGAGACAGAGGCATGGGCCCGCTGGGTGGGTGCTGTGCTGGTGTTCCCAGAGGGGGGTAGGTCTGCTGTGGCCTGTGGCTGTCTGAGGGGAACCGACTGTCCCGAGGTCCCCGATGGGCCGGGCTGGTCATATGGGTCCAGGGAGACAGAGCTGCTGTCATCACAGTGGGCCTCTTCTGGGGGTGGAATGGACATTTCTGGACCCTCCTGGGCGGTGTTGTGGCGTTCGGGTCCTGCAGGGGTATAAGAGTATGGTTATTGCTTCTGTGTGTGCCATAGCGTGCAATGGGTGGGTGCCCGTGTACCCCAGTGCTGGCATTCCCTTGTGGGGGCTGTTGTGACGGTGGTTTGGGGGGGGATGGGTATGTGCAGTGGGCATGCTTAGGTGATGGGTGTCCATGGTTTGTGGTCGCATGCAGGGCTTGGTGTTGGGATGGGTGGGTTGTGATGGTGAGATATTAGCAAGGAGAATGTGTGATGGGGGTGGGGGGAGGGTGGGGGTATGATTTGGCATGCCGGTGGGTGGGGGGGATGAAGTAGTTGAGATTAGACTTACCAGAGTCCATTCCTCCGCCTACTCCTGCGAGGCCCTCAGGATGCAGGATCGCCAAGACCTGTTCCTCCCATGTTGTAAATTCTGGGGGTTGAGGTGGGGGTCCGTCGCCAGTCTTCTGCACCGCAATGTTGTGTCTGGATACCATGGAACGCACCTTCCCCCGTAGGTTGTTCCACCGCTTCCTGATGTCGTCCCGATTTCGTGGATGCTGACCCACAGCGTTGACCCTGTCCACTATTCTTTGCCATAGCTCCATCTTCCTGGCAATGGTGGTGTGCTGCACCTGTGTCCCGAAGAGCTGGGGCTCTACCCGAACTATTTGCTCCACCATGACCCTGAGTTCAGCGTCTGAAAACCTGGGGTGTCTTAGGGGTGCCATGGGGTGGTGTGGATAAGGTGTGGGGTGGTGTTTGTGGTGATGAGTGTGGTGAGTGTGGTGGTGTGTGGTGTTTTGTCCGTGGATGTTGTGTGAGTGATGGTGTAATGTGCCTGTGAATGCTCTGTACTAGCTGGTGGTGTCTCTCTCTGGCCTTAGTCAATAAATGGTGGTCGTAGGGGTTTGTGGGTGATGTGTGTGTGTGTTTTATATTGTGTTGGGTGTGTGGGAGTGGTGTTTGTATGTGTATCAGGTGTGTGTATTTCAAAATGTCCAATGTGGCAGTGTTTTGGAGCTGTGTGTGTATTTTGACCGCGGCGGTGTGTACCGCCAATGGAATACTGCGGTTGAAAGACTGCCGCGTGGATTTGTGGGTCGGAATGGAATGGGCGTATTTCTGTTGGCGTGACGGTGGAGGTTTGGTCATCGCCAGTTTTTCGCTGGCCGTTGGTGTGGCAGACTTTTGTGGATGTCGGGTTTTTGGCGGTTTGCCTGTTGCGGGTCAGAATGACCGTGGCGGTTTCCCGCGGCCGCGGGGGTGTTATGGCGGTCTTCTGACCGGCGGTAAGCGCCTTTTACCGCCGAGGTCAGAATGACCCCCTTTGTCCCTATCTAGCTTGGCGTGGATAGTAATGTGCTGATCCTATGCTTAAAAACTTTGCTAGATAAACAGACATTTAAGGTGAGCAAATCTAGAGTGTCACTGGTGTTGTAGAGTGGTCCTTACTGGAGCTGCTCTCCACTTAAGTTTGGGAACTACCCAGAGTTCTCGCTTGTGTTTAGCATAATGTATGCGTCATTCTAACCCTGAAAGGATCTTGTTTGATATACACACGCACACATTACCATTCTTGTGGGGAATAACCTTTCCCAATGTTTTTATAATACGCAAATAACAAAAAAAAAATAAGAAACAAATCAGGATACAGGATCCTGCTTAAAATGTGCAAATATAGCTTTATTTAATGGTATGCACAGAACCATCCTTATGTGGACCTGAACATGTGTTACTAACTTTGTGAGACTTTACTTTTCTAGCTAGATTACATGATAGTTTATTCATATATGATTTTTTCCAAGAAGCTCACGCAATTTGGACTTCTAACTAGAAAAATGCAGCTGCGAAATTCCACCTGAAGGAACTCACAGACATGTAGCCTATTGCTAAGTTCTCATAAATGTTGTGAGATATGGAAAGTACATGAAGATAAAATAATTGACTGACCACAAAACATACAATGGGTTTAGGTTAGAGAGGCAGGGTTACATTTCCTGGGTTAATTTTTATTAACTTCCCACTACGCATTGTCTGCTCCAAATGACCAAGTAATGATAGTTCCCTTAGAGATGGCATGTGATTATACTAATGTTCAAGAGCTTGCAGAGATAGTTTGTGATTATACTGATGCCAAGGACCCCAAAAAGATAATGTGTGATTATCCTGATGTCAAGGTCCCCACAAAGGTAGTGTGTAATGATGGATATGTTCAAATCCCCACAGAGATAGTGTGATTATAGTGATGCCCGGTTCCCACAGAGACAGCGTGTGATGATACTGTTGTTCAAGGCCCCGCAGTGATAATGTGTAATGACACTAATTTCAAATCCCTGTAGAGATATTATGTGGTTATAGTGATGCCTAGGCCTGGGTACAGACAGTGTATGGGAACCCACATAGATAGTTTTGATTGGAGCTATTAAAATCAAGTCCCCATATAGCCAGTGTGTGATGATAATAATAATCATGTTAAAGTCCATGCAAATGTGGTGTGTGATTATAGCCATGCTGAAGTTCCCGCAGGTATAGTGAGTGATGATAACTATGTTCAAAACCCACAGAGATTTTATGTGATAATTCTGATACCAAGGTCCCCACAAAAATAATGTGTGACAATTGTTATGTTCAAGTCGCTGCAAAGATAGTGTGTTTTTACTGATGCCTAGGTCCTTGCAAAGATAGTGTGTGATTATATTGATGCATATTCTCTACAGACAGGGTATGTGATTATAGCCATGTTCCCCACATTGACAATGTGTGATGGCAGTCATGTTCAAGTCTCCAAAGGGATAGTGTGGGATTATAGTGATGTCCAAGTCCCAATAAGATAGTGTGTGATTACAGTGATGTCCAGATCTCCACAAAGATAGTGAGTGACAATAATTATGTTCTAGTCTCTGCTGACATAGGGCCTGATTACAACTTTGGAGGAGGTGTTAATCGGTCCCAAAAGTGATGGTAAAGTGACAGATATACCACCAGCCGTATTACGAGTTCCATAGGATATAATGGACTCGTAAGGATGCATTTTGTGTTAAACATGTAGTTCAATAATCGCAAGTGCCACTAGCACCAGCCATTTGTGTTCTGGTCATTCTCATTGTTCCAGAGAACGTGCTGTGTAATTATGCAGTGGAGCAATTTTGCATCATAAGCCTAACATGAAATTAGGTGAGTTTAAACTTCACCCAGGCCTAGATTTTGGTCATATATGATCATTTTGCATGAACTTCAGCAACCTGAAAATGCATGCAAAAACACTTTTGTGAAAGGCAGATGTGTCTTGTTAAATTGGGAATCCTTGGGCATTAGCCAAACATTTCATAGGGATGTTAGGAAAGGGATATCTCCAACTGTACAATGATTTACTACAGGAGCAGAAACATGCCAGAAATCTGTTCTAAATGTAGGGGCGAAACTACAAGAGTAGATATGCGACTTTTCAAAGCTAATCTTTGTGAATTGAAATTTTTTGATTTGAAGGGTTGAAACTGGATCCTTTGCTCTGGTTTAATGATGTAAAATACATTGCTACTCTTTGAGTGCAGGAGTAATATGCTAGTTTTATTCAGTTAAAGGTGATGTTCTGATGATGATGGTCTGCACACGGTCTGAAACAGTACCAAGAGCATTCCACCAGTATCTTACACATCACATGAACATCATCCTCCAGGAGTAATCTCATCCGGTTTGTATTGAAATTGTGGGTCTGGAAAGGGATTCACTACCACCCCCCCCCTTGAAAACATTATAGCAAATCCATTGATAGGCCTAATACCATGAGACTCATATACTAAAATTAAACTTACAGTGATTGGAACCCATAATAGAGTGCCAAAAGATCCACAAGCCTTCACCTTTTATATTGAGTATGGCATGAATGCCTTTAACAAGGTCTGTGTCATAGGGCACAATTGTTTCTAAAGAGAATATTTGTGTTTTCTTCCTGCAATACTTAAATTATTTAGGGGGTCATTACAACCTCGGCGGTCTTTTTACAAGACCGCCGAGGGACCGCCGTGCGGAAGACCGCCAGTAGTGGCGGTTTGCCGCTCGGCGTATTATGACTGTTGGCTGCTCTCCGTCCTTTTTCTGACGGAGAGCCACCAACAGCCATACTGGCGGGCGGCGGGGAAGTGGAGGTTGCTACACCTTCACCGCCACGCCAACAGAACACCGCCCACCGAATCACGTCCTGTGATTCGGTGTGGCGGTGTTCTGTTGGCGGTGTGGTGTCGGCGGAGCAGCCCCCATGCATCCTGTCCCCTCCTCCATGGATCCCGTCCCCTCCCGGAGGATCGACGGAACAGGTAAGTCGATCGCCCGTTAGGGGAGGGGAGGTGGAGGGGTGTTGTGTGTTGTGTGGGTGCATGCGGGTGTGCGTGTGAGTATGTAGAGGGGGTGTGTGAGTGCGTGTATGCTTGCGGGGTGTTGCGTGTATTTGGAATGAGTGCGTGTATGTCTGTGGGTATGTCTGTATGAATGTGTGCATGTATGTTTGTATGTGGGTGTGCGTGTCTGACTGTGTGTGTGGATGTAGGCATGTATGTCGGTGTGTGTTCGTGTGTGTGTTGGTGGTGCCTGCATGCGTGTCGGGTGTGTGTGAGTTCTGTGATGTTGGGGGTCGGGGTGGGGAGGGGGGGCCCTGCCACCTTTGGGGGGTGGCAGGAGTGGTGGGGGGTGTAGGGGAGGAAGTCGGGGTGGGGGTGGGGGAGACCCCTATCAGTGCCAGGGAAGGAATTCCCTGGCACTGATAGTGCTTACCGCCATGGATTTCATGGTGGTTCCAACCGCTGGAAATCCACGGCGGTAAGCCGGGTCAAAATACCGCCGGCGGTATAGTGACGGCCGCCGGGCTGGAGAGCCAGGTCTCCAGCCGGGCGGGCGGAACGGAGAACCGGCGGATGACCATGGCGGTTACCGCCATGGTCATTATACGCTGAGGAAAGACCGCCTGCCTGTTGGCAGTCTTACCGCCGTTTCTCCGCCTTCCGCCAGGGTTGTAATGACCCCCTTAGTGTTAACCTCAATGTGAACCTCATTACTGTCAAACAATGTCAAGTGCATCACATTGAAGATTTCCTAATATAGTGACAGCTGTCTGTGATTGTTGAATATGTTTGAGATATTACTATCACAGGTCAGATGTCACTTTGAAGCAACACTGTTTTTCAGTTAGGCTATAACTCTAACATTGAAAATAATATTTTAATATAGGCAGGGTCTTTATCTGCCTTGGTTATACAGCAGATTTTTGTTTTGTGTGCCCTGGAGAATATTTATTTTCAACACGGATATTTGGAAGTTAGAATTAGATTCAGTGACACTGACTCAAGTTGCTGTTTGAAATATACTGCTCCTGGTATTTTGGTTACCTTTTAATGTTGCACTTGAGGTATTTCAATAAGAGAAGTGCTTGGTACTTGCTATAATAATAGATTATGGGGTTCATTACAACCCTGGCGGTCGGTGTTAAAGCGGCGGTAAGACCGAAAACAGGCCGGCGGAAAAAAATGGGAATTATGACCGTGGCGAAAACCGCCAACAAAGACAGCCACTTTAACACTCTGACCGCCACGGCGGTACAGACAAGCAGCGCGGCGGTCACAGCCAACAGACAGGCGGGAGACAAAGTACCACCCACAGTATCACAACCTACCAATCCGCCACCTTTTCCGGGGCGGATTCACCGTGGATAAAAACACGGCGGAAACAGCCATTTCAAATGGAAAACGCTCACCTCTACACACTCCACGAGGAAGGAGGGCACCATGGAGCCGGAACTCCAAATACTCCCTGCAATAGTCTTCCTGCTCCTGTACGATCATCATCAACGCTGGTGCCGAAGACAACGGTGAGTACTGCACCTATGACATAGGGGAGGGGGGAGGCAAAAGTCAGGGACACACACACGCAACACCCACACCCCCACCCCGACCCTCACCCACTACAACACACACACCAATGCATATCCAAACATCACAGTAACAACCCCTAACCCCCCCGGAAGAATGCAAAGACAAAAGGAAATGAGTGCAACCATTGTAATGTATCAAAATACAGTAAGCTAATATATACAGATATATATACACATTCAACAAAATATACATCACGATTAGTAGTGCAGGTATGCACCATTCAATGTCCGTGGACCACTGGGCCCAAAATGCATGGGCGAGGCCCACACACGATACCTGAGCAAAACGGAGAGGACACTGCAGGGGCTTCAGATCGAAATACAACAGGCACCTCAGGGGGAAGGGAAGGGGGGGCACCTCAGCCGGATGACAGCACCATGCCAGATCCACGAGGGGGCTCCATGCCCATTGATGAATCCTGGGGAGTGCAAAGCCACAGTCTCTCAAGTCTCTACAGTGGGTGGTTTGCCCACTGCTTTATCCTGGGGAGTGCAAAGCCACAGTCTCACAAGTCTTTTCAGTGGGTGGTTTGCCCACTGCTTTATTCTGGGGAGTGCAAAGCCACAGTCTCTCAAGTGGATGACAGTCTCCACTGGTTCTGGAGGGGGACTGGTGCCCAGAGTGCTTCATTCTGTTAAGGACTGAGGTAGTGGATGATGTTCTCCACTGGTTCTGGAGGGGGACTGGTGCCCAGAGTGCTTCATCCTGTTAAGGACTGAGGTAGTGGATGCTGTTCTCCACTGGTTCTGGAGGGGGACTGGTGCCCAGAGTGCATCACTCTCCCCATGACGGTCCCAGTTCTGTCACTGTCCCTGCCGCACATGGGCTACCAGTGCTTGAGTTGGCGGTGCTTGCCCTGTTCAGCGGTGCTTGCCATGGTGGTCTTTGCCCTGTTTAGCGGTGCTTGACTTTGCAGTTTCTGACCTGTTCAGCGGTGCTTGCCATGGTCGTCTTTGCCCTGTTTAGCGGTGCTTGCCCTGTTCAGCGGTGCTTGACTTTGCTGTCTCTGACCTGTGCAGCAGTGTTTGCCATGGTGGTCCCTCATTGCCCAGCGGGGCTGTGGCTGCCTGGGCCCTCCTGGGCACTGACTCTGGTGGTGGCCTCCTGGTCACTGACGATGGGACTGCCCTCCTGGGCACTGACTCTGGCGGTGGTCTCCTGACCAGTGACGATGGGACTGCCCTCCTGGGCACTGACTCTGGCGGTGGTGTCCTGGCCAGTGACGATCGGGCTGGCGGTGGCCTCCTGGGCAACGGGGATGATTGCGGCCTTCTCCGCCGTGCTGCTCTTCCCAGACTTTGGCGCTTTCTTCTGCCCCTTCCCCACCTTGAGAGGAGTCACAGCTGAGTCGACACTCCCCCCGGGACCCTTGTGAGCGGCTTTGCCGGCTGGAGTCTTCCCCTATCACGTCGGGCACTGTCCAACTTCTGGTGCTTCACAGGGGGGGACTGGCTGTGCTTTGGCTCTGTGTCACACTGGCTGCCCTGGTGCCCGGTGCACTCCACATACCTCTAACAGGCACCACTGGTACCAGAGAGTTTTTGGCTGATGTGCTAGTATGGGACCTATGAATTGGAGGGGGGGGGTTGGGAAAGAGGTCAACGTTGCTCAGGAAAGATTTCTTAGGAACACTGGTACAGGTAGCTGGAGGGGGTCTGAGAGTGGAGGAAGAGGAGGTGGTTGTAGGAGGTGTAACTTTTGATGATTTGGGTACAGGTGCATGTTCTGGAGGCTGTCGTGAGGTGGATGGATGTTGGGTGTGTGTGTGCCACACTGGTGTAATAAATATAGAATGTTAGCAGTCTAATTGTTTATTAGAATACTGTCGGGAGGCAGAGGTCAGGGGCAACAACTCATATGATTGAGTGAAAGGTGGAGGATGCAGGGGCAACAAGTTGACCACACTGGGCAGGCAGAGGGGCAGTGGCAGTACAACATACCATGCAGGGCAGGTGAAAGGGGGCAGGAGCAACAAACCAACCATGCAGGACAGGCTAGAGAGGCTGTGTCAGACGATTAAGGGCAGCAGGAAGAGGCAGTGGCAATATAACCATACATGGCAAACGACAGGAGACTCTTGATAATTTTAAGCCCAAAAGGACTTCATTCTATCTGTCTCCTGCCAAAAATCTCCTCTTTTTCAATGTAAGTCGATTGTGAAAATAAATTCCCCAGTTGTTTTGTCAAAATCTCCCTTTTACCAAGTTCAAAATGTTGGCAAGTATGCTACATTGCATCACTGAGGACAGGAGGAATGGGGTAGGAACATGGACTCAGATAAGAGAGGGCAGGAGGGGTATGGGCAGGGACACCAGACTGACCTTACAGAAAAAGCATCAGGGATTGCAGCAGCACAATACATCACACAGGGTATGCAGGATGGAATTGCAGCACAACAAACCATGGAAAGCAATAGGGAGGGGACAGTGCAATGCGCACTGACAACAGAGAGCAGAGCGGGAAGAGGCAAGGGCAGCAAGATGACTATAACTGACAGACAGGAGGCACAGTTGCAGCAGGACAGACCATGAAGGCCAGGAGGGAGGGGTCAATGACAGCACATCAGACAATGTAGGGCAAGAAGAAGGGGGCTGGTGCAAGAACTCAGACAACAGAGGGTAGGGAGTAGGTGGCTGGGTAGCAAGCTAACTGTTCAGGGCAGGCAGGAAGAGCAGTGATAGAACAATGGTCACAAAGGGTTGTAATGAGGGAGCAAGGGCATGGACATGGACAATTGATGGCAGGGGGGGGCAGGAGCAGCAAGCGTAGGTGGGGGTAGCACAATGCCAGGCCAGGCCCTGCATCCATACCCCCCACTGTACATTGTGATTGACATCTTACTCCACATTAAAAAACTAGAAATTCACTGAAAAAACAAAAGTTAGAGGGATGCTATGGTTAGGAAATATAATAGAGAAAACGTCAGAAAGTCACTAAAAAGCCAAAGGTTACAGGGCCATTATTGTTAGGTTCAGATTTTACATGCACACAACTACAGAAATTCAGCTTTTATAGTTGGAGTTCTTTCCAGTAACTATAACTCGTGCCCTAAGGTAACTATAACATGCCACCTCACCATGCACTGCCAATTACCCCAGTTATTATATCACTCATAACATCTTCTTTGACATCATTGATAATATTACTATAACAGTTACAGTACAATTATTGACAGAATTTCCACCTTCCCCACCTTCCTTCCTTCTCCTACAGTGTTTTCTGCTTTCCTTCAAATCAGAGAAGCAGTGCAACTCTGACAGGTTCACAGAGAGCCCCACCTGACTGACATGGAAGACCTTTATGATGTGGCAGCAGTGGGTAATAAGTTTTTTTTTATCAACTATTGCTAAGTCCTAGCAATGAGTTAGCACATTTAGAAACTGTTGTAAACAATTAAGGCTCTCTGTGAGAGTAATGCATAACATTTCAAATAATCACTGGATAGATTTAGCAGTTTCTTCACTTTTCAAAGAGTATATATATTATGCATTTAATTTGAACTTTCACCACTATCTGAAGGGATGTTGTAGGATTTTGTCTCATACCATGTTTTTAATTATAAGGGAACTGAACCCCACCAGTCACAGGGAATCCGACTGAATTTGAAGATTGTAATTACTATTTGTAATAGCTAGAGTAGTGTGGTTGGATTAATCCCATGATTACGAAATTTATTTAGTAAGGGCTGTAGAAAGTAATTAATGTATTATCAAGAGCTTTTTCATTTATTTATCAAACCAATCATGGGATAATCCTTCTGTAATATTAAAGAATGTGTTTTATTTTACTGTGCAATATTAAATGCCCTTTTTCATTACTGTATCAATTTTCACCTGCTTTGTATCAATCAATATTTGCAGGTGCTTCCATACTTCAATTTAATAAGCTTCGATTTAATCACTGCTATTAATATGCTCTATTTGAGCAGATACTTATGATTCTTTGCTAATTCATTGTTTAAAAAATACAATTAACCAGCTTTTTACAGGTGTAGCTGATGTTAAAAATACTTAGAAACCATGAGGTATATTTGCAAGCCTCCAGCGCCACTGGAGTGTCACTTTTGTGATGCTCCAGTGACTCTGTGTCATGCGCCACATTTACAAGTCAGTTTTAGGCCACTTTTTGTAGCTTAACGCCACCTTGTAAATATGGCCCCCCAACACAGTTTTCTGCGGCAGAGCGGAGTGCCATGGGTGTTGCTGTGGGCCTACCCATGCAACACCTATTGCTTTTTGAAACTGTCCCAAATTTACAAGGAAACGTAAATGTGAAGCAGTTCCAAAAATGAATGCCACCCCAGCAGTGGTGTTAGTGTGGCGCTATGAGGAGAAATCCTTTTATTTCTCCTCATTTTCGCTTTTTCTATGTGTGCTTTTGTAGGAGGCTGGCCTGGATTGTAGTGGGTACCTTGGGTACTTACACATTATACCAGGTCCAGTTATCCCTCATTAGTGAAGTAGTAATGTTCTAGCAGCTTAGGCTGATAGAGGTAGCTATAGCAGAGCAGCTTAGGCTGAACTAGGAGACATGCAAAGCTCATGCAATACCACTTATAGTTACAAAGTACTTATACACAAGTAAAGACAATACACAGTGTTACCAAAAATAAAGGTATTTATTTGGGTGACACAGTACCAAAAATATCTTAGAGACAATACTCCTTCTGGAGGGAAGTATTATACACAATATATGCACTAGACACCAAAATTAGACAAGTAAATAGTCATAGAACAATGCAAACAGTAGGGAATCCTATAGAATGCAATGGGAGAAAATAGGTCCAGGGGCAACACAAACCATATACTAAAAAGTGGAATGTGAATCACGAATTCCCCTCAGACAAGTGTAGTGTGTGCAGAATCACTGGGAGAGTAAGAATACAGTAAAGGTAAGTAAATTACCCCACCCCTGAGCCCAGAAAAGCAGGAGTAAAGTACTGCAAGTTTTCTTAGGAGACACTACACCTCGTTTTTGGGTTTTTACAGCAGCCAACCAAGTCTGCAAAGAACAACTGCTGGATTATTGGACCTGAAGACTTGCAAAGGAAGGGGACCAAGTTCAGAAGTTGAAAGAAGTTCCAGGAAGGACAGGAGTCTCTGCCAACCCAGAAAAGGGTGCAAGAGAAGAGTCCCTGGTTAGTTGAAGACTTCAGAAATGCACCCTAGGAAGATGCCAGTGGGTTTCTGCATGATGCAAAAGATGTCACACGGCATGAAGATCGTTGCAGAGGAGATTTCGTGTTGGTAGGCACCAACAATCCTTGGCTACGGCAAAAGTGCATTTTTCATCAAAATGGCGCTGGATGGACCCAGGAGGGACCTGGGGGACTCAACTCTGTGTGAGTAGGAAGTGAGAGCTCTCAGCACTTTAGAGAGCCCTCAGGATGCCAGCCAGCACCCCCGAAAGCCACAGGATCCAGGTTCAAGGAGGTGCAAAACTCAGTTGATGCAGCACAAAAAAAGAAGGTCCCACGCCGCCAGAGAACAACTCAGCGAGTTTAGCATGGCAGGGTGGAGTACTAGGGACCTGGGCTAGGCTGTGCACAAAGGAATTTTGCAAAGGTGTACAGAGGCCTCAGGAGGCAAAGAAGACACAATACACAGCGGTACCGTCGCCCTCAGGGAAGGCAAGGTCTTACCTCTTCCAAATTGAGTCAGCAGAACCTCAGGACAGTCTATGTTGATGATGTCCACCCTCTGTGTCCTTAGGAGCACGCTTGTCACAGTGAGAGGAGTCCCAGGGCACCAGTCGTCACCTTGGAAGGTGCCTGCTTGGAGCAGGGGAGTGACTCCATCACTCCACGCAAGATTTTTTTGGTCCTTCTGGTGCAGGATGAAGACAGGGAGTCCCTAGAGCATGCACACCATGGAAACTGTTGTAGTTGCTGACTTGGAGCTGAGGTTGCTGAAGAAAAGTGTCTCTTGTAGACACTTTGTTGCAGTTACAGCATTTCTTGGAGCAGACTGCGGTTGATCCGAGGTCAGAAGAGTCTGAAGTTGTTGCAGAGGAAACTTGCAAGCAGAACCTGAAGAGAACCCACAGGAGAGACTCCAAATAGCCCTGAGAAGGGGACTGGCTATCTTATCAGGTATGGACCTATCAGGAGGTGTCTCTGACGTCACCTGCTGGCACTGGCCACTCAGAGCCCTCCAGAGTGCCCCCACACTTTGCAAAGCAAAATGACTGAAGTCTGGGACACACTGGAGGAGCTCTGGGCACCACCCCTGGGGTGGTGATGGACAGGGAAGTGGTCACTCCCCTTTCCTTTGTCCAGTTTCCCGCCAGAGCAGGGGAGAAGGGGTCCCTGAACCGGTGTATACTGGTTTATGCAAGGGGGGCACCATCTGTGCCCTTCAAAGTATTCCCAGAGGCTGGGGGAGGCTACCCCTCCCCAGCCTGTAATGCCTATTTCCAAAGGGAGAGGGTGTAACACCCTGCTCTCAGAGGAAATGCTTTGTTCTGCCTTCCTGGGACTCGGCTGCCCAGACCCCAGGAGGGCAGAACCCTGTCTGTGAGGAGACAGCAGCTGCAGTGCAGGCCTCAGAGATCTGGTTTGGCAGTACTGGGGGCCCATGGTGGAGCCCCCAGGATGCATGGAATTGGCTCCCCAATACCAGATTTGGAATGGGGGGACAATTCCATTATCTTAGATGTGTTACATGGCCATATTCTGAGTTACCATTGTGAAGCTATCTATAGGTATTATGTAAAGGCGTCCCCGCACTCAAAAAGTCTGGGGAAATGGCCCTAAACTATGTGGGGGCACCTTTGTTAGTGCAAGGGTGCCCTCACACTTAGGGCCATATTTATACTTTTTGACGCAAAACTGGGCCGATGTAGTTTTCCGTCAAACATTTTACCGCCCATTAACGCCATTTCATTACGTCGTGCGGGCATCAAATTTATACTTTGACGCACGGCGGAGCAAACCACAGGTGTGAGAACTCAAACCAATGCGTCACGCCGTAAAGGAAAACAACGTTAACGCTGCGAAAATGACTGTGAGCCGGTTTACGACACTGCAAACCGGATACGTGCTGTTTTTTGACACAATTGCATCAAAAATCACAGCAAACACAGTATAATGTGCTAAGGAGAGCCAAAATGAATCCCAGATGGTTGCACAGACCCCAGGAAGATGACAACAGACCAGGAACTAGCCAGGAGGATCCACAGAAGACCCAGGACAGGGAGAAGAAAAAAAGAAAGTGTCGCTTCAGTGCAGAGGAGCACAAACCTCTAGTGAAAGAAGTGACGGAACACCAGCACCAACTGTTTGGTACCTCAAAGTTGCCAATTAGTAGGAGAGAGGCAATATGGCAACAAATTGTTGACAATATCAACAGTGTCGCAGAAGTACGGAGAACAGTCATTGAGTACAAGAAACGCTGGCATGACTACAAGCGCAGGACCAAGGAAAAGAGTCCAGCACCGCAGGAGGCCTTGGACCACATGGAGGAGATGATCGCAGCCGTCATCCCTGAGGAGATCGTCACAGGGATTCAAGGACAGGACAGCTCAGACTACCAGGAGACAACACACATGCAGGGTAAGTCGCATGGGGAATTAAAATGCACAAATGTTAACAGTAAGCGGGGGTGGACATACATACTACACAATGCATGGAAGTCATGATATTCAGGGAGTGGCATGGCTAAAGGGGCACAGCACGGGGGCATGGGCTGTACAGAGGAAACCTGGGGCACAATACTACACTACACCAACAACCTTTGCATGGGGGTATGCTGCCATGCCAAGGATGTTGGAAAAGCAAAGCCAGTAAGGAGGGTAGGGTACAACGTTAAACTGGCAGCAAGTCACACGTCAGCCGGTATTCTCCCTACATTAACTAGGGCGCAATTACCAACCTCTGGCCATATCTGCAAGTGGAATGTAACATTGACAACAGTTGCCACTACCACCTCTGCTGTGTGTGCAGGTCAAGTTGCTAATGGCACTAACGTCCCCATGGATCAAACACACCCAAATTAGAGGGTTCAGGATGACAACGTTATCAATCCCCTGAAATCAATACAAATGTTCCAATCCTGTCAAATGTGATCGTCCATAGTTGCTACAAACATCAGCCATTGTCACAAACATTAGGAGGTACACAGCACTAATGTCATACCCATGCTGTACATGTCAGGGTCCACCCTGTGCCTGGGTCACAATAGCTCCAATGACATTATGCAACATCCAAAATGTCATACTGCTCAGAAAACAGCATTGAGGGGGACGATACATGTAACTGGTTACAGAAATACACCCGCACAGTCAGAGGAGGAAATGGAACACTGCTAGGACAATCAGTGCAATCCAATGTACCACACATTCCCCAACATCAGCAGTACACATTACCAATGCTGACATCCATATCGTGCCATACCAATACTATACATAGTATATGCTAGATCTCAACAACATATAGGTGGATGTGAAAGATCAGAGACTGTGGCAGTTCCAGATTGTTAAGTGTGGTGCTAGTGCCATCAGAACACCCACAGCCAGTGAAAGGCCTCACCATGAGAATGGAAGAAGACGGAGGGTTGAGTAGGACAAGAAGGTGGCAATTCACAATTTGGCCAGAACCAACACCTAGAGGATGTGATGCTGAGAAGTCCTCAAACTGACCACAATACATGTGACATGCAGGTGGGGCATAGGCCTTGGAGAATGCTAATATTAAAGACAGGTACAATGAACAGGAACCAAGATCACAATGTGAAAATAATCGGAAGGCAGGCATGTCACATTACAAATGCCACAACACAGACACACTAATTTACCATATGTCATTGCAGAGGACGATGGCTCTCCTGTCCAGAACTACCCTGATGACATGGATGATGAGCTGACAAACATCAGCCAGCAGACCCTCCAAGATGTCCTTGGAACCCTCCAGACACCACCTTCAGTGACAATGAGGAGCACAGAACTAGCAGCCATCACAGAGGACCCACCCACCACCCCAATTGTACGACCTGCCAGCTCCAACACAGCTGAGGACTCTGACGACCATGGCACCAGCTTTGAGCGAACTGTATTTGGAGTACAGCGGGAGCTGGCCAAGGAGGTGTGGGTGGGGATGCAAACTATGGCAGCCAGCCTCAAGGGGGGGCGTTTGTGCGTGATGTCAACTGAAGAACAGGCAGCAGCTATGCAAGGGTGAAGAACAATCTTGCAGGAACTTAAAAAAAGGTTGAAGGAAATCCACACAGCTGTAATAGAGTTGACCCAACACCTACAACAACAATCCTGTCAATGTGTGCACGAATGCAATATTGCACCCCTCAGGGCCAACCTGGCTGCCTGCCACCATGATGTGGCTGCTATTCTTAAGAACCAGCAGCTCCTCCTTGCTGCAGTACTGCCCTTAAGAGCCCCACAGTTGGCAGCTACTGAGATGTCTGACTCCACGTCTTCAAACACTGAGGTGTGTGTTGCCCATTCACAACCACCACCACCAAGGGCAGAGGAGACAACACACACATCACAATATGAAGACGTGGAACAGATCACCTTCACCCGTAAGAGTACCTGGTAGCACTAGTACCTTTCACATGGCCACCTATTACCAAGGTCCTGTGCTTTCTAACATGCCAGTCTTGCAACAACTTTCCTCAAGCACTGTTCTTCAGCCCACTGTTTATCTTGTCACCCTGCTCTGTGATTGTCTCTCACTACCTCATTGGCAAATCCTATCCCTCTGCACTGTCTGACACTTCACCCCAGCATGTCCAATGACATGTCCTTTTGCACTTGTGTAGGATCACAATGGATGATGTCACACTAATGGACTCACAATCATGGACAATGTACATATAGCACTACAGCACTTTTAAATAAATAGCACTTACACAACAACTTTGTCTCTGTGTAATGTGACACATCAACCATGATGGCCATCAGTGATGTTTACCTCAGGTCAATGATTATTGATTGTCAGTACACCTGACCTGAATGAATGTTTGCTGATAACTATGCACAGTTGTCTGGATTGCACCATCGTCTGCCCTTCCTGAGGGGTATTTCAGAAGAAAATAGAAACTATACACCATAATGTTGTGTTGGACAGAATAACGCTTCCTCAAGGGATGTCTAAGCCAGAAAATAGTACCTTCAATTTTTTCTGCAAGCCAAAACTTACATTTGTGACATTTGCCCCAATTTTTACCTAACACACACCATACAGCATGAATGGATGTGTATGAGTTTCCATACAAATAAGTCACCGGGCTGAACATTGTAACAAATGATAGGTGTGAGTTATGTATACCATACTACATGAGAGCATACTAACACTCACCTTATAAGGATTCGCTTGGACATCAGGCTGCAGGCAGACTTAACAGAGTGTCCTCAATACCAAATCTGGTAGCAAAGTATGTGACATTGAAAACATACATCACAAATTAACCACACTTTGGTAACCATAGTAACCGTGAGTGCTGGTTGCAATGGATGGCCGAATCTTAGCTAAGTAGCTTTGCTGTAGCTGCCAATGTAACAGCTCAGATGGCATTTGGTCGCAGCATGGGACACAAAAGCTAATACAAAAGAGACACTGTTCACTCATGCCAAGGACCTGATCTACAAGCATTTGACACATACTGTAAAGGGTTACCTAGATATTTGTTAAACAGTAAAAACAGAAGCTAAAACCAGGGGAAACACTTTACCTAACCTAAACTACTCTAACTACACATTACCCACAACTGTCCCTAACGAAGCTAAGCTAAACCTACTGATCACATTTAATGAAACGATCTAAACATCAACCCCCTACCCCCCTTATAAGACGAGACACATGGAGGACAACATATACTAACCTAAACACATACTATCTTATATTAAACAAATCATTATTTTTTTAAAATGTTTTATATTATATATAGATATAATTTTTTTTAAACAGCAAATCCCCAACATCGTCAACACACATATTAAAAAACAGTTCTAAAAAGTATGATACCCCGAACCCCCCCACCCACTACTACTAACTAAACTAACAGCCTATACTAACCTAACACTAAGCCCCCTAAACCCACTAATTTAAAGAACTAGAAAAGAGGAGGGAGGGGAGGGAATCATGGCTGAGTATAAGCTCTACAAGTTAGCCCTCCGCAGGGTCTTTTTGATGGCCCGCACCCTCTGATTCACTTGTGCCACCTCCTGCTGCAGCATGGTCATTTTCCGCAACACACGGTCCAAGTTCTGTTGCATCTGGAGAAAAGCTGCAGGGTCTATGACTGCAGCAGGGGTGGTCTGGGTGCCAGTGGAGGAAGTATGGGCCCTTGTTGGTGTCATGTCTGTAGGAGGAGGTGCAGTTGGTGCTGTGACAGGTCCTAGAGCTGTGGATGTTGATGGTCCAGCAAAGGTGCCTGCTAATGTTGGGGCCACCTGGGTGGTAGTGGTGGTGCTGGTGGTGGTGACTGTGGTGGATGCGGAAGGACCCCCTTGGGCAAATGCCCTCCACATTCCGGAGGCTCTTTAATGGCGATAACGCCTTGCCATGTTGGGGAACCCAGACTCCACATCCAGAATGTGGCGGTAATGCATCGCCCTGCGCTGAAACTCTCAAATCTGGATGAGAGTCATATTGGCAGCTGTTAAGACAAATGGAAAACCAAACATTAGGTACTTCATCGTGTGAAATGGCTCCAGAAGTAAATCAGACAATACATCTAATATACCTGAAACAGCCCATATCATCATACAGATCACTGATTGTCCCTGAGGCAGTACATGCCAAGCCAGCCTACACATGTCCTATCATCAAACAGCACAGCAAAATCCTAAAAGATGGGTAACAATTGGATTGACTTTGGCATCATTGATCAGCCATTTCTCAGGAAAAAATCATGCTACAAATCCTCCACCACTGACAGGCCAACGAATAACTATGTTCTTGATGACAATCTACGGCCACAAGATCTGCAAGTTGTAAATGGAATTGTCAGGATAGAATGCAGTTGCTAATCATGAGTGGGTATCCTAGGTTTGGACAAGTGATTTACAGATTTACATGTCTGTGTACTAAACTTGGATCATCAGTCCTAGGTACACTATTCACTACCCTATGCCTGTGCCTGGGGGGAGGAGGGATTGACAAGCAACACATAATTTCAAAAACAAGGACACCCAGGAAGCTTTGGACAGCTGTACATGGATTTGGCCAGCACACCACAGGTAAGGAGGAAGCCCAACTAGGATACACCCAAACCTTGGACTATCCCATGAACACTTATCTTTGCAAATGCAGACCATTGTCAACATCATTTCCTACAAGTAACCCATGACTTACAACAAGCAGATAGATGCAAGCACACCTCTGGCCATGAGCTGCATGCACACCTAGGCCATTGTTTAAACAGAGTGCAGCAAGCTCATAAAGAGACGCATCAATCCCTAATAGTTTCCAAGTAATCACAATAAACACAAATAATATTAAAAAGTAGAATGTAGTGTGCACCTCCACAAAAATTCCTGCTGCACTAAGGAACCACAGGGGTGAAAAAAACACCCCAATTGTTAAAGAAGAAAAGATTGAGTGGTGCACCACTTTAAGTTGTAGACATATTCTTTATATACTAATTGTAGAAGAGTCCCAGATAATTAAACAGGTGATGATACACGGTTTCTGTTCTTTTTCTTCCAAAAATTCTTTTTATTTGATCAAGAATACTTTTTATAACAGTAAGTTGATGAAAGCAAGCAGCCAACGCGTTTCGCCCTAAACTGTATTGAAAAGTTGTTTGCAAAATATGACTGAGCACAACCAAGTTTCAGAGTGCTCCTGTGTCACCCCGCAGCATATGATTGTTTAGGATAGTATATTATGTGTGTAGGTTAGTATGTGTTGTCCTGCATGTGTCCTGTCTCATAATGGTGGGTGGGGGGCTGATGTTTAGATCGATTCGTTATATGTGTAGAGTAAATTTAGCTTAGGTTAGTTAGGGACAGTTGTGGGTTAGGAGTAGTCAGGTTAGATTAGTGTGGGTATGACTTTTCCCTTAGTTGCCTCTGGTGTGAATACATATGAATAAACATATAGTTAACCCTTTGCATTATGTGTTAACTGCTACTTGATCATGGCCTTGACATCAGTGTAGGTGATTGTTTTTCTATGACATTTGGGTCCTATGCTACACACCAAAGAAAATAGAGGTTTAAAATGGCAGCTACCCCTGTGCTAACTTGGTAAGTATCCACCATTTGCTAGACCCACCATTAGTAGTTTACATGGATCACCAAGGATTTGTGTTGATGAGTAGGTATTCTACATCACAAAATGTGCTTCCAGACTTGGTATTGTGGGTAATTTATTAGGTCGGACTGCAGTGTGATGTTCAGGGACATCTTTTGTTGTTAACACTCTTGTCTTGTTGTCTTCATTGCTGACATAGATCATGTGTGCAAAAACTCAGCATGACTTCCCTTCATGGAATTATACTCAGAAAGGGTGATTGATGCTGTGTTTAGTTGTGTTTGCTTAGAGTATACTGCATAATTTCATGTTTTAGTATTGCATGGTGCCTACATTTATCAGCCACCATTAGTTGACTTTGATTGCTATAGTAGGAGCATTATTCTGTCCAACACAGCATAATTGTGTGTGGTTTGTCCCTTCATCAGTTATTCTCCTCAGAATGGTCAGGCTATGATGCAATCCTGGCCACTGCACAGATGTATCAGACTACATGATGTCAGGACAGTTGTATTGACAAGCTGCATGGTTGTCACACAGGCACTTTAGAGTTATCTACTGCACAGTTGATGTGTCAAATAACACAGAGACATATTAGGTGTGCAAGTGCTCTTTATTGATAGGTACTGTAGTGCAAAATGTCCATTGTCCATGTTTGCTGAGTCCGTTCTGGTGCATTCTTACATGGTGATCCTACAGAAGGGGTGTGGATGATGCTCCTGACATGCTGGGGTGATGTAACAGACAGTGCAGAGGGACAGGATTTGCCGAATAGTAGGAGAGAGACATTCACTGGCAATGCTGACAAGTCATACAGTGGTTAGCAGAACAGTCATTGAGTATAGTTGTAGTGAGACTGGCAATTGACAAAACGTAGGACCTTGGTCAAAGTAGGCCATGGTGCAGGGACTAGTGCTTCCGGGTACTCTTCCGTGAGAATGTGATCTGTTCCATGTCTTCTTCTTCTGATGTGTGTGTTGCCTGCTTTGTCCTTGTTGTTGTTGGTTGTGAAGGGGCAACACACACCTCAGTGTTAGAAGACGTGGAGTCAGACATCCCAGTCGCTGCTCCCTGTGAAGTTCTTAAGGGCAGTACTGCAGCAAGGAGGGCCTGCTGGTTTTTGAGAATAGCAGCTACATCACAATGGTAGGCAGCCAGGTCAGCCCTGAGGGAGTCATGATTGCATTTGTGCATGCAGTGGAAAGTTTGGGGTGCGAGGTGTTGTGGCAACTCCCTTACTGCAGTGATGAATTCCTTTATAGTTTCTTGTAGTCCTTGCAGTATGGATGTTAGGGCTTGCATAGCTGCTGCCTGATCTGCAGATGACATCATGCACGAGCGCACCCCCTCAAGGCTGGCTGCCATAGTTTGCATCCCCACCCGCACCTCCTTGGCCAGCTCCCGCTGTACTCCAACTACAGTTCTTTCAAAGCTGGTGCCAGTGTCGTCAGAGTCCTCAGCTGTGTAGGAGCTGGCAGGTATTGCAATTGGGGTGGTGGGTGGTTCTTCTGTGATGGCTGCTTGTTCTGTGCTCCTCCTTGTGACTGAAGGTGGGGTCTGGAGGGTTTCAAGGACCTTTTGGATAGTCTCCTGGGGAATGTTTATGGGCTCGTCATCCATGTCATCAGGGAAATCAGGGACAGGCATATTGGCAGGAGATCCATGTTCCTCTGCAATGAAACAGGGTACAATTAGTGTGTCTGTGTTGTGACAATTTGGCCGTAACATGCAAGCTTTTGGATGAATTTACTTTGTGATCTTGTTTGGTATTGGTATCTGCTGTCCTTCATATGGGCATTGTTATAGGCCTATGGCCCACCTGTGTGTCACATGTATGATATAGAGTTATCAGACTTGTCTAGGTGTTGCTTTGTACCAATTAGGGAATAGCCATTTTTTTGTCCTACTCTACCCTCTGTGTATATCTATTCTTATGGTGACACCTTTCACTGGTTGTGGGTGTTGTGATTGCCCTGGGAGCACACTTGCCTAACAGGACCTGCCCCAATCTCTGATTGTTCACATTGACCTAATTGTAATTGTAATGTGCCATATCCTATGCATGGCAATGTTACGATGTGATATGGTTTTAGACATTGTTAATGTTTCCAGCTGATGTTGGGTAATGTGTGTTTAATTGGATTGCCCTGTTTATAGTATCAATGTCCTATATGGTCCTCTGACTGTGCAGGTGTATTTCAGTGACCAGTTGCATGTGTCCCCTCCTCAATGTTGTTGTGTGAGCAGTATGACATTTGTGATGTTGCCTTGTTAGCCAGGCACGTGAAGGACCCTGACATATGCAGCATGTGTGTGTCCTTAGTGCTGTGTGGCTCCTATTGCTGTTTACTTTGGCTGATGTATGTGACAACTATGGGCATTGACATTTGAGTGTACTGGTGTCTTTGTCTTGTTTCTGGAGATTGTTGCAGATGTCATCCTCACCCCCTAATTTAGGTATGTATGTTCCATGGGGAGGTTATTGCCATTGGCTACTATAGCTGCACAGAGATCAGAGGTGTTAGCGTCAACTGTTGTTGCAGTTACATTGCAGTTGTTGTTTTGGCTACTGGATTACTTATAGGGACCTAGTTGATGTAGGAGATATTTTGGCTGACGAGTGCCAGGATGTAAGTTTGACGTAGTGGCCTTCCCACCTGTCGAGGCTTTCCCTTAGCTCCATTGTTGTCATGACAGGATGCCCCCATGGGACTGTTGTTGGTGTTGTGTAATGTCGTGCCCCAGCTTCTGTCTGTGCAGGGCATGCCCCCCTGCCGTGCCCCTTTACCCATGCCACTCCATATATATGCTGACTTACATGCATTGTGTAGTAGGTATTCCCCACCCCGGATGCAGTTAACATTATTGCATTATAATTCCCCATGCGACTTACCCTGCATGTGCGTTGTCTCGTGGTAGTCTGCGCTGTCCTGTCCTTGAATCCCTGTGACGATCTCCTCAGGTATGACGGCTGCGACCATCTCCTCCATGTGGTCCAGGGCCTCCTGGTGTGCTGGACTCCCCCCTCCAGTCTGCAGTGCTGCCTTCCTGTTCCTGGCCATTTTTTCCTTTGTCCTACGTTTGCAGTCATGCCAGCGTTTCTTACACTCTGTGACTGTTCTGCGTACTTCAGCCACACTGTTGATCTTGTCAATAATTTGTTGCCATGTGGCCTCTCTCCTGCTGATTGGCAACTTAGAGATGATGAACAGTTGGTGCTGGTGTTCTGTCACCTCTTTAACCAGGATTTCCTGCTCCTCTGCACAGAAGCAACACTTTCTTTTTTTTCTACATATGTCCTGGTTCCTGTATGGATCATCCTGGCTGATTCCTGGTCTGCTATCATCTTACTGGGGTCTGTTGTGGCATCTGGGATCCATTTTGGCTCTCCTCTGCTGAAAGGGCAGTGTTCGTGGGTATTTTTGACGCTATTGCGTCCAAAAAAACGGTGCTTTCTGGGTTGCGCTGTCGTAAATCGACCCACAGTCATTTGCGTCGCGTTAACGTAGTTTTCCTTTACGACTTGACGCCGCGATGTGCGTAAAAAAAAATGACTCCCACCTGGTGGTTGCGCCGCCGTGCGTCTAAGTATAAATTTGACGCCGGCACGGCGAATCGAAATGGCGTTAGCCGGCGGTAAAAATTTTGACGCAAAACTGCGCCGCCGCAGCTTTGCGTCAAAAAGTATAAATATGGGCCTTTGTGTAATATTAACTCATAAAGTCAATCCTCTCAGACATGATGATACTGCATCCTACATACCACTGCAAACATGTAGAGACCCAGGGACTCCAGTGAGTGAGACACACATATCTGCACACATGCAGTGGCCCTAACTATCATGTGGTGGCAAACATGCTCCTTCATTAGTTAGCAGACTAATTCATGGAGTGTATTCCTCTCATCATGTGTATCCATGAGAGACATGCCAAGCCACTTTCTGGGAGGACTGCACAACCAGTCACCCAGCTTATATATATATATATATATATATATATATATATATATATATATATATATATATATATATATATATATATATATTTTATGGCCAAATTCGGAGTTACCATTGTGAAGCTACATATAGGTATTGACCTATATGTAGTGCACGCGTGTAATGGCATCCCCGCACTCACAAAGTCCAAGGAAATGGCCCTGAACTATGTGGGGGGCCCTTTGCTAGTGCAAGGGTGCCCTCACACTTAGGGCCATATTTATACTTTTTGACGCAAAACTGCACTGATGCAGTTTTGCGCCAAACATTTTACAGCCGGCTAACGGTATTTCATTGCTCCGTGTGGGCGTCAAATTTATACTTTGACGCACGGCGGCGCAAACCACAGGTGTGAGTCATTTTTTTTTTAATTAAACCAATGTGTCATGCCGTAAAGGAAAATGACATTAACGTGGCGAAAATGACTGTGAGACGGTTAACGACTCCGCAAACCAGATACGTGCCATTTTGTGATGCAATTGTGTCAAAAATCGCCGCAGACACAGATAATGTGCTAAGGAGTGCCAAAATGGATCCCAGATGCCTCCACAAAAGTGGAGGTGTGCTCCAGTATGCCCCAGAAACAGCATTCAAGATTGTTGCCACATGTGCAATCCTACACAACATTGCCACCAGACGTGGGGTAGATCTCACCCCTGAAGACACAGATTCGGAGAATGAGGAGCAAGAGCTACCACACCAACAGCCTGGGGATAGAAACATTGCAAATCAAGGCCATGGGTCGTATCAGCTGCCCCCATTTCCTGCTCTTGTTCCTGATAGGACTCTGGTGGTGTCCTCCTGGGACCAGGAATTTCTGCAGCAGCCTCCGGCACTGTCTCTGGCCCATGGACTCCTCCCTGCCTGTTGTCTCTGCTGGGGGTGTCTTGTGGGAGACCTGTGGGACATAGGGAGTACACTGTCAGTCTCTCACATCTGTTATATGCCTCATAATAAACATTTGCCTATATGCTGACTACTGTACTACATTTGTCCATAATGCACTATTCAAAAGGTTGCTAGACTGGAATGGAGCTAGTCTGGTGGTGCCTGCTGCTGTGTACTGGGAGAGGTGTGAATGCGTATCTCATGGTACTCACTTTTGGATGTCCCTGGCGCAGAACTGTCCACTTCTCCCATTCCGAGTACGGCCTCAGGCTCCAGGGTCTGCTCCACCATTGCTTCCATGGCTGTTGGTGGTGGGGCAGTGTAAGGGCCTCCTCCGGTGCCCCTCATTTTTCTCAGCCGCTCTGATACCCTCTCCTTTGTCCTGGAGCGCAGGTCATACCACCTTTTCTTGATTTCCTCCAGGGTGTGGTGGCTGACCCCTATGGCATTAATCCGTTCCTGAATTTGCTGCCAAATCATCTTCTTTTCTGTGGCTGGGACACTCAGGGCTGCCTTCCCAAACAGTTTGTCGTGGTGCTGGCTGCATTCCTCTGTGAGCACCTCCAGTTCTTTGTCTGAAAATGTCAGCTTTCTTCTTCTCCCAGCACTGCCTGTTTCCTCCTTTGTACCAGCAGGTCCTCTCTCCTGGGTGTTGCACAGCAGTTTGGAAAGGGTGTGGCCCTCCCTCCTCCCAGGTGTATTTGATGACTTCCCGGTTCTGATGTCATCACCAAAAGCCAGGAAGTGAATTTCCAAACTGTTTTGCAGCACCTGCAGGCAATTTGCGGGCCAGTCGCACTTTGCAACACCCTTCTTGCAAATTGCGACCTTGCTAGAAGCGAACTCGCAAAATACGGTGCAACATATTTGCGAGTCGCAAATTGGCGTCACACTTTTTTCTTGGATTCCATTTTGCGAGTCAGAAATTGTGATTTGCATTGAATCGCAATTTCCGACTCGCAATTTGTTTTGCTACCTACCCTAGTGAGGGAGTGCAGAAGTCCAGACAGAGGGTTGAGAGGGGGTTGCGGATCCCAGTGGAGAACCTGGAGGGTCAGGGGTCAGCTCTGAGAGCAGAACCTCCAGGAATGACCTTGGTGAGACCATTTCTGCGTTGGGGAAATCCAGACTCTGTCAGATGGGCAGAGGACAGGGGTCCTGTGCCAGCCAGACTCTTGTGTGGCCCTTGGGGACAGTGTGTCCCTTGAGGGGGGTAAGTGTGCCCCCCGGAAGTCCTGGTGTGTCAGGTTATTGTTCAACCACAGGGTGGTGACTCTGGGTTGAATGATCGAGTTCAGGGGGTAAACTCTGACCTGATGGGGGTAGGTGTACTCCCAAGGAAGTCCTGTTGCGCCAGGCAGTGGTTCAACCGCAGGGTGGTGACTCTGGGTTGGATGACCAGGTTCAGAGGGTAAACTCTGACCTGGTGAGGGGTAGGTTTGCCCCCCAGGAGTCCTGGGTTGCCAGGCAGTTGTTCAGTCTGAGCATACAGACCATGGACTGGAGGATCAGGTGCAGGGGGTAAACCCTGACCTGAAAAGGGGGGCGGTTTGCCCAATCACCCCCCTGGTGCTATTTCAAGGGAACGCTCACTGGGGGGGGGGGGTGCAGAACCCTGAGAGTAGGGGCAGGGGAGTGAGAGACTCCCCCCTGACCCCAGTGCAATCTAAGGGTATATACCCTGGATTGGAAGGCCAGGTTCAAGGTGTCCCCCCTAACCTGGAGGAAGGGGCTACTGCTAACAGTGCCCCTACCATGTTGTCTTCTGGGGGGCCACTCCTAGTTCAGGGTTACAGGACCCCAGAAGAGAGGGCAGGGGAGGGAAACCTCACTCCTGGCCCTGGTCCAACCTGAAGGTACAGACCCCAGGTTGGAAGACCAGTGGCAAGTTAACATCCCTGCACTGGTGGAAGAATTGTGCAGGACTGATTCTACAAGCACCCTGACAATTTTTGGACTCTGGAAGTACCGCTCCTGGAGGGAGGGTACAGAGCCCCAGAGGGGAGGACCAGGGTCAGGTTGTCATCCCTGACCTGGTGGAATAAAGAGTGGCCAAAGGGTACCAGGCACCTGGGGCTACCTCTCCCCACTCTCTACAGTCACAGTGGTTGGAGAGGCCTGAGGTCAGGCTTTCATCCCTGACAGTTGTCAGGGGTCACTGTGGCTTGTTGTCCTGGTGGACAGAGACGCCCCTGGGGGAGGACCAGAGTCACACCCCGGGGGTAGAGTGGGCAACACCACTGTGTTGTCCTTGGTGGTGCTATCTACCCCCTGGGATACATCTGTGAGCAAAGTAAAGTTAGGTGCTGCACAGATGGTTTCTGCAGATGTGGAGAAGGGTTCGCCATGGGTTAGCTTAGTGGGCCCTGAGAGTATGGACAGAGGGATCCGATTGGAGTCAGGAAGGTGTAGAACTGGAACATGCCCCTGCTGTTGTGGGCCTGGGTCCTTGCTCTAATGCCTTCCACCTTCCACCTTCTCTACCACCCCCGGGTAATACCCAACCTTTTACGGATCACCTAGCTGACCTAATAACTCACTGCTCCCTCTCTGACCCCAACTTTATCATCTTGGGCGATCTTACCTTCGCTGGAATGATGAGAACAATGCACTCATTCAATCCCTACATGACCTCCTTCACAGCAACAACCTTTCTCAACACTGCAAGGGCCAAACCCACAGCAAAGGTGCTATACTAGATGCGATCATAGCACATAAAGATTCCCTCAAGGTCGTTGACATCCTTCCTGTCGACTGGTCAGATCATCACATCATCCTTTTCCATCTCAACTTTATCCCCCAACCCACTCCCCATCCCCAAAAATCCTTTAGTTGGAAAAGAAATGTCAGCCAAATCCCCTTATCTACCTTTGAAGAAAAAATCACCTCTCTTCTTCCCCCCCCCTCGACCATCCTCCCCACGACGGACTTAACCACCCACTACAATTCAACTATAACTACCATATTGGATCAGCTTGCCCCTCTAAAACTGAAAAAACTGCGAAATATCCCATCTAGAGCTTGGTTCAACAATGACCTCAACTCTGAGAGAAGACAACTCAGAGCCATGGAAAGACTTTGGAGATCTGACCCCTCCTCCACCCACTTAGATCAGCTCAGAAGTGCACGGAGAAGGTACAAAAAACACATATATAATGAAAAAAGATCCTTCTTCCAGAATACCCTTGACAGAGCCAAAAACCGCCCGAAAGAGCTCTTTAACATCATTAAACAACAAACGACCAAACCTACTCCCAACCCCTTACCCACCACTGAGGCCACCTGCGTTAACTTTGCCAACTTCTTCAACGATAAAATCACTGAGATTGAACGTTCTTTAGCAAAGGACTCTCCCCCCAATATTGTGCCCCTCCTCCCATCCACTGTCAATCTTACCCCCACTCTATACCCCTCCGACAACTCTTCCCCCCTAACCGAGATCACTCTCCCCACCCGGTCGCATCGGCCGGCCCCTGCCAACTGGAGTTCTTTCCAACCCCTCCTGGTATCGGACATCTCCAAACTCATGTCCTCCTCCAAAACCTCCTCCCACCTAGCTGACCCCCTCCCTTCCTCCTTGGCAAAAAAACTCCACCAGTCCCTCTCCCCTACTTGGACAATGATCATCAATAGCTTCCTTCAGACTGGCGTGTTCCCTGACTGCCTAAAACTAGGCCAAATCACGCCAATTTTGAAGAAACCAGGAGCAGACCCGAACAACCTCCACAACTACAGACCTGTCTCCAACCTTCCCTTCCTGGCCAAAATTCTCGAAAAATGTGCTCTCCAACAATTAACCCAACATATTGACTCCAACAGCCTCCTAAACCCTCTTCAATCTGGTTTCAGGAAAGGCTGCAGCGCTGAATCCGCCATCCTCAACATTGTAGATGACCTCCTCATCTCTCTTGACTCTGACAGACCCTGCCTACTCATTCTCCTTGATCTTACAGCAGCCTTTGACACTGTCGACCATAAACTCCTTCTCGACTCCCTCCAAAAGAGAGTAGGCATTGAAGGCACTGTCCTCCGCTGGTTTTCTTCCTTCCTACAAAACCGTACACAACTAGTAAAGCTTCTAAACTCGACCTCGCCCACCTCCCCCATTACCAGAGGGGTCCCCCAGGGTTCTGTCCTCTCTCCAACCCTCTTCAACATCTACATGGACCCTCTTACCACTATCCTCACCCGAGCTAATATCCCCTTCCACCTCTATGCTGATGACACGCAACTCTATATTGAACTATCTTCCTTAGATGACATCCACCACCTGAACAATACCCTTAAAGAAGCCCTTTGCTGGCTCTCTCATAACCACCTCAAACTCAATCATGACAAGACGGAAATACTCCTCCTCTCGAAATCTAACCAGCTTCCTCAACTGCAAGAATGGCTAAAATCTATTGACGCCCTAAAATGTACTCTCTCCCCATCTACCACGGTCAAATCCCTGGGAATCTCTCTGGACTCCAACCTGACCTTGCAGGACCATATTAAGTCAAACGCTAATAATGCCTTCCGCAGCCTTAAACTTCTTCACAAAATCAAATCCTTCATACCCCACGATGACCTCAAACAGGCCACTCAAGCACTGGCACTCTCAAGACTAGACTATGGGATCTCTATCCTCACTGGCACGGCCAAATCCCGACTCGCCCCTATGAGGTCCACTCTTCATGCAGCAGCTAGACTAGTGACAGGAACTAATAAATTTGACCACATCTCCCCAGCCCTGAAGAACCTGAAATGGCTCTCGATTGAGGCCCGCTGCCTGTTCCGCACTGCCTGCCTGACACACAAAGCCCTTCACACTGGAAAACCTGAATACCTCGCTAACAAACTAGTGAAAGCTGGTCAAACCAGATCTCTGAGAAGCACAAACTCTCTCCTCCTCCTCCTTCCGAAACCCAACAAGCAAAAAACTCGATCATGCTCCTTCTCTAACAACGCTCCGAGAATATGGAACTCCTTACCCATCCACATCAGATCTAACACCTCCCACCTGTCCTTTAAGAAACTACTGAAAGAATTCCTCCTAAACCACCCCTCTCATTAATAAGGGTCTCTCCATCTCCACCCCCCCTTCCCCGAACTGCCACCCTTCTATCCGTGAGAACCCACTTGTACCCCCATTGTACAAAATTACTCTTGACTTGCTGTGTCTCTTATGTTTATTCTTATGTTTATCATGTTTATTCTTATGTTTACTTCCTGTTATGCTGTAAAGCGCTCTGTTACCCTCTCGGTCTTGCTAGCGCTATAGAAAACTCTTAAAAATAAATAAAATGTCTCAATCAGGGAAGTACATCAAGGTATTGATTGTTCTCCCCTGGCTTTAGGCTGGTAGGGGGTCGTTTTGGACTTTTTTGCTTATGCAGGGTCATCCCCAATCTTTTTGCCTCCTGTCTCCTATTTTTTCAGACCTGTTGCTGTTGGCTTTTGAACTCTGAGCACTTTACCACTGCTAACCAGTGCTAAAGTGCATATGTTTTCTGTGTAAATTGTGTTGTTGTTGATTGGTTTAACCATGATCGGCATATTTGATTTACTAGTAAATCCCTAGTAAAGTGCACTGGAGATGGCAGTGCGTGTAAATCAAATGCTACTAGTGGGGCTGCAGCACTGGTTGTGCCACCCACAAACGTAGCTGTGTAATCATGTCTCAGACCTTCCACTGCAGTGTCTGTGTGTGCAATTTTAACTGTACATTCGACTTGGCAAGTGAACCCACTTGCCAGGCCTAAACCTTCCCTTTTCTTACATATAAGACACCCCTAAGGTAGGCCCCAGGTAGTCCCAAGGGCAGGGTGCAGTGCATGGTTAAGGTAGGACATTTAGTGATGTGTTTTATATGTCCTGACAGTGAAATATTGCTAAATTAGTTTTTCACTGTTGCAAGGCCTGTCCCTCTCATAGGTTAACATAGGGGCTACCTTTAAATCTGATTAAAGTGTTGATTCCCTTTGGGAGCGGATGGACATGTGGAGTTTGGGGTCTCTGAGCTCACAATTTAAAAATGCACCTTTTAGTAAAGTTGATTTTAAGACTGTGTGTTTGAAAATGCCACTTTCAGAAAGTGAGCATTTTCTTGCTTATACCATTTCTGTGACTCTGCCTGTTTGTGGATTCCCTGTCTGGGTCAGTTTTACAGTTGGGCTGGTTGCACCTCACACTAGACAGTGACATAAAGGGAGCTGGGGTGTAGCCTGCATTTCCTGATGAGCCATCTGTGCTAGGAGGGAGGGGAGGAGTGGTCATTGACACCTGAAAGGGCTGTGCCTGCCCTCACACAATGAAGTCTCCGACCCCCTGGTTTGCCTTTCCAGTCGACCTTGGTTCAGTACGTTGATTAATGTCAGATAGTAGTGAAATATTTGGGTCACCAGATTGAGAAGGGTTCAAGAAAGATATCCAGAGAAAGGATTACAACCATATTGCAGATAAATTCCCCGACTACACAGAGAGATGTCAGGATGTTTTTGGGGATAGTAGGTTTTTGTCACCAATGGATTCCAAATTTCTCAGTCATTTCAAGACCATTGCAGAAGCTTACTCATAAGGAATTCACTGATCCCATAGTGTTAGACAAGGATGAAATGAAAGCATTCAGTGAATTGATAGAGAGTCTGTGTTGGGCTCCAGCTTTGGGTATGCCTGACTACATGAAACCTTTCACATTGTTTTGTCATGAATGTGATGCATGTTCTTTGTCTGTCTTGACACAGGTCCGTGGAGGTGTAAAGCGCCCAGTAGCATATTTTTCTGCTAGTTTGGACCCAGTTGCAGCAGCCTTACCAGGTTGTTTGCGTGCAGTTGCAGCAGTTGGTCAGAGCCTTACACAGTGTGAGGGCATGGCGATGGAACATCCCCTGACTGAAATGGTCCCTCACTCTATTGAGATTCTACTCACAAGGACAAAAACCCAATATATGACTGGTGTGAGGTTGACCAGATGTGAAACATGTTTTATAGGGTCAGCAACTGTGTCATTGAAAAAAAATGTACAGTGCTGAACCCGGCAACCTTACTTCCAAGTCAAAATGCTGAAATTGAAAAAGAGGAAGATGTTGAGCATAATTGTCTTGAAGCAACTGATTTGTGCACAGACCGAGACCTGACACTAGAGATACCTGATTGGAAGAAAATGACCAAATTATCTTTGTCAATGGTTCTTGTCTGAGAGACAATACAGAGAGCAGGATATGCTGTGTGTACAATTACAAGTACCGTGGAAGCTTCTTGGCTTCGAGGAGTGTACTCTGCCCAAGTAGCAGAACTGGTAGCCCTTACTAGAGCATGCCATGTTTTTGCTCAGCTGAAAGTTACAATCCATATGGATAGCCAGTATGGATTTGGAAGAGTCCATGATTTTGGTCAGTTGTGGTCACAGATAGGCTTCTTGACCTCTTCTGGCTCACCGCTGAGAAATAGTGAGAGAATTAAAGAATTGTTACATGCTATTCAAATTCCTGAAAAGATTGCCGTGGTGAAATGCAGTGCACATCTGAAGTCGCAGGACTTTGTGTCATTGGGAAATGGATATACAGATCAGGTCACAAGGTTTTGTGCATTGAACTGTATATCATTCAAAGACAAATGGGAACTGTTGCCTGAAGAAGACACAACTTGTACAAGCTATGCATTGAAAATATTTGACACTTTGGAAGAATTGAAAAAGTTGTAGAATAATTTTGACAGGGAGGAAAAAGGTTCATGGAGAAAATGAAAAATGTGCAAAGACAAGATGAACTATGGGTTTCAGAAGAGGGTCAATTGGTTTTGCCAAATAGCCCGTTGTCTCAAATGGTGAGGTATCATCAAGGTTAAGCACACATTGGGAGAGATGCAATGGTTTGTTTATTCAAGCATGATTGGTTCAACCTAAAGCTTAGGCAAGTTGCTAAAGAAATTTGCCATCGATGTGTCATTTGCCAACAACTAAACACAGGAAAAGGGATGGTGGTTAATTTGAGTCACATTGGAAGAGCGGGAGGTCCATTCAGCAGAGGGCAAATGGATTTTATTGAGATGCCTGTGTGTGGAAGTTTGAGAAATGTGTTGGTGATTGTTTGCATCTTTAGTCACTGGATTGAAGCTTACCCTACACGAACAAATGATAGTCTCACAGTAGCGAAACTATCGCTTAGGGAACTGATACCCCATTTTTGGGTTTCCGATCTCTTTAGAATCAGATAGGGGAAGTCACTTCAACAATGAAGTAACTAAAATTACTATGTGCAGCATTGAACATTGAGCAGAAGTTGCATTGTAGTTACCTCTCTGAAACATCAGGACTAGTGGAACAGATGAATGGTACATTTTGAAATGGCCTGACACATTGCCTTTAGTGTTGATGTCAATGAGAAACATGCCTGACAGGAAGACAGGATTGTCGCCGCATGATCCTCATGGGCAGAGCAATGAGGTTACCAGCGGTGCCTGCAAATGCACTTGTCAACATTACAGATGTAAAGGTCTACTGCAAAGGTCTGGCTGATGTGGTTTGCTCTTTTTCTCAGCAGGTGGAAGCCACCACACTGCCACTGATCCATAACCCAGGGCACAACCTGAGAGCTGAGGACTGGGTTGTGATCCGAAAACACGTGAGAAAGACATGTTTGGAGCCTCATTGGAGGGGACCTTATCAGGTAGTTCTGACAACTACAACAGCTGTGAAGTGTGCTGAAGTCATACGAAGAAAGTGGCATGTCCACTGGATCATGAAGAAGCATTGTTGAGAGTACCAACAACAGTGAGAGAAGGCTCAGGGCCAGAAGGTGAACAAAGGGGAACTGAGAACGGATCTGAGCTCATTGAGGACGGTTCATTCACTCCTGTGAGAGACGGGAAGGAGAACTCCACGAGGGTGACGGAGAGCCTATCTCAATTGAGGCAGCAGGAGAGCCTAGTCAGAGGAGGGCTTTCCCAGAAGCAGACGATCTTGAGAGACAAACAGACCCATTGCCACACCCAGAAGGGGAAGGAGTTGAGGTGGATCAAAGTCAATGTGATCTGCGCCTCCTGAACCGGTTGCAGGTCCGTCAAGAGAAAACACCACAGAAAACACCACAGAGCAAGGAGAAGGCTCCAATTCGACAATGAAGGGAACTCTGACAAAGGGTCCACTGAAAGGAGATAAGTGGCCGGATTCTCTAAGTGAAGAAGAGCTGAATGGTGATCGAAAATTGTAAAGAAAGAGAATAGCAAGTCGAAGATACGCAGGTCCTGAAAGGGCATTTGCAACTACGAATGAATGGCAGCAAGAGTTTTTGTCTTTTTGTTTTGATAGAGAGATTCCGCATCAGTATTTTGGCACGTGAAGGAAGCTACCGAACTGAACTATTGAAACAATATGAGAGAACATTTTTGAGGAAAAAAAACTGTTGAAAGTAACCGGAAAAGTCATTGATAACCTGATTTGACTTTTGAAACCTGATTTTGACAAAGCTGCTAACCAATTTTGACAAGGGATCCTGGAAGTGAAACTGAACTGCTGTAAGAAGAGTTGTCTATTTTTGATTTTTGCTGCAAATTTTCTAAATGTCTTCTGCTTTCTGATTCTTTACAGATCATGAGTAACATTAGTCAACAAGATTGAGATGCTAGGCGCTGTAAATATATGAGCATTGGTTTGGCGATTACGTGTGGGATATTGTTTGTGATGTTGATTGTGGGTATGTCTGTTCTTAATAAGAGAGAAGCCAACCATACTTCTGCTTTTGAGACAACTACTGCACTAACAGCATTAGAGAAGTTTAGGTTTGATGAGAAATATTTGCATGAGGGTACTAATGCGCAGGGAGAACTTTCTTCTAATGTTTTCTATCGCTTATTGAGTGAGTAACTTGAGACAATAGATACAAAGAATTGCTTTGTGTGTACGCAGATTCCTTCATCAGTCAAGGAAAGAGTCACCTATCATAGTATGCCTTTAACTTATGAGATAAGTTGTAGTTTGTTACTAACAAGATTTTATAACCAGGAGTACATTCAGTACTTTTATTTGAATTATGATGTTGTGTTTTTGTTTGATCCTATAATTAGGTATTGGAGTGGAGTAGCTAAGGGTAATGACATAGTAATAGTTAGAGGTTTCTTTGAACCTACATTGACATTTGTCACAGCTTATGCGCATAGGAATATTTTGACATACTTGCTTACACATTTAGAGAAAAGCTCCTTAGATCACACAGATGACAGGAGAAAGGCATTATAAGAGAAATTAGAAAAAGGCTTAGAGAAAAGGACTTACAAGAATGACTATGCTTACTGTGCAAATAAAACACAAGGGAAATTACCTTTAGATGCACAACACACAGGGAAACTTTGTAAATATAGGCCGAAATCACGCACTGACTGTTTATTTGCGTGAACGAGTGAATGTAGGCATGTGTTTTGTTTCAGAGTAAATGGAAGTTTATGTTGAATGGACAGGACCCTGCAATTCTAGGTCTTTACTACATCTGTGGTCTTAATGCTTATTACCGTCTTCCAAGAGGATGGTATGGGATATGTTATTTGGGGATAGTCTTCCCAAAGATTTATCAAATGGAGGATTTGAAAAAGTTTCTGTAAATGACTGAATTACATCATAAGAGACGGAGGAGGGAGTCCTCTTCTGTTATAGTTGGAGATATATTTGGCACAGTGATTCCTTCAGTGGGAGTCATTCTGAATTCGATAAAGATTTAAAAGTTGTCTACTGCTGTGGATAATGTGCTGACAAATTTTTCAGGAGCCATACTCCTGATAGGTACTGAATTAGCTGCTGATAGAGCTATGACTCTTCAACTTGCTTTAGACAATCTTTTAGCAAAGGACGGTAGAGTCTGTAGAATGATTAATTCTAGGCATTGTTGTTCGTACATACCTGTTAACAGTAAAGAGATAAGAGACTTACTTACTAATCTGACTAATGCAAGTGCTGACTGAAAGAATTGAAAGAAGTTTGGGAAAGGGTTGGCAAAGGGTTTGCTTCAGTGGTCAACTGGCTCAGCAACATTTGGAATGGGATTATATTGAAAATATTGCAGGGAATATTAATTGTTATGGTTTGTCTAATGGGGATTGCGCAAATTATTCAAAATAATTACATTGAAAAAGTCAAAGAATGATCAGAAGGGGGAAGAAAAGAAAAGGGAAAATTGTATAGGGTAAATTCAAAGGGGAAACAAAATTATGAAGGGATTGAATTGGCAGAATTTTAGCTGTTATAGAAATTTGTGGGTAATAGTTAGTGTGATGACAGATTTAGTCATCAGAGGTGGGATTGCTTGTGCAGGTGTTTTAATAAAAATTGTTAATGAGTTTTTATGTATTTTGAATAATAAGTTTATATAGAAAATAAAATAACATAGACAAATAATGCACCCATTTGAAAATGTGATCACTAAGAATGGCCACCAATGTTAACGAATTGTACTAATCAATGATTTAATATTATGAAATGTTGAATATATGTTACACTAATGCAGTACTATGTCTTATTAAGTGTGAGAAAACAGGGCTGATTGCAGAGGCCCCATAACTTTTTGCCCCCATTTTCCACTTTTTGCTGGTGTTTTCCTGACTCTAATGGTGCCCTGGGTACTGCTAAACAGTCCCAGGGCCTGTGCTCTGTGTAAAATGGATATGCAAATTAGGCTAATTATAATTGGCTAAGTTAACCTACCTATACGTCCCTAGTATATGGTAGGGCATGTAGGTTTAGGGACCACAGCATAGGTGGTGCACACCTAGGTGCACTGCTGAGGTGCCCAGTGTCATTTTAAAAGCAAGCCTGCCTTGCTGGCTGCTTTTAAATTAAAGTTATATGCAAATTCGACTTTGGAATTAAAGGTACTTCCAAAGTCTTAAACTACCTTATTTTTACATATAAGTCACCCCTAAGGTGTGCCCTATGTGCCCCTAGGGCTGGGTGCCATGTAACTATAAGCAGGGACTTTATAAAAATAGATTTATAAGCCCTGGTGAGGTAAAAACAGCCAAATTTGTTTTTCCCTCATTGAAGTAAATGGCCTTCATAGGCTAGAATGGGCAGACTTTATTTTAAATTTTAAAGTCTCCCTAAATGTTACATACCAAGAATTTGGTATCAAATTGATTGTTGTAATAAATCCCACAACTCCCAGTTGTTGGATTTAATATAACTTGTCCAGGTAAAAAGTTTAGACTTTACCTAAAAAGTTGCCAATTTCAGCTCTGCATTGTTTTTGCTGCTGTGCTCTGATTGGCCAGCCTGCAGCAGCTTCTGCCAGGCTGCCTTGATTAGGTGTGAAGTGGCCTGGCTTCACACAAAGGAATGTGCTTGGGGGAGAGAATCTCCCCTCAGCAGATGGTGAGGCAGGAAGGGGGAGGGCTGCCAAACTGGTCTTCAAAGGCAGAGAAGGACATCTGGAGCACCCAGCAACACCCCCACAGCCTGCAACCCCAGACAGCTAGGTGCCCCCTTGATTAGATTAGGAGAGGGCAGGAGAGGGGTGTGTTTATGATTTTTAGCCACACCAGTGGGTGGGCTCAGCCAGATGTAACCTCCAAAAATCAGATTCATCCATGTTGGATTTTTAGAGACTGTTGCCTTCAGGGATGGATTTTTGCCACACTTCCCAGGAAGTGGTCATCACTGGGGGACGACCCTGTCCCTGATGGAGAACCAGGGCCCCCCTGCTTTTCACCCAGGAGCAAGGATAAAACTGGCAGACCTGCACCCACACCTCAGATCCCCTCCAGAATTCAACAAGAAAGGAACTAAAGAAGAAGAAGGACTGCCCTGCTGGACCCCTGGCCTGCACCTGGACCCTGCACTCAGAAGGACTGCACCAGCTGCACACTTGGGCTTCACCACAAGAAGGACTTTGCCTGGCTTCAACTGGTTCAAGGAGGGACTCCCTGTTTGCTACAGGTGAAAAATTGATTTAACCAGAGTCCCCTGCACCAACTCCTGAAAAAGTGACCAGCTGACCACTGTCCAGTGGCCAAAAAGGAGTTTGTGCCAGGTGCATTCTGGGAGTTGAAGTCCGCACTTCCCAAGGACCATCACAGAACTTCTGGACCCTTGGGGTGAGCTGTGGACCCCAAAAGAACCTTGAAAGAACATCTGGGTGAAGCCCCAGAAGTTTGGAAAAGATTGGAGAATTTTTGAAAAAAAGCTCCATAAAGTGACCGACCCGACGCGGAAATTCTAGCCGGCTTGCCTCAACCGCGACCCGGCCTGACTTCGTGGTTCGTCCCGGTAAAGAAAAACATCCAAAAAAGAGACTAAGTCCGAACGTAAAAAGTTGACCGGGACCTCCCAGCCATCGTATCCGAGAAGGGCTCCATGGACGTCGGATCAAGATCCAGGTTTACCCCGGTCGAAGGATTTTCATCTCGAAAAAACGACTAAGTCCGAAGGTAAAAATCACCACCGAGGAAACCCACATCGCGTATCCGGACAAGGGCTCCAGGAGGTCGGATTCAACTGGCAGGTTCGTCCCGGTGAAGAAAAACTTCAAAATAAAGACTAAGTCAGAAGGTAACTTTTTAACCGAGGCCTCCCGCGACCTGTAGCCGAGCAGGGCTCCATCGCGGTCGGCCTGAAAGTTTGACTTTTCCCCGGTCCTGGTGCAACCAGATGACCCGATTGGCGCTTTTTGTTTCTAAGCGCTAGAAAATAATAATACTTTAAAAATTCATATCTCCGGTTCCCCTGAACCGATTTTAATCGTTTTTGTGTCATTTTAAAGATAAAAATATAAGCTATTTTTATAAATTGGTTTTGGATTTTTAAACTGTTTCCTGTGTTTTATTTAATTACTGTTTTGTGATATTTGAATGCTTTACACTTTGTCTCCTAAGTTAAGCCTTGACGCTCGATGCCAAGTTACCAAGGGTAGAGCTGGGATTAATTTACTGAGACCTAACTGTACCTATTTGGAGGTTAGTGGCTTGTTGCTAGGTGTAGGTACCTACCTGCCCTACCAATAACCCATTTTCCAACATAATTGGAAGCAGCGACGGGATCCTGTACTTGTGTTCAATATCACGTTACAGTTTTAGGTAAAACAAATTAAAAATCCTTTAAATTGTCCTAGTGCAAAAATTGTTTTTAATTTTTAATTTGGATTAATTTCAATTATTGAATTTTTGTAATTTTTCTAAATTCTTGTTTCCAATTTTTGCAAAAAGTTTTTGTTGACACAAAACTAGGGAACCATGGAGCTTGATCTGGCTAGCCTACCCACACTGACAGTAGTCCAGCTTAGGGGGTTGTGTATTGAAAGAGGGTTGCCTGCAACCACTGATCTCAGGAAGCAAATCCTGATCACATCCCTGACAGCATGGGCTGAGGCCCAAGAGGTAGAGTCAGAAGAAGCTCCAGAGGAGGAAGAAAAAGGGGAGAATGCTAGCTCTAACCACTCAGGGGAGGGAAGGCATCTGAGCCCAAGTGAGGATGAGGAAGAACGGTCCTCAGTAAACACAGTCACTAGGGGCAGATCCAAAGCTAGTGGTGGGAACGGGGTCCTTTCAGGAGGAGAGAACCCATCCATCAGAGAAAGAGAGCTGGAGGCCCAGCTAGCATACATAGCTTTGGAAGCAGAGAAGCTGGCCCTAGAAAAGAAAAAGTGGGCATACAAAGAGAAAAGAGATGGAGGCAGCGATAAAGAAGCTGAGGTGTCCATGGGTGGGGGAGTTTGCCCCAGATTACCCAAGGGGGTGGTTCCTGCTTATGTAGAGGGGGATGACATAGATAAGTGGCTGGGGGCCTTTGAGAGGGCACTCCAAATGAGAAGGGTTAGGCCTCAATACTGGGGTTCCCTTTTGTGGGAGTTGGTCCCCAACTCAGGGAGGGATAGGCTTCTGACCTTAAGGGGGGAGGAGGCAGATTCATACCCTAGTATGAAGAGGTGCTTAGCCAAGAAGTTTGGTCTGACCCCAGAGCAATATAGAATGAAGTTCAGGGACACCCAGAAGGTCAGTACCCAGTCTTGGGTTGACTTTGTGGACATTTCACTAAAGGCACTAGAGGGCTGGATTATTGGTAACAAAGTAGATACTTATGAGGGGTTATACAATCTGATCATGAGAGAGCACATCTTGACCAATTGTACCCAAGAAAGGTTACGCCAGCATCTAGTGGACTCTAAGCAGACCAACCCTAGAGAGCTAGGGGAGGCAGCTGATGAGTGGTTGAGAACCAGGGTGGTTGTCAAGTCCCAGGGGGGAGACTCCAAGAAGGGGGGGACAGGTCCCCAAAAACCTAAGGAGGGAGGTGGTAAGCCCACCACAGAGACTCCCTCTGTACCCCAGAACCCTAAGAAGGAGGAGAGTAAATCCCACTCCCACTCTGACAAGCAGAGACAGGGAGACCCAGGGTTAAAAAAACTCTTGGACAGTAGGGCTTGCTTTGACTGTCAGCAGACAGGTCACTTCAGAGGAGATGCAGCCTGTCCAAGGAAGGTGGTTAGCACTGGGCTGTCCAGTGTAGCCATAGAGGAGGATTCCTCAGATGATGAAGTCCTCCTAGCATTGTGCTGGGAGACAGGACCAGATGGTAAGCTGGTGATCCCTGAGGGTGGGAGTAGGCACTTCCACCACATTCAAGTGAATGGGATCCCTACCACTGGCCTGAGGGACACCTGTGCCAGTCACACTATAGTGAGTGACCGGTTAGTGACCCCAGACATGTATGTCCCAGGAAAGACAAAGAAAGTCAGGATAGCCACAGGGGAGGTCACCTCCAAACCTGTAGCCATAGTGCCCCTAGAGAGGGAGGGTATCCTTGACTGGATTAGGGTGGTAGTCAGTGCTGACCTTCCCCTAGATTGTATCCTGGGCAATGACCTCCCAGAGGTGAGTCTGGTCACAGATGGGGTGGTCGCCAAGGGCGCCCCCCCAACCCAAAGTCCTAGGGAGTCAGTCCCTACAGTTAGGAGACAGGGGTCCCCAAGAAAAGGAAAGAAGAAAAGGAAGGGTAGGCCACTCTTAAAGAGAGTTCCAGGGAGCCAAGGGCCTTCTGCCCCAGTAAGGGGGGAGCCCAGAGTTGGCACTGGTGAGGCCTCACCTGACCCCAAGGAAGTCCTGAGTAGTCAGGCAGCTGTCCAGATGCAAGGTGTTGCCCCTGCACTGACGGAAGGGAGAGTGGAAGGAGGGTGGCTGCCACAGGAGGTGGTAGCCCCCCACTCTAGACAGCAAGAGGGGTGCCAGGACCCCAAAGTTGCCCCTAAAGCAGCTCAGCCACCTGTCAGTGGAGAGCTTAGGATGTGGTTCTGGGTACTGACAGCTGTCAGTAGCCTCTGCTGGGTGCTAGCCTTCCTGGCAGCACTGTACTTGGCCTGGGAGGCAGACCCCAGGGCCAATAGCAAAGTAGGCCCCCTGACCCTATTGGTCATGGTGGGGTTGCTCAAGTGTTGGGTGACCTCTTTGGGTAAGCTAGGTGTTGCCCTAGCAAAGTTAGGAGTAGGGGAGGTGGGCACCTCACTACCCAAGTTGGCAGAGAGAGAGGAGGAAGACCCCCCTAGAGGGAAGTTTCAGTTTGAGTTGGGTCCTTTTACTGTTGGGATGGCTTCACTACCCATAGGAAGTGACCCAGACAGGAGGATATAAGGCAGAGTAGGCCCTGCAAAGGGACAGCCAGTTTTCTTCACTGTCTTCCTCTCCTAACAAGCCAGGAAGACTCTCCCAGGGTTGGGCTGAGTCTCCTGGGCGTGTGGGCTGGGGGGGGGGGTTGTGTGAGAAAACAGGGCTGATTGCAGAGGCTCCATAACTTTTTGCCCCCATTTTCCACTTTTTGCTGGTGTTTTCCTGACTCTGATGGTGCCCTGGGTACTGCTAAACAGTCCCAGGGCCTGTGCTCTGTGTAAAATGGATATGCAAATTAGGCTAATTATAATTGGCTAAGTTAACCTACCTATAAGTCCCTAGTATATGGTAGGGCATGTAGGTTTAGGGACCACAGCATAGGTGGTGCACACCTAGGTGCACTGCTGAGGTGCCCAGTGTCATTTTAAAAGCAAGCCTGCCTTGCTGGCTGCTTTTAAATTAAAGTTAAATGCAAATTCGACTTTGGAATTAAAGGTACTTCCAAAGTCTTAAACTACCTTATTTTTACATATAAGTCACCCCTAAGGTGTGCCCTATGTGCCCCTAGGGCTGGGTGCCATGTAACTATAAGCAGGGACTTTATAAAAATAGATTTATAAGCCCTGGTGAGGTAAAAACAGCCAAATTTGTTTTTCCCTCATTGAAGTAAATGGCCTTCATAGGCTAGAATGGGCAGACTTTATTTTAAATTTTAAAGTCTCCTTAAATGTTACATACCAAGAATTTGGTATCAAATTGATTGTTGTAATAAATCCCACAACTTCCAGTTGTTGGATTTAATATAACTTGTCCAGGTAAAAAGTTTAGACTTTACCTAAAAAGTTGCCAATTTCAGCTCTGCATTGTTTTTGCTGCTGTGCTCTGGTTGGCCAGCCTGCAGCAGCTTCTGCCAGGCTGCCTTGATTAGGTGTGAAGTGGCCTGGCTTCACACAAAGGAATGTGCTTGGGGGAGAGAATCTCCCCTCAGCAGATGGTGAGGCAGGAAGGGGGAGGGCTGCCAAACTGTTCTTCAAAGGCAGAGAAGGACATCTGGAGCACCCAGCAACACCCCCACATCCTGCAACCCCAGACAGCTAGGTGCCCCCTTGATTAGATTAGGAGAGGGCAGGAGAGGGGTGTGTTTATGATTTTTAGCCACACCAGTGGGTGGGCTCAGCCAGATGTAACCTCCAAAAATCAGATTCATCCATGTTGGATTTTTAGAGACTGTTGCCTTCTGGGATGGATTTTTGCCACACTTCCCAGGAAGTGGTCATCACAGGGGGACGACCCTGTCCCTGATTGGAGAACCAGGGCCCCCCTGCTTTTCACCCAGGAGCAAGGATAAAACTGGCAGACCTGCACCCACACCTCAGATCCCCTCCAGAATTCAACAAGAAAGGAACTAAAGAAGAAGAAGGACTGCCCTGCTGGACCCCTGGCCTGCACCTGGACCCTGCACTCAGAAGGACTGCACCAGCTGCACACTTGGGCTTCACCACAAGAAGGACTTTGCCTGGCTTCAACTGGTTCAAGGAGGGACTCCCTGTTTGCTACAGGTGAAAAATTGCTAAACCAGAGTCCCCTGCACCAACTCCTGAAAAAGTGACCAGCTGACCACTGTCCAGTGGCCAAAAAGGAGTTTGCGCCAGGTGCATTCTGGGAGTTGAAGTCCGCACTTCCCAAGGACCATCACAGAACTTCTGGACCCTTGGGGTGAGCTGTGGACCCCAAAAGAACCTTGAAAGAACATCTGGGTGAAGCCCCAGAAGTTTGGAAAAGATTGGAGAATTTTTGAAAAAAAGCTCCATAAAGTGACCGACCCGACGTGGAAATTCTAGCCGGCTTGCCTCAACCGCGACCCGGCCTGACTTCGTGGTTCGTCCTGGTAAAGAAAAACATCCAAAAAAGAGACTAAGGGCCAGATTTTAACCTTGGCGGACGGCGGAGGCCGTCCGCCAAGGTTCCGCCGCCAAATGACCGCACCGCGGTCGGCGGCCATTCTAACATTTCCTCTGGGCCGGCGGGCGCTCTCCAAAAGAGCGCCCGCCGGCCCAGAGGAAATGCCCCTGCAACGAGGACGCCGGCTCAGAATTGAGCCGGCGTAGTTGCAGGGGTGCGACGGGTGCAGTTTGCACCCGTCGCGTATTTCAGTGTCTGCATGGCAGACACTGAAATACTTTGCGGGGCCCTCTTACGGGGGCCCCTGCCGTGCCCATGCCATTGGCATGGGCACGGCAGGGGCCCCGCGGCACCCCCTACCGCCATCCTGTTCATGGCGGGTTTCCCGCCATGAACAGGATGGCGGTAGGGGCTGTCAGAATCCTCATGGCGGCGGAGCGCGCTCCGCCGCCATGAAGGATTCCCCCGAGCAGCGGTAAGTCGGCGGGAGCCCGCCGACTTGCCGCTTCTGACCGCGGCTGAACTGCCGCGGTCAGAATGCTCGTGGGAGCACCACCAGCCTGTTGGCGGTGCTCCCGTGGTCGGTGGCCGTCAGAATGACCCCCTAAGTCCGAACGTAAAAAGTTGACCGGGACCTCCCAGCCATCGTATCCGAGAAGGGCTCCATGGACGTCGGATCAAGATCCAGGTTTACCCCGGTCGAAGGATTTTCATCTCGAAAAAACGACTAAGTCCGAAGGTAAAAATCACCACCGAGGAAACCCACATCGCGTATCCGGACAAGGGCTCCAGGAGGTCGGATTCAACTGGCAGGTTCGTCCCGGTGAAGGAAAACTTCAAAATAAAGACTAAGTCAGAAGGTAACTTTTTAACCGAGGCCTCCCGCGACCTGTAGCCGAGCAGGGCTCCATCGCGGTCGGCCTGAAAGTTTGACTTTTCCCCGGTCCTGGTGCAACCAGATGACCCGATTGGCGCTTTTTGTTTCTAAGCGCTAGAAAATAATAATACTTTAAAAATTCATATCTCCGGTTCCCCTGAACCGATTTTAATCGTTTTTGTGTCATTTTAAAGAAAAAAATATAAGCTATTTTTATAAATTGGTTTTGGATTTTTAAACTGTTTCCTGTGTTTTATTTAATTACTGTTTTGTGATATTTGAATGCTTTACACTTTGTCTCCTAAGTTAAGCCTTGACGCTCGATGCCAAGCTACCAAGGGTAGAGCTGGGATTAATTTACTGAGACCTAACTGTACCTATGTGGAGGTTAGTGGCTTGTTGCTAGGTGTAGGTACCTACCTGCCCTACCAATAACCCATTTTCCAACATTAAGGGTTATGAATATTGCTTTGGCTTTATTAATTGAAGGCCTTAACTTAGCCAGTGTCTTGGCCTACTTGCAAGGCCTCATGTAAAAACTGGATTTCTTAGTGTTTAATAAAATTGATGATCAAGAAAGTTAAACTGTGAATTTCTATTGTATTTTTTGAATGTGCTCATAACGGAAGCTCCTCATGAGAACCGACTGCTAGAAAATGATGTTCCAACTAATGCAACATTTTATATGTGATGTGTTTGAGACTAAAGTTTCCAAGGACAATGAAGATACTGACTTTAGAAGAAGCTGCAACAATATTGTTACCTGATAAACCTGATGATGAAACATTGCAAGATAAACCAATGAACGGTATGTGAACGGAGTAATATTAGAATTCATAGATTTGGGATTTTAATTTTATTGGACGAAGGTTGAACGAACGAATAACTGACCAATAGGAATTTGGGAGCTACTTTGAAAAGGTTTGACTTAACAGGATCACACAGAGAGAAGTCAGTCATTCTGACCATTGCCCATATTGCGTCTTGACAAGAGATGTGCTTACCTTTAATGCTTAAAGACTTTGGGGCATATTTATACTCCGTTTGCGCCGAATGTGCATCAAAAATGTTGACGCACAATCAGCGCAAACGTTGCCCCATATTTAAATCCTGACGCCCGAGGCCGCGCACGAGAAAAAACCGCAGTGTGTGCCATTTTCTGGAAGCGGCAACCCGCCCTGCGTTAATGATATGCAGGGTAGGCGTTCCCGTCCAAAAAACGACGCACACACCCGTGCGACGTATTTATGCTTCCGGGCAAAAAGGACTCTCGGCCGGTAGGCGGAGCAAAAAAATGACGCAAAGCCCGATGTGCGCCAAAATTTAACACCTGGGTCAGGGCAGGCGTTAAAATGGGGCAAACACACCTGTATATAATCAGAACACACAGAACAAACAACAGAGCAGCAGAGCAGCAACAGGGAGCCATGGAGGTGATTGTTATTCAGCGTGCACGTAGACGCAGAGCCCTGCAGCAACAACAGCAGCTACAACAACTACAGCAGGGACCCCAAAGGCAGCGCAGAAGGCAGGAGAGGATATTCCGCCCAAGAACAACCCTGCATGGCCTCAGGGAACACAACATCATACAGAGGTACCGGTTGAACAGGCAGGCCATTCAGCAGCTGCTGAGAAATATTGAACAGCAGTTGGCCCCCACTTTGGTGACACCCCACACTATACCAACAGAAACAAAGCTGCTTGCCGTACTTCGCCTGCTGGCAAGTGGCTCGTTTCAGACAACTGGTGCCCTGGTTGGTGGAATATCACAACCATCATTCTCCGCATTCCTGCCAAAAGTCCTGGATGCCATCATTCGCCTGACACCCCGCCACATCTGCTTCCCTAACACACTGCAGAAGCAGCAGGAAACTAAACAGGGGTTCTACGCCATCAGTGGCTTCCCACACGTCCTTGGTGCAATCGACTGCACACACGTACGCCTTGTGCCACCTGCTGCAACAGAACACCTCTACCGCAACAGGAAGCACAATCATTTAATCAACGTGCAGGCCATAGTCGATCACCAAGGATTGTTCAGCAACATCGTGGCAAAATATCCTGGGAGTGTACATGACGCATTCATCTTCCGTCACAGCACCATCAACCAATACTTCCAGGATGGACGGTATGGCAATGGACTACTTGTTGGTAAGTACAAAAATCAAACTTATATACACACTGCACAGCAACCCTCTAGGACAAACAACACCTACACCACAATAGCAACACCTAGCCAGGAACACACTGAGGTCCTCACATCACTAGCCATGTTTCTGAAGTCACCATTGAACCTGTCACACATTGGAATGTACTCCACAGCTTAATGTGAAGACATTAATGAGTGTGGTTGCCTAAATGTCACCTTGCAAATTGGAAGTGTCACAATAACCTGTACATTAACACATTGCATAAGTCTTAAGGTATGGGATGTCCAGGCTACTTTCATATGAACGTGTTAACTACACTTTCATGTTTTAACTCTGCATGGAACTATCATCTCACCCCCAGTGAAGACACACGGACACGTGTATCACAAGTCACAACGCAAGGGAGGGCACACTGTTCTGAAAATCCAAATACATACTGCTGACAAACGGTTAGCTAACAAACACTTGCTCAGCCAAGGAAAAAACTCAATGCAAAACTTTTCTCCTACAAGTATAGGTTGTCACATTAGTAAACAAAAGAGTCACAGACAACACAACACAACTACTGCCAACAAAGGTCTGTACAAGAGTGCCTCCTACATCTAATTGATCCCATTCTGTGTTTCTCTTTCAGCTGATCAGGGGTATGGCATCCAGCCTTGGCTAATGACACCATTTGGGAACCGACTACTGCTGCAGAATGGGCATACAATGACGCCCATAAGAGGACACGCAGCATTGTTGAGCGGACCTTTGGGATCCTAAAGTCAAGGTTCCACTGCCTTGACATCACTGGCGGTAGCCTACTATATTCCCCAGAGATGGTCTGTAGGATCATACTCACTTGTGCCATATTGCACAATATTTGTGTAAAAAGGAACATTCCCCTCCTTGAACCAGACCCAGACATGCCGGAAGACGACAAAGAGGAGGATGCTGGCCTGCAACAGGAGGGGGAACACCCAAACACGGCTGCTGGAGTGCGTAGGCGCCAACAGCTTGTAAATCATTTCTTTTCATAATTTCTTATATCAACACTTATTGCACAATTGTAAATAAACACAGATAACAAACACCACATCATGCTTTGGCCTATTCATTTCTGCCCACCTTTAGTTTGAATTTGCTGAAGAAGAATGTCATCTCATTGTGCAATAATGACATAACACTCATCACACAAAAAATATACACCACAAATGTCTGCACAGAGGCTATGATGTTTCATGATACATTACCATCCACAGAGGCCAACAGGAGTACAAATGTGGCAATGACACATGCCGGATCCAGACACCTGAGACAGTCTCTCACTCAGCACAAAAATGTAGCTAATTTGAAAGTCTCATTACACGTGTTCAGTGACAGGGTGGGACCATCCATGTGTACGTGACCATGTCCTCAATGGCATGTATCAATTTTTGATATAAACAATACCCAATTGCAACAAGATTAGCTGCCACTAACTCATGAGGAGACCTTGAAGTTACAGTGACAACATACACCCAGACAGTTGATAGTGGATCCACATCCGCCCACACATATAAACATATGTCATCCAATCAACCAAATATTTGCAAGCAGCCGATCACAGTAGTGTCCCAGTTCGAACCTAGCAGGAAGAATGTAACATGCCACTAAACCAGGTAATGCATAAAGGGCCACATACATCAACAACCTATTTGCCATCAGCACATGAGGAACGCCGAGATTTTGCAAACATAGTCAGTGCAAAATGGTATGTCAGATTGCTCCAAATAATCAATAGGGCAAACGTCAAATGGGCTAATGGGATGATTGAATGGCTAACAGTGATTCATACCCTATGGCCTTCCATTAGCCTGCTGCTGCTGGTTTAGCATAACAGCCTAAATGAAAGACCTGGATAAATTAGCAAATCTGGAAGGGCAAAACCTAGGGTGCTGGGGGCCTAAGTCCACCTCTACCGCCCCCCAAATATACAAGAATTAGGTAGATGTGAAGTAAACACATGCATAAGGTGCATGTGTGGCCTACATGTCAAAAGTCAAACACAAATCAGATACACAAAATCATTATTAGGACTTGGTTAGCCCCATAAAAAGTGTAAGTGACTATTGCACTCCCTGTTTGGACTATAGATAAATGCATTCCCGTGATAAATGTGGACACATTTTTGAGAAGGAATACATCCTGGTATCCCATTCATCATTTCCAAATAGCCATCAACAATTACCCAAAATATGTGTACAAATATGGTTAATAAACATTTTGAGCAATCATAAATATTACAGTGTGAATGCCTTCTATACATCCAATAAGGGACATGTGTCATAGCTAACCACAAATGTGTATCACATAGCACCGTTTGGCCATGACAAAGTTCCTTTCACAACTTGAAAAAATGTAGACATTTTTGTCAGAATGCGTAATTTTTTCACGCATACAGCATGGGCGTCATAATTTTTTGACGTACAGGAGTGAACAGAATGCCGAGTCAAAAAATATTATATGAAAAATAATAAAATAATAAGGTACATTACATGTACACCATATTGTCTATGAAGCGTCATATTTCCATGCATACAGCATGAGCGTCATAATTTTTTGACGTACAGGAGTGCACAGAATGCAGAGTCAAAAAATATTATATGAAAAATAATAAAATAATAAGGTACATTACATGTCCACCATATTGTCTATGAAGTGTCATATTTCCACGCATACAGCATGGGGGTCATCATTTTTTGACGTATAGGAGTGCACAGAATGCAGAGTCAAAAAATATTATATAAAAAATAATAAAATAATAAGGTACATTACATGTCCACCATATTGTCTATGAAGCGTCATATTTCCACGCATACAGCATGGGCGTCATAATTTTTTGACGTACAGGAGTGCACAGAATGCAGAGTCAAAAAATATTATATAAAAAATAATAAAATAATAAGGTACATTACATGTCCACCATATTGTCTATGAAGCGTCATATTTCCACGCATACAGCATCGGCGTCATAATTTTTTGACGTATAGGAGTGCACAGAATGCAGAGTCAAATATAATTTTCATATTTGGTTCTCATATTTGCCAGCAAATTACAATTCTACTGTAGAACTGTAAACTCAGCCTCACACAAATGTAAGGGAACAATGAAGAAATTAGTTTTGACTCTGCATTATGTGCAATGTTATGCGTCAAAAAATATGACGCACAATCTGTATGCGTGAAAATATGACGCATAACGGAAAAATAAAAACGGCGGCCATTTTCTGCAGGAAGTGATGTAATAGGATATCCTGTTTACATAATCTGTACTGTGAGTTTACTTTCACTTTCACTTTGCAGTCTTAGATTCTTCTAGACTGTGTGGCTGTGTGAAAAGTGTTGTCCTGTGTTTTACTGCTTTTGTGTCCTGTGTACCTTGTATATTTTGCTTTTGTGATCATAGTCTTGTTGTCTAATATTGTCTTAGTCTGTTTTGTATACTTTTGTCAAATCCTGTGTTTGTTTGTTTTGTCTGTGGGAGTCTGTTCCGGGTAGTTTAAATTTGGGGTTAGTTGGGCTATTTTTCTTAAGTTTTCTTTTTCCTTCACTACTCAACCTTTCCCCATTTCCCACTTTTACTTTTTTGTCTAATTTTTCACCTTTCAATTTGTAAATATGTCAGGTAGGCCTCGGCTTGCCAGGATGGGTGAGGAGGAATTGGGGGGATTCATTTGGCTTGTTTGCCATTTCCTCCCACTCATGCTGGAGGCTGGGGGCCGTGTGATACAGGGGTATCACACGGAGGCACGTAAAGTCCGGTGGGGGTAGGTGCGGCATCACCTGGGCCGGGTCTACGGTAGCATTAGGAATGAGCATCAACTCAAGCACCGCTGGGCTGATCTGATATCCAGGGAGCAGGATCTGCTGGACCACCTGGGAATCAGGATTGGTGGCCATGTTGGTGAGTACAAATCAATTACATGTGAATAATTGAAAGCTCTGTGGGGACATATGATGATTGTTACCCAATCTGCTAGATAAGTAGCTGACTGTGTGTAATGCTAGGGAAACCTAATGTGTATTTGTTGCACAATGTGTAGGAAGACCAATGCTAGCAGTCAGATGGCTCATGTTTTTAACACATACCGGATGCCTGTAGCTGTATGTAATGTGTCGTTGCCTTTGTGTCAGACAAGCGACACGTTAATGCCTCTATTTGAACTCTACAGGTCATAATTGCCAGTGAAAAAGTGATGTTGAAACATCATACCTACATATGTAGACGCCATAGCTAGACAGAAAATTGTAAACCCATGATGATGCTATAAATGTGTGGTGCCTTCACATCACATGAAGTTAGCTATGTTGTCCACACATATGTCACATGTGTGTCTGTTTGATGTGTGTTGAAAATGTCCACATAGCCTGTTTGAGTTTGAGGGGTCATGCAGTCCTCAAGTAACCAGCTTTTGGATGTCTCTCTGGGATGCACATGATGAGATGAATGCAACCCTATATTGTTGGGGCATAGTAATGGAGGTGTATCTTTGACACCACATGACTGTCCTGGCCACTGCATGTGTGTAGTAGGGTGTGTAACTGTAGCAGGAGACTCATCCAATGTAAATGTTGCCTAAAAATACATCCATGCAGTATGAGCATGTGTGAAAGTGTATCATTACGCATGTCATATTCACACAGTGTCATAGTAACTGCAATTATTTGTCAGTGCACGGAGTCTGAGTATATTCTTCCTTTCATGCTTTACAGGTGGACCTGCACCGTACACCGTGGGAGAGGTGGCACATTTTGAGGACCCCGATACCTACAGTGAGTGTGGCCTGAGTGCTATTTTTATTGTTTGCTAGTGATGCATGATGGACTACTGTGTGTTCAACAGAATTCAAGATTTGATGCGCTGCCCGTTCATTGGCATTGTTGCTTTAGTGGGATTTCAAATATCAATTCTGTTTCTGTAGACCAATACTTAGCCATCTCTCAGATTTAGGGGCTGTAGGTCATTCCAGTCGGCCCGCTATGGGGAGTGGGATGAGTCATGTGGAATACACTTGTTAATGTAAGAGTTGCTCTGTGACTTGGCTTGGACTGAGTCTGCATATCAGACTGACATTCTCCCAGATAGCTTTGGCAAAAGGCTTGTATAAAATATGCAGCTTCCTAGTTGAGGATGGACTGTGTACACTGTAGGTTGGTTCTTCCGGGGGCATGTACTTCCACAAGTTGAACTAGAAGTGTGTGTGACTAGAGTGCAATGGCCTAGGTGTTCAGTTGACTCATGATCATGGGAGTTCTTGCTCCTCTGTGTGTGTGGTAAAACATGCCTCGCTGGTAGTATGTGATGTTGGCCTGAGTCAGTGCATTTTGACATGTGTGGACCTTGGATAGGACAATGTTTGGCTGACTCCAAAGTGTTGCTAGCCCTTCATTGGTGTTGTGTGTGGAGCCAAATACTTGTTGACCTTTCTATACACTCCTGGGTGTGCATTGAATTTGGGATTGTTGGTTGTTCTTCCCACCCCACCCTCAAAGAGTGCCATGTGATTGGGAATAGGGTACCTAGGACTGTAGCAACCAGTATGTTACACATACTTGTGACCTTTTGCAACTTTGTTTAGAACCTAGTGTACACATTCTGTTATGGCCCATGGGTTCAATATTTGCAAACAACAATTTACAAATGGCATTGAGTGAGGGTTGTGATAGTTATCACATAGAGTGACATATGTAGTGAAGTCAGTATGCGGAAGAGGTTCAGCCATAATGTCAGCTGCATTAGGCATTATTTGGATGAGAAGTTTAGGCTGATGTCACCCATCATGTAGAGACATGGATATGCTAGGTGTGAGATGGCCTTATGTATGCAGGCTTCACATGTACTTCCTCTGAGACTTTCAATGAACTATGTTGTGACAATTGCTGGAACAAATACAGTACAAGTAATGTGCAAATGACCCATTGTGCTATTCCACCCAATGCATTTCCCATGGTAAATATTTGCCATATCTCTTCACAGCTGCAAACATGAGTGCCGCAGATAGACACCAGTTTGAGAGGCGTGCCATGCGATACCGGCACATCCTGCAGGTGCAGTCGGGGCACAGGAGGATGGCACGCAAATACCAAGCAGATCGGGCCTCCGGGGCATGGTGGGCCTCACCACAGGGTGGCCCTACATTGCCCACAACAGCCACCACCACCACATCCACCAGGTCTCCCCAAGTGGCCCCAGCAACGGCGGGGACAGTTGACCCTGCCTCGTCATCAAGACCTGGACCCAGCCATGTTCAACACCCAGGACAGTCCAGTGGGCATTCAACTACTGGCACAAGGTCCACCTCGGCCAGCACACAGACTGCAGCAGCCCCTCCTGTGGACCCAGCCGCATTCCTGGCATTAAGCCGTAAATTGGACAAAGTTTTTACAAAGGTGGACAAGCTAAGCCAGATGTGGCATATATCAAGAAAAGGGTTTGCTCCATCAGGCGGACCCTACGGAGGGCCAACCTCTAGGACTTTTGCCATGTTTTACTTTTACCCCTCCCCTCTCTCCTCTTTCCTATTTTGTACTGATAGTTGGGTTTTGGGGATTAGTATTAGGTTAGTATAGGTTGTTAGCTTAGTTAGTGATAGGGAAGAGGGTGGGGGGTCCTTATTCTTTCTATTTTTCTTTTTTGTGTGGGTGGGTGGGGGTCAATGTTGGGATTCCTGTTTGTTTAAAAAAAAATATATATATATATGATTGTTTAGGATAGTATAGTATGTGTGTAGGTTAGTATGTGTTGCCCTGCATGTGTCCTGTCTCATAATGGTGGGTGGGGGGTTGATGTTTAGATCATTTCGTTATATGTGTAGCGTAAGTTTAGCTTAGGTTAGTTAGGGACAGTAGTGGGTTAGTAGTAGTCAGGTTAGATGAGTGTAGGGATTACTTTTCCCTTAGTTGCCTCTTGTGTGAATAAATAGTAATAAATATATAGTTAACCCTTTGCATGATGCGTTAGGTGCTACTTTATCATGGCCTTGACATCAGTGTAGGTGAATGTTTTTCTATGACATTAGTGTCCTATGCTACCCACCACAGAAAATTGAGGTTTAACATGCCAGCTACCCGTGTGCTAACTTGGTAAGTATCCACCATTTGGGAGACCCACCATTGGTAGTTTGCATCGATCACCAAGGTTTTGTGTTGATGAGTAGGTATTCTACTTCACAAAGTGTGCTTCCAGACTTGGTATTATGGGTAATTTAATAGGTCGGACTGCAGTGTCATGTTCAGGGAGATCTTTGTAGATGAGTTGTTATTAACACTCTTGTCTTGTTGCCTTCATTGCTGACCTAGATCATGTGTGTAATAATTCAGCATGACTTTCCTTCATGGAAGTATACTCAGAAAGGGTGATTGATGCAGTGTTTTCTTTTTTTGTTTGCTTAGATTTTGCTGCATAATTTCATGTTTTAGTATTGCATGGTGCCTACATTTCTCAGCCACCATTAGTTGATTAGAATTGCTATAGATGGAGCATTATTCTGTCCAACACAGCATGATTGTATGTGGTTTGTCCCTTCATCAGTTATTCTCCTCAGGATGGTAAGGCTATGATGCAATCCTGGCCACTGCACAGATGTATCAGACTACATGTTGTCAGGACAGTTGTATTGACAAGCAACATGGTTGCCACATAGGCACTTTAGAGTTATCTACTGCACAGTTGATGTGTCAAATCACACATAGACATATTAGGTGTGCAAGTGCGATATATTGAAAGGTGCTGTAGTGCAAAATGTCCATTGTCCATGTTTGCTGAGTCCGTTCTGGTGCATTATTACATGGTGATCCTACAGAAGGGGTGTGGATGATGTTCCTGACATGCTGGGGTGATGTCACAGACAGTGCAGAGGGACAGGAATTGGCAAATAGTAGGAGAGAGACATTCACTGGCAATGGTGACAAGTCATACAGTGGATTGCAGAACAGTCATTGAGTGTAGTTGTAGTGAGACTGGCATTTGACAAAACGTAGGACCTTGGTCAAAGTAGGCCATGGTGCAGGGACTAGTGCTTCCGGGTACTCTTCCGTGAGAATGTGATCTGTTCCATGTCTTCTTCTTCTGATGTGTGTGTTGCCTGGTTTGTCCTTGTTGTTGTTGGTTGTGAAGGGGCAACACTCACCTCAGTGTTAGAAGACGTGGAGGCAGACATCCCGGGGGCTGCTCCCTGTGAAGTTCTTAAGGGCAGTACTGCTGCAAGGAGGGCCTGCTGGTTTTTGAGAATAGCAGCCACATCACGATGGTAGGCAGCCAGGTCGGCCCTGAGGGGTTCAATGCTGCATTCGTGCACACGTTGACTGGATTGCAGTTGTAGGTGTTGTGTCAACTGGATGACAGCTGTGCTGATTTCCTTCTGTGTTTTAGCAAGTTCCTGCAAGAGAGATGTTAGGGCTTGCATTGCAGCTGCCTGATCTGCAAATGACGTCATGCACGAACGCACCCCCTCAAGGCTGGCTGCCATGTTTTGCATCCCCACCCGCACCTCCTTGGCAGCTCCCGCTGGACACCAACTACAGTTCTTTCAAAGCTGGTGCCAGTGTCGTCAGAGTCCTCAGCTGTGTAGGAGCTGGCAGGTCTTACAATTGGGGTGGTGGGTGGGTCTTCTGTGATGGCTGCTTGTTCTCTGCTCCTCCTTGTGACTGAAGGTGGGGTCTGGAGGGTTTCAAGGACCTTTTGGATGGCCTCCTGGGAAATGTTTATGGGCTCGTCATCCATGTCATCAGGGAAATCAGGGACAGACATATCGGCAGGAGATCCATGTTCCTCTGCAATGAAACAGGGTACAATTAGTGTGTCTGTGTTGTGACAATTTTGCCATAACATGCAAGCCTTTTGCTGAGTTTACTTTGTGCTCTGGTTTGGTATTGGTATCTGCTGTCCTTCATATGAGCATTGTTATAGGCCTATGGCCCACCTGTGTGTCACATGTATGATATATAGTTATCAGACTTGTCTGCCTAATCGCCTCTAGGTGTTGCTTTGTACCAATTAGGGAATTGCCATCTTTTTGTCCTACTCGTCCCTCCGTGTATATCTATTCTTATGGATAGACATTTTGTTGCGTGGGCTCTCATTATCCTAAATGAGACTACTGGATTTCTAGGCAGCAGGATCGATAACGGTGTGGGGGCCTGAGTCTGACCCACTTGTAAAGAACTCTGTCACCCTAAATCTTTTTTATGGCTCTGGCTAACTAGCAGTGCCTCATGTCTCCCACGGGGAATAAATGATTAGGCAGCCGAGCGCATGACACTTTTGGAACTTCTCAGGGAAGTGGTGGTCACTCAGATCCAAACCAACTCTCTCATTTCCAGTATGATCTCATATACAAATGACAAAGACAGTATGAGTTTTATATGATGATTTCATTAAACAACTGTATTTTAGATAATAAGGCGTGAGCCGCAATAACCAGAACAATACAACATAGTAGAATTGAAATAGTCACCAGGAGAGTAAAACTTAAGAACAAAGCTATCATAGTGCCTAACAGTTTCTACTCTCCCTCTGCTTGTTCTATTTAGAGCACAGCATGTTCAGCTTCTAGCTTGCCTTTCCGAATCACTGGAGAGACATCAGCCCTCATACCTGAGCAAAGGCCTGTGATCTGGTTCAGCATCTGCAACAAGGCAGGCAGCGTCTAGTTGTGGTTCTCTGTTCGGAAACTCCCTCTTGTGTGTATTGGGACAAGGAAGTGTTTTTATAACTAACATGTCATCGTGATCACAAAATGTCCCTACGCAGGAATGCGACATCTAAACTCCTACCACGTCTATCGGCAATGTACCAGACTGTATCCTTGACTGAAACACAGAGTGAATATGTTATGGAGAACTCCAGTGCTGAAGTAGGCAAAACAGTGTGAAATGAATACAAAACAAGACAGTAGAACTGGCTATTTGAAAATAACAGTACGATGCCTAATAAAAAGCATTTAGTGCAAAGTGCACAGAGGCTCTAAGCTGTCAGCAAATGAATAAAATACATTCAGGGCAAAGTGCACAAATGCCTAAAGCCTGAAGCTAATGTGCAAAGGACAGGTAAAACTTACCACACTACACTTTCACTGGCTGTGGGTGTTGTGATTGCCCTGCCAGCACACTTGCCTCTCAGGACCTGCCCCAAAATCTTTTTATTCACATTGACCTAAATGTAATTGTTATGTGACCTATCCTATGCATGGCAATGTTAGGATGTGATATGGATTTAAACATTGTTGATATTTCCAGCTGATGTTGGGTAATGTGTGTTTAATTGGATTGCCCTGTTTATCGTATCAATGTCCTATTTGGTTCTCAGACTGTGCAGGTGTGTTTCAGTGACCAGTTGCATGTGTCCCCTCCTCAATGTTGTTGTCTGAGCAGTATGACATTAGTGATGTTGCCTTGTTAGCCAGGCACGTGAGGGACCCTGACGTATGCAGCATGTGTGTGTCCTTAGTGCTGTGTGGCTCCTATTGCTGTTTACTTTGGCTGATGTATGTGTCAACTATGGGCATTGGCATTTGAGTGTACTGGTGCCTTTGTCTTATTTCTAGAAATAGTTGCAGAAGTCATCCTCACCCCCTAATTTAGGTAGGTATGTTCCATGGGGAGGTTCCTGCCATTTGCTACTATAGCTGCACAGAGATCAGAGGTGTTAGTGTCAACTGTTGTTGCCGTTACATTGCAGTTGTTGTTTTGGCTACTGGATTACTGATAGGGACCTAGTTGATGTAGGATACATTTTGACTGTTGAGTGCCTGGATGTAAGTTTGACGTAGTGGCCTTCCCACCTGTCGCTGCTTTCCCTTAGCTCCATTGTTGTCATGACAGGATGGCCCCATGGGACTGTTGTTGGTGCTGTGTTTTGTCGTGCCCCAGCTTCTGTCTGTGCTGGGCATGCCCCCCTGCCGTGCCCCTTTACCCATGCCACTTCATATTTATGCTGACTTACATGCATTGTGTAGTTGGTATTCCCCACCCCGGTTGCAGTTATCATTATTGCATTATAATTCCCCATGTGACTTACCCTGCATGTGCGTTGTGTCCTGGTAGTCTGCGCTGTCCTGTCCTTGAATCCCTGTGACGATCTCCTCAGGGATGACGGCTGCGACCATCTCCTCCATGTGGTCCAGGGCCTCCTGTTGTGCTGGACTCCCCCCTCCAGTCTGCAGTGCTGCCTTCCTGTTCCTGGCCATTTTTTCCTTTGTCCTACGTTTGCAGTCATGCCAGCGTTTCTTACACTCGGTGACTGTTCTGCGTTCTTCAGCCACACTGTTGATCTTGTCCACAATTTGTTTCCATATGGCCTCTCTCCTGCTGATTGGCAACTTAGAGGTGATGAACAGTTGGTGCTGGTGTTCCGTCACCTCTTTAACCAGGATTTCCTGCTCCTCTGCACTCAAGCGACACTTTCTTTTTTTTCTAAAAATGTCCTGGTTCCTGTATGGATTATCCTGGCTGGTTCCCGGTCTGCTGTCATCTTCCTGGGGTATGTTGGGGCATCTGGGATCCATTTTGGCTCTCCTCTGCTGAAAGGGCAGTGTTCGCGGGTAAATTTGATGCTATTGCGTAAAAATTTACGGCGCTTTCATGGTTGCGCTGTCGTAAATCGACCCACAGTCATTTGCGTTGCGTTAACGTTGGTTTCCTTTACGACTTGGCGCCGCTGTGTGCGTCACGAAATAATGACTCCCACCTGTTGGTTGTGCCGCCGTGTGTCAAAGTTTAAATTTTACGCCCGCACGGCGCATCGAAATGGCGTTAGCCGGCGGTAATTTTTTTGACGCAAAACTGCGACGGCGCAGCTGTGCGTCAAAAAGTATAAATATGGCCCTTTGCCTTTCCTGAACTCTGATGCTAAATCCTGATGCCTTGCTGATAGACTGATGTCCTGAGGACTAAGGGCCTCATTCTGACCCTAGCGGTCCTAAACTGCCAGGGCCACGGGCAACGGAAGCACCGCCAACAGGCTGGCGGTGCTTCAGTGCCCATTCTGACCGCGGCGGTAAAGCCGCGGTCAGAAAAGGGGATCCGGCGGTTTCCCGCCGGAATACCCCTGGCAGGGCTGAACCTCCATGGCGGCGCTGCAAGCACCGCCGCCATGGGGATTCCGACCCCCTTCCCGCCATCCTGTTTCTGGCGGTTTTTACCGCCAGGAACAGGATGGCGGGAACGGGTGTCATGGGGCCCCCTAACAGGGCCCCAGCATGATTTTCACTGTCTGCATAGCAGACAGTGAAAATCGCGACAGGTGCAACTGCACCAGCGCACCCCTGCAACAACGCCGGCTCCATTCGGGGCCTGCCTCTGTGTTGCAGGGCCTTTCCCGCTGGGCCGGCGGGCGCTCCTTTGGCGGGAAAGCCAGAATGGCCTCCGCGGTCTTTTGACCGCGGAGCGGCCAAATGGCGGTGACCGCATGGCGGGCGGCTACCGCTGCCTGCCGAGGTCAGAATGACCGCCCAAGACTGATTCTACTTTGCTGATACATACCGAGGATAGGTATAACAAAACTGTGATTATTATGCATATTTGCTTTTTCTTTCTAGGTACCAAAGGCGCTGTTTTGATAAAGCCATAGTTAGATGTTTATCCATATTTATGTTACTAAATCGTTTTGCATGAAGCCCAACATGCTAATGTTAATCTGATGTTAGTTAAGGATTCTCGCTAATGAATTATGATAACAGGGACTAATGGTTGATGAATTTATCTGCTAAACTTCATGTATAAAATTACATTGACACAGTTGACTTTGCTATTGATTTGCACCTTAACTTTAGAATGCGTTGTAGTTCAAGCTCTGATTAGATTATGTTTCTTCCGCCGCTTTGGGCAGCCAGTGATGTTTCATCTGATTTTGAGATTAATCTACATGACCTTAGCATTGTTAATTTAGGGAAATACATTTTCTAACTTTTACTAAATGGTGTGGTTATTCATTACTGAAGGGTCATGGTGTGTGACAATTACTGACTCCATTGATTATTGATGTTATTGATTACTGATTGTTGATTATTGTGTATTGTTTATTGAGTATGTGTTAGAGCGATGGTAAAAACATTTTAATTGTTAGTCAAAAGGTTCATCGACCTATTCCCGTCCCCTTGTAAGTTTACTTATTAATGTCAGATGCACTAACATTGGTATGGGCAGGTAAGTACCTACATTTAGCAATTGGACACTAACCCCTACTAGGTTCAGTTAGGTCTCAATAAATGAACCCCAGGTCAACCCTTGGTAGCCTGGCAACCAGCGACAAGGCTTAACTTTGGAGACAAAGCGTAACACATTCGTATATAACAAAACAGTACTTAATTAAAACACAAGAAACAATTTAAAAATCTAAAACCAATTTATAAAAATAGGAAATATTTTCAGCTTTAAAATGACACCAAATCAAATACAATCAGATAAAGGGGACCGGAGATATGGATTTTTAAAGAAGTAATGCTCTTTAGCACTCAGAAATGAATAGCACCAATCTGGCCACCTGGTCACACCTCGACCGGGGCAAAGTCAAATTTTAAAGCCAACCGCAATGAAGCCCTGCTCAGCTACAGCAAGCGGGAGGCCTTGGTTAAAAATCTACCTTCGGATTTAGGGGGTCATTATGAACATGGAGGTAAACACTGTCGGCCGCCATGGCGACAGTGAACAGAAGACCGCCATTGGTGGTAAACAGGAGCTCGCCATATAAAGATGCCAAAAACTGAAACCGCCAACATTTCTGTTGCCACCAGCCACCGCCAGGGCTTTGTCGGTGAAAAGGCTGCACATCCCACCCCGCCACCGCCAAGCACACAAATCTCCCACCCCCCAAATAATGATGCACAAATCACCGTGGTGGTGAGTGGATGCCGAAAGACCATTGGCGGTACAGACCGCCATGGCCAGCAATGGGACCCAACAGCAATAAATGCACACATTGGCAAGTTTAAAACACACACACATGACACACATTCACAACACTATAAAACATGCACAGACACACCCCACAATCCTTTGCAACGCCAATAGGATAAACCAGACTGACAACAGTAAATGCAGATGCTGAACGCCATAACACATAGCTCACACACCCAACCACAAAACAGCACCCTGATCAATATCCACACAACACATCATCCACAACACATACCATGGCACCCCCTAAGCACCCAAGCTTGACAGAAAGGGAACTAATAACAATGGTGGATGAGATACTCATGGTCGAGCCACAATTCTTCGGGGCACAGGTCCAGCACACACCCATCGCCAGGAAGATGGAGTTATTGCAGACCATAGTGAACAAGGTCAACGCAGTGGGAACCCATTCACGCATGAAGGACGACATCCGCAAGAGATGGAACGACCTGCGTGAGAATGTGAGGTCCATGGCATTCAGTCACCACATTGCTGTACAGGAGACTGGTGGAGGACCCCCACTTACACCCCCCGAATACACCGACTTGGAGGAAAAGGTACTGGCAATCCTGCACCCTGAGGCCCTCACTGGAGGAATGGACTCATGAAAGTCATCTTCAATTACCCCATATCCAACACAAATTGAATTCATGCACCACCTCACCCCTCCAACTATCACCAGGATCTCACCCCACCCTAGCCTTAATCACCACATCCAGTCACTTTGCATGCCCACAAACACACCAACAGGCCCACATCCCTCCCCCTGTGCACAGCCACCAACCCCTGCAAGGTATCACAATGGCATTAAACCACCCACAATGCACCACCACATCCCATGCAAAATGCAATGGCAACCCCACACAAGGTCCCTGCATGGCCCAACAGGAGAATAAACTGCACAAAATAGGCCAGAGCTGTGCACCCTCAATAGTTAATGTAACATACATATCCATACCCCCCCACAGGCACCACCACCCATGCCACCCTGATGGAAAGGACAAGGAGTGCCAGCACACTACATGGAAACAGAGGCACCACTCAGGACACTGGAGAGGGAACTGTGGACACTGAGGAGTACCCTGGTCTGTCACACAGTCCTGGACTGTCACCCTCCAGCAGCCCCACCCAGGACACCACTGACACCCCTACCACCCAGGCAACAACATCTGCACATGCCAATCAACCCCACACCAGTGTATCCAGGCCACAGACTGGGGGAACACAGGTACAGAGGCCACAGTCTCCACCTACCAACAGGCAGGATGACAATGGCCCCAGTACAAGTGGTACCGCCAGACCTGTGCAGGGGACACAGGCACAGGGGGCTAGGCCCAGTGGGAGGGCATCAGTGACCCAGGGGGCAGGCCAAAGGCTGGATGCTGCAGCCCAGGAGATGATCTCAGAGGTCCTGGGAGCATGCCACCATACACAAGACAGGGTGGGCCAGATCCTGGCCACCCTGGAGCAGAGTCAAAGGCTGCAGATAGCCCAACATCAAGAGACCATGGAACAGTGGAAACAACTCAATGCCAGCATGGCCACTATTGCAGGGGTGCTGCAACACCACAACCCAACCCAGCCTAATACCCCCACAAACCAGTAAGCCCCTACCACTGCCCAGGACAGAGACTAGCCATCAACATCAGCAGCAGCAAGTGGACTGGAGTCACTGTCTGAGGACACACAGGAGACCAGCACTTCTACCCTCACAGCCCAGCACCAGACACTCAAACGGTCCCTCAGACCCAGATATGGCACTGGAACACCTGTCAAGACCAAGGCATCTTTAAAAAAGTGACTTTGACACGAACTGTCTCCCAAATGTGCCACTGTGCCACCATCCTCTCCAACCTATAGCAAACCAACAACTTGCAAGGTACAGATGGACCTATACCCAATGCCACCAATCGTTGAGACCATGTAGCCAGTATGGACATCCACCATCAGCCCACTCCCTATCACTGTAAAGAGCACTAATGCATCCTTTACAACCATTAAAACATATGTAAACCAATTTCAATGTCCCCTGTCATTATGTTGATTCAATTGTAAGTGTGAATGCGTTTGCCAGTAAATATAAGATTCATACCTTTATTGTAGGAATGGCACTCCACGCAAAACATTGTGTGGAGTGAACAGAAATGTACACCATGTTGGTTATCATGTCACATCGCACCTGAAATTCATGTAAAAGTGCCAATGGCTACAGACCCCACACCCCCATAGTGAATGAGTCAGACTGACATTATGCAGTGCAGACAACATCATCAGTGAACAGTACCTCATAGTCACTGGAAGTATAGTTGGATCAGTTGGTTCCTGGAGTGAACATCTTCATCATCACCATCACTCTCATCCCCTCTCATAGGAAGCTGGTCTGGATATACACCACTCTCCTCCTCCAGTAGGGGGATAGATTTCCTCACAGCCACATTGTGCAGCATGCAGCAGCCCCCCACTATTCTACACACCTTCTCAGGGCCATAGCGCAGGGATCCCCCAGAGAGATGGAAGCAACGGAATCTAGGCCTTCAGGAGACCTATAGTGTGCTCTATCACCCTCCTAGTACGTCCATAGGGCTCACTGTAATTCCTCTCAGCATCTGTTCTAGGATTTCTCACTGGTGTCAGGAGCCAGTGCATGTTGGGGTAGCCAGAATCACCTGCAAAAGTGGGCAAAAAGGACTGTAACTGACTACCCTCAGTTGCAGACAGCCTGACTGTCAGCTATGTACAATAAAAGTGTCAAACATACTCACCTATGATCCATCCTCTGCCCCCTTGTAGTTGTTCCATCATGTGTGGCACACTGCTGTTCCGCAGCACAAATGAATCATGGACTGATCCAGGGAACATGGCATTTACATGTGAAATGTACTGGTCTGCAGTACACACCAATTGTATGTTCATGGAGTGGAAGTTCTTGCTGTTTCTGTACACCTGTTCACTTACTCTTGGGGGTGAGACCTATATGGGTGCCATCGATGTCCCCTATCACATGGAGAATATTGGCAAAGGCATAAAATTCTGACTTGATGGCAGGTAGTTCAGAACTTTGGGGAAACTTCACATATGTCTGCAGGTGTTGTACAAGTGCATTCAGAAATCTGGACAGGATAAGGCAAAACATTTGCTGTGAAAACCCTGCACCTATGCCCACTGTCACTTGAAATGAGCCCGCTGCCAGTAAATGGAGTACAGAGAGCACCTGCACTTCAGTAGGGATGGCATGCTGATTCTGATTTGCTGGTCTCAGTACAGTGAGTAACATGTAGGTTACACATAAGCAGTGTAGGATGTACAACTGGAGTGAGATGTCTTTACTTGTATGTCTGGACTGTTGTGGTGAGTAAATTGTCATTTGGGCATGCGAATGAGGGCTGGGTCCATAAGGCCTGCATGGGGCACATGACCAAAAAATATCTGCATAGTGCTTGCAAAATGGCAGCCCCTTGTCATCCAGATGTGCAGCAGTGGAAGTGACCTCAAACCGCCAGCGGTTGTTGTAATGGCGTAAGGCGGTATTCACTGCTGTGCACGCATTCATTGGTTAACATAGGATGTCAATGGGGAATATGGGCCTATCATGATCTCCGCCAGCGGTGCACACCGCCACGGAGCGTATCCCATTTAGTCATCCCCCGGTTCACTTGACTCCTGGATTCCATGCATGCAAGTACTCCAGTGAGTGTGCTGCTGTGCCCGGACTCTGGTTTCTCAAATGGCATGAGCCACAGGGGAAAGGGCCCCAGCCTTCACCACGGAGGAGCTGGACAAGCTGGTGGACGGGGTCCTACCCCTGTATGCCTTATAAGGCGACAAGAGGTGCAGGTGAGTAGGCGGATGGGGTGCATGGATGTGTGTGAATGTTTGACAATCAGCGTGAGTGAGGTGGTGGAATGATGTTAAGTGTCCATCCCATAGTGGGTGGATAACCAGCTGTATCAAATGGGCATTGTCTGACCTTTGTTTTTCTTTTCTGTGTGTCCCCTACAGGTCAACGCCCATCAGAAGAGGGCAGTCTGGCAGGCCATCGCCAGGAAGATGCAGACACTTGGGGTCTACAACCGGCGGAGTACCCACTGCAGCAAGCAGTGGGAGGACCTGCAGCAGTGGGCCAGGAAGACCTGTGAGGCCCAGCTGGGAAAGTCCTCCCAACGAGGAAGGGGTGCCCGTCGGGCCCTGACCCCCCCCCCTAATGCGCCACATTCTGGCAGTGGCATATCCAGACTTGGATGGGCGCTTGAAATCTGCACAGCAGACACAAAGGGGTGAATACCAAAACCAATTTATGCCACCTTGATGGATGTTTGAGGGTGCTGTAGTATGTATGCTGTCTATTGGCAGGGACTCTGACTGGTGTCTTATAGCAATACGCCCACCATGGGCAATTAGATGATAAGGGGCAGGTCTGCAGTTCCTCAGGTCCTTCTGTAATGTGGGAGATGGTTGTATACTAGGGTTGTGGCCACTATTCAGGGGCATAGGCATGACCTTAGGTGCAGGTGCAGCATGTTGGTGTGTTAACTGGGTGGAAGTATGAGTGAACCAAATATACACTTCCATTCAGGTTAATATTTTTCTCTCCTGTTTTGTATCCCTAGCCCTGTACTGTTGTGTTGTCTGTGTACATCAGCATCATCTGGCGAGGGAGCAGTGGCACTGGTGAGTGGGGATTCAGTGGCCCACGGTTCCAAGGAGGCAGAGTCTACCGACGCCAATGGGACCAGTGTATTGGAGGGCGAGGGGAGTACCACAGGGGAGGCAACTACCATTGGAGGAAGTGACTCAGGGACCTCCTCCGATGGGAGCTCCCTGGTGGTGGCGGACCCTAGTGGGCCCACACAATCTTTGAAATCTTCTGCCACCCCCATACCATCACCGCCCTTCCAGTTGCGCCCCACCCAGTTGCCTGTGCCCACTCACCCAGAAGTGTGGGCGTCTCCTTCGACCCAGGCACCTCATCCCAGCCCCAGTCAGCCCTGCTGCCCTCACTGAAGAGGCTATTGACCTCCTGAGGACCATCTCTGTAGGGCAGACAACCATCATGAATGCAACCCAGGGGCTAGCATGCCAGATGCAGCAGTGAAATGCATACCTGGCAGGCATTCACAGTGCCATGTCTGGCCTACAGAGATCTTTTCAGGCTCTGGCCTCCTCTTTGACGACAGCCAGTGTCCCTGGTCTTTCTGTACCCCTTCCAACCACCTCGACCCCTTCCAGCACCCCATTCCCTTCACCCATCCCAAGCACATGTTCAGACAGCCATGCACACACCTCAACACACAAAAAACATACAGAGAAACACAAGCACCACACTTCCCACCACAGGCATACACACATCCAACAAACAAAGGCACACACAACAACATCCACTTCCCCCACTGTATCCACCTCTTCCACCTCGTTGTCTGTCACCTCCACATGCACACTCACAAGCTCTGCACCCTCATTCACTGTTGCTGGCCCCATTATTGCAGTCACCACAACATCAGACATCCAGTCATGCACCCCAGACACCACACCTGCACTCACCACAACGACTTTGAGTAACACTTCCAGCACACTCACCAAACTTGCAGACACCCAGACAACATCTATTTACACTGGCAGCCTGTCTTGTCCCACTGTGTCCACTCCCTCACATTACACTCAGACGTCCCCAGATACCCACCCAACACACATCCACCTCACCTCAGCATACTGTACAGGCACCTGCATCCACATCACGCACACCTTCACCTCTCACAACCACTCCCTCTACCACCACTCCCACACCTTCCTCCAGATCCACCCTGACTGCCCCTAAAAAAAATGTCCTGTCCCGCGTAGACCTTTTTGAACCCACTAGCCCACCCCATCTCGTCTCTAAACGTGCACACCTCCTTGCCCTGTCCACTTCTTCAACGTCCAAGTCTGCCCCTGTCCGCCCTTCCCATTCCTGTGCCCCTTCCCCAGTGAGCAAGAGCTGGCCCTGGTCCATCTGCCACCCCCTGGTCCAAGCCTGCTTCCCCATCTTCCAAGGCTACAACCAAACCCCCTCCACCTCCCAAATGGAAGACTTACCCCCTTCCCACAAGTAAGAACCCACCCCGCCACCCCCTGCTCCTGTTCCCTGAGGTGCCTGGCTGCCCCATTGATGTCCATTTATGGTGGAGTACCATGTGCACATGTGGGAGTCAGGTTTGGGCCATTTGGGCCCATCAACCTTTTGGATTTGGACTGGCCAATGGCATAATTTGGACAATCTGTTGTTACAGGAGCTGTAATAAAGTTTGTGTGCCCAGTGTTGGTAAACTCAGGTATTGTCGGGTAGGTTGTTTTGGCCTTGTGCTCAGGTGTGCATGGCTTGTGATGTTGTGAGGGGATGTGGGTGCGTTGCGGAGTGGGTGGAGTGGGTGGGTATGTAACTGTGCCCTTTCTTCCCTTGTTTACTAGGTTGCGGTACTTACCGTTGCCGTTTTCATCAGCGGTCATGGTCGGGGATGTATATGGCAAGGAGCAGCACTGGCATGATTTCCACTTCTCTCTCCATGTCTGCTTTGGCATGTTCTGTGTGCCTCCGGTGAGTGTTTCCTTTTATTTGGTTCATTTCCGCCAGGCTTTGAGTGGTGGTGGTTCCCGCCCCAGAACTGACGGCGGTTTAGTGCATTATTATTTTTTGGGTGGGTATGACCTTTCCGTCGGCCTGTGGGTGCTCTTTCGTCGTTGTTGACACTCCTCTGCTGGCGGTGAGCGATTTTCAGGCTGCATGTTTTTCATGGGCTTCTTTATTTGGCGGTCCAGACCGCCAGCCTGTTGGCGCTAGTTACCGCCACCGCCGCCGGTACGATATGTCCCGCCGTGTTCATAATGAGGGCCTTAGTCTTTTTCTTGAAGATTTTCTATAGCGGGGCCTCCTGGTGCCCTTCCTCGGATATGCGTTGCAGGAGCCCAAGGTGGAGATTTCTATGTTCGGACTTAGAGGATTTTTTTAGATGAAAATCCTTTGTCCGGGGCAAACCTGAATCTTGATCCGACGTCCCTGGAGTCCTTTTCGGGTACACTGCCTGGGAGGTCCCAGTCAACATTCTACGTTCAGACTTAGTCACTTTTTCAAAGATTTTCTTCACTGGGATGAACCTGCAAGTCAGGCTTTGTCGCAGTTGAGACAAGCCGGCTAGAATTGCCGTGGCAGGTCGGTCCCTTTATGGAGCTTTTTTCCAAAAGTTCTCCAAACTTGTCTGACCTTCTAGATCTTCTTCTTCAAGATGTTATATTAAGGTTCTTTTGGTGTCCACAGCTCACCCCAAGGTTCCAGAAGCTTTGAGTTGCTCCTTGAGCATGTGTACTACAACTCCTAGAATGCACCTGGCACAAACTAAAAATTGGCCACTGGACAGAGGTCAGCTGGTCAGTTTCTTCAGGTGTTGGTGCAGGGGACTCTGGTTAGCAATTGTTCACCTGTAGCAAACATGGAGTCCCTCCTTCAACCAGTTCAAGCCAGGCAAATTCTTCTTGTGGTGAAGCCAAAGTGTGCAGCTGGGGCAGTCCTCCAGATTGGCGTGTCCAGGTGCAGGTCAGGGGTCAAGCAGGCCAGTCCTTCTCCTGTAGTTCTTCCTTGTATGGATTTGAGGTGTGGGTGCAGGTAAGCCAGTTTTATCCTTGCTCCTGGGTTAAAAACAGAGGAGTACGGGTTTTCCAATCAGGTGCAGGGTCCTTTCCCCCTGCGATGACCACTTCCTGGGAAGGGTGGCAAAAATCAATCCCATGGAGCAACATTCCTCAAAAATGCATCATAGCTGAAACTGATTTTTAGAGGTTACATCTGGCTGAGCCCACCCACTGGTGTGGCTAAAAATATTAAACACACCCCTCTCCTGCCCTCTCCTAATCTAATCAAGGAGGCACCTAATTTTCTAGGTTTGAAGGAGGTGAGGGAGGTGCTGGGTTGCTCCAAATGTCCTTCCCTGCCTTTGAAGACCAGTTTGGCAGCCCTTCCTGCTTCTCCATCTGCTGAGGGAAGTTCTCCTCCCCCAGGCACATCTCTTTGTGTTCAGCCCAGTTCACTTAACACCTCATCAAGGCAGCCTGGCCAGGCTGTCAGAGGCTGGCCAATCAGAAAAGGGCACTACAGGGCTGAAGTTGGCAACTTTTTAGGTAGAGCTTGAAAAGGCTCATGGAGGTGATTCCACCACAAAAAGGCTGGCAGAGAACCAGGTCAAAATCAGCAGGGCGGTGTTGCATGCACTGCTGCCCTGGCTGATTCTGACCTCTGCCACCGTCAGCCCGTTGGGATCACCAATCCCGGCAGAGAAGGTGGTACCCTGGCGATCTGACTGCCAGGGTCATAATGTGGCAGTCGGACCACCACAGCAGGAGTGGTCCTGACTGCCACAGCTAGGCTGGAGGTCTCAAGACTGCCAGACTCATATTCTGGCCCTAAGTCATCATACATGTATTCTATAATTCATCCCTGATCTCATGCATCCACTGACACTCTTACATTTACCAATTTCCACAACTGCAATAAAATCCATGCACAAACTCAGCAGCAAGATAAGTAAAAAACATAAAAGTACAAAAATGAAAACATGCTATTGCCTAAAAATTTCAAATGTGTGTTTGCAATAGCAAACTTAAAAAAAGCAGAGAGTGGCTGTCTTGCAATGGTACTGTACATACTGTATAGTTTTAAAGGTCCACCTGACTGCCAAATTTAGAAATGGTCAAAAAAAATTAAACCTTATTGACAATATCCTTCCATGATGGTCAGGTGGTTCAGCTGCAGTGGCAGTAAATGCTGCGGTACACTGCAGATGAAGTCAGTGACAAGAAAGCAGTCAAATAGAACTGTCTTTGGAACTGTAGCATGCCTTAAGGATGAAAATAAAAAGAGGAGATTTAAATGAATGAAAAGGGGCCTGTAACTAGAAAACAGAAAGCTAAAGCACTGGCCCACTAGCCTTGTCACTGAAGTGCGCTCATTTTTATGTGGCTGTCCAAATGTGTTCAGACTAATGTCACTCGCATGGAAAGAGTCAATGACTGTGGCATATCACTGATATGTGTAGCAGTGGTATGTATGTTTTTTATCATTAGATCTTGTCAGACAACTAAGATTGCCAGACCTGCCGATAAGATTCTAGAAAGGTTTATTACAGAATAAATCTTGTACCCCAAAGGATTGTCAAAGGGGTGATCAACACAAAAGACTTTGCCCAAATACTAATCTGTGAGATTGCCTATAACAAAATACATTTGCAATAACAATCCACCCTTAAGGGCCTATTGGCTTGGAAATGTTTGGTTGTATTTCATAATAAATAAGTCAGGTCTACTGCCTGTATCAGAAATTGTCATAAGAGACAAACAGATCTATGGCATATGAAATAACTTTTTTATTGAATTAATCAGGTCTATAGCTTTTGCCAGAGGCTCATCATTGTAATAGAGGCAGGCCAACTGTACTAAGCATAAACGTTCCTGCAAGGCACCCATCAATATAATTGTAAATATATGCAAAATTGCCATTGTCTAATTTAAAAAAAAAGAGAAAAAAACCCTTAGGCGGCCTACCAAGGATCATCATAGTGCAAATCTTCTATCTCCACAGTTTAGTTTGAGTCAGTCACCAACACCAAATCCCTTGCCTATTATGGCAATCTATGACATTTTATGTAAGTAAATGCCTGCCTACAGGCTTTAGCACAATATTGTAACAATCCCCTTGTAGGAGGGTTGGATTCTAGCATGGAGTAATGATCCAGAAAAAAATGCTCGTAGACCAAGATATGGTGCTCAATTGTGATTGATGTATTTTTCTTATATATATTTTGAGTCCTTTCTCCCGTCACTGGGAGTGAGTCTCCTGTTTTTCTTCTTGGGTGTTCTTTGAGGTTCTTTTGTTGATTCCTGGAAGTTGTTGACCGGCGTAATTTCAACTTCGTCTTTCTCTTCTTCTTTTGTAGATCTTCTGTCCGGCGAGGTTTATCTGCACTTCGGCAGACCCAGCAGTAGCAGCGGCGTGGAAGGATGGAAGCGCTGGAAAGAAGGGAAAAGAGAAGGTAAGTGTGGGTTCTGGCGCTTATGGGAATGGTTAGTAAGCGGGTGTAGCGAGGTGGATGGGTTACCGGGTATTCCCTTTTTCCAACTGTGTCTGTGTGAAAAGAAAGTTCTGGGGTTTTCCCTGTTCTTTTGTGAAGCTTATAGGCGTATTCTAGAAGGTTGCTGCTTACACAGCCCTTCCCGGTGGTGTTAGTAGTGTACTTAGCTATTTATAGCTAAAATGAGCGGAAAAAACCCCAAAATAACTCTAATGAGACAGAGAGAAAAGAAAAAAAGAATAATAAACATGTGTCAGCATTCTCTCTCTCTCTTTCTCTCTCTCCCTTCCTGTCGGGCCTTCTTGATAATGCCCGTTAGGTAGGGGTCGTGTCCCCGAGAGAATCAGGCAGGAATGTACCTGCCTCAGCCATGTCCCTCCAGGGACGTGGCGGGAAGATGGGCTCGTCTGTTGCGGCATGCTCCGCGCTGCAGGTATCGCTGTTGGGACATCTTCGGTTTGCCCCCATAGTGGCTCGCGTCTCACCTCTCCTTCTTCTTCTGTTTTCGGCTTATCGCACGCCACGCGCGTGGACCACGCCCCTTTTAATGGCATCCCTTCCCAGATTACCTCCTGCGGGTCACTCTCTGCTGGCTCGTTGCGTTCTTTAGTGCCCCCAGGTCGCTGGCAGCTAGGGCTGGAATTCGTCTCTGTGGCTGGGAAACTCCCAACCCGATTACACCCCTGTTATAGGCATATTGGTTTTAACAAATGCTTTTCATACTAATCAAGCCAGCCCTACTGCCTTTGTCATAACTTTTTATAATAAACAGATCAGAAATATAGCATCGGACATAACTTTTCCCATTGCATGAATCATGTATATAGTCTTTTCCTTTGGCTTTACATCATATTAAGCAATGTGCGCAAAAGCTGATAACCATCATGCATCAAATTACAAATGTGATAAAAAATATCTGTTGATTCTCTCCCACAGTTGTAAACTTCAGTAAAGAAATTACAAAGAGTACTGCAAAAGATTCTGGTTCTTGCTTTTTTTCTAAGCATTTGCAGACTTTAAGCAGGGCCAAAGAAATTAAGCAATTTTGTGATTGCATCATTTCCCACATATTTGTGATTTTGCCGCATTTGCCATATAATCTATCATTTGCTAAATAGTCTGTAGTTTTTAACAAAAAAAAGATTATTTCTAGTTCAGACAGATCATATGTTACTAAAAATGCAGCATGCATCACACATAGGAAAAGATAAAACAATGAGATACTCAAGTATTTCTCATCGCTGCAACATGGAAATGCTATAGGGGCGGCATTATTTTTTGGTTCTGCCTCAGGTTTGCAGTTTCCCGTAAATGTGAGGCTGTGCCAAAATGCATTGTGTGTTGAGGTGGCACCCCCACAGCAACACCCATTGCACATCCCTTCCACACTAAGTGATGCGTGTAACTGGGCCGTATTTACAAGGGGGAAATTCAAATAAAAATGTGGCTTAACATGCCTCCTAAATGCAGAGTGGGGTTTGCTCCACTGGAGCATCAGCTAAAGTGATGCTCCAATGGTGCTAGGGTCTTGTACATAGGGCCTTATGTGAAGGTGATGTGCATTGGATGTTTGGAGTAATGCATGTTGCATATGTGTTGATCAGCAGTCATCCATGAGTCACTAGCCATGTGTGCAAAGTGTGGCCTGTGCATTGTTTGCCCCATATGTCTTATTCATTATATGTCTGCTAGCTTACCTACAAGTAGACTATTGCCATATTGTCCATCCTGGAAGCCTTGGTTGATAATGGAGTGCAGGAAGATATAAGCATTAAACATGTTGCCAGGATATTTTGCCAGTACATTGGTGAAGAGCATCTGATGCTCCACAATGGCATGCCCATTAATGGATTGTGTGTGCTTCCTGTTCAGATAAAGATCTTCTGTTGCAGCCAGAGGTGCGAGTTGCACATGCGTTCAATCCATGGCACTGATCACATGTGGAAATCAAGCAATTGCATAAAATTCTTGTTTTGTCTCCTGCTGCAGCTGCTGGGTGTTGGGAAAGAGGATGCGGCAGGGAGTGAGGAGGAATATGGCATCCAGTACAGATGGTAGGAAGGCAGAAAAGGATGGGTGTGATATTCAGCTCACTTGTGCTTCAGTTGTCTGAAAGGAGCCAGATGCCAGCATCTGCAGCACAGCCAGGAGCTTTGTCAGGAGTGCTATATTTGTTGGCCAGTCTGCTCTCGCAATGATTGTAGGTGCAATATGGTGGAGCAGCTGGACGGTGGACTCCTGCTGCATATGGTAAAATTTGAACGCCTCTTCTTCTCTGAGACCAAGGATAGGTGTCCGTTGGTGATGGATTCGCTCTCTTCTCCTGCGCTGCATTTGTGGTTGCTGTTGTGGTGATGCAGTGGTTCCTGTGGTGCTTGGCATTGTCATTGTCTCCATGTGCCTAGCTGGATCAGTAGCAGGTCCATGTTGTCTTGTGGGTTACCAGAGTGTTTTGTGTGTATTTTCCTTGTATACATGTGCAGCATTTTAATGCCTGATCTGACCAGACATTACAATTTTGACGCTAATTCAGAGCGAGTGTCATTTTTCCTAGGCGCGTGTCTTTTTCGTGCGGCTTGTAAAAATGACGATAGTAAGCTAGTGTTATTTTTTAGGAGGGAACGCCTATCCTGCATATCATTTTACAGCTTCCACTTGCTATCTCCTGAGGATGGGCTTGTTGGTAGGTAGCAGGAGCCAGCCCCTGGTGGTGGTCCCCAGGGCCATATATGGCACACCCCCATGTTTTTAAAAATGAAAATGAAATTGGCCCTGAGGAGTTGGTCGGCACCTGGCCTGGGGGGTCCCTTCCAACTCCCTCTTTAAATGTCATTGTAGCCCTGGGGAGGTGGCCAATTCCCAGGGCCGGTAGGGTCCACTCAGCCCACCAGCAATTTTTAATATCTGGCCCTAGGAAGGTGGTGATCCCTGGGATCCAGGGGGGTCTGTGAGCCCCCCTTTATTTGCATTAAAAATAGCCCCAGGAGGTGGTGGTCCCCATGGCTTTTAAAGGCCCTAGGAGTGGTGTCCGTGTGCCCCTTTCCTTACTAACTATGCTATGCATGCCCCCGGGACCTAGACCAACTGGGGCTTCCAATTAATAAGAAGCATTGGAGCACATGCCTTTTTGAAAAAAAAATGAAAAAATTTGAAAGAATTTGTGGATTCATCTGGGTATTTTACCAACAAATTAAAAAATACATTTTTGGCGCATTGCGCGGTCCCAGACGGATCTCAGGACCAAGGCTAGGTGGTTAAGGTATTCGTACTCTATCCCATTTTTCTTTCTGCTTATGTCTGGGACTAGGCTGAAGCTGAGTCCCAAAATGGCTGCCAACACTTCCTGGTTGAAGTGTGGGCATCCAATCAGCTATCATCATGGAAATGTCAGATCCCCTTTCCTAGATATCTATATTGTTTCATGCAATATCTCTAAAACTGCTGAATGGATTTATGCCATATCACAAAAAAACACGCTTTCAGAGCCAAGAGCTAGCTTTCTGCCAAAATTGGTGTAATTCGATCCAGTGGTGTGGTATGTAGCAGTGTTCAAAATCCCTATGGGAAAATGCATTTTGGAATATTCCCTTTATCTCTGCCCCCAAATCTTTCAAGGCAGCAGCTGAGCTGACTGTTGCATTAGTTTTGATAATTTTGTGAAGGTTCATCAAACTTCACCAAAGTTACTGGCAAAACAAAAAAACACTTATTGTATGGAAACTAGGTCCTAACTATAACTACCTACTGGTGCCTGCCAATGGGATATTATGGTATTTTACTCCTTAGCAGTATCCTAGCAAATTAGATTTTACTTCAGTTCTCTGTGTTTTCTTTCTGAATGAGGTGTAAGCATTTATCAGGTGTGGAAAATAACTCACTTTTCCCTTGGATTCAGGTTCTGAGCCTGCCTTTCCTATATTCTAGTGACGTCCAGATTACTTCAACGACAACGGTGAAATGCAACTTGATTAGCAAATTTACCGTCTTATACACTTTTAATTGAAATGTCACCACTCTGTGCAGTGAAAGATTAATTAATCTGTATTTAGAATACAGCTTGTGCACAGAAACCACTCTCTGGGATGGCATGCATTCCTATTTTATTCACTTCTTCGCTACACAAGTCTACAGGAGCAAAGTAGTCCCTATTTAACCTTAAAAGGCAAAATAAGCTGGAAATAATTACCTCTGCCTTTTTTACTTGTATGTCTGATCTTATTACTAGAAACCTCTTTCTCCACCAAAAAGCGAAATGCTGCAAATAAAAGCACTCAGCATCTTTCAGTGAATTTACGTGTTCCAGTTTATTGTGTCACAAAACAAATGGTAACAGTTGCATCGCACCACAACCTTCATTATCCTGGCTAGGTTTCGTGTCTTATTTCATGGCCCAGTTACAACCCCGGGCCCTTGCGGCACGCCCAGCCGCATTCCTCTTCGACAGCATGGCACTGCCATTCTAACCCATGACACATTTACCTTTTTAAAATAGATGAGCCAGAGAAATTATGAGACTAGTCGCAGTCAGTGCCCCCAGCTCTAGATCCAGTGTAAAACCTCTCTCAATGTAATGTTATTCTCTGTATCTAGCGTGCCCTGATCGAACTAAACGTGTGATTGTGTTTTGTGAGTAACTTCTCACCATCACTTCAGTGGAGCACACAATATGTCTGGACCACTTTGTTGCTACTGTGGGTATTTCCTTTCTGGGAAATTATTTATTGTAAATGGGCTTTTATTTCAAATGAGCATTAAAGTTTAACACTCCATGGCTTTGCAGTAAAACTGGTTTTATTTAATGCAGGATCGTATTGCGAAATGAAAGGCTCCTTTTTATTACAGTAGTACAGATGAGGCCACACAGCCGCCCTCATTTACTTGAAGCTGTATTTCCTCGTGTTTGATGCTGCAGAGTTTTCAATTATCCAAACGGAAATCCTAGCCAATGTTCTTATACATCTTAATGGTCAGTTTGAGAGTAATCATTATATCCACAGACCCCATTAAGAGCACAGTGTATAGATTTAGATACAATAGCAAAAAGACAGTCTTGAATTGCTTATCTACTCAAGCTTGATTACGAACGCCCCAGATGGCGGTTTTCTATTTAATGCCCCCATTAAAAGCCAATACCAATGGGTTCGGAATATGAGCGCATCAACGAGCACCTATTACGAGTTTTGTCCCTCGAAATGGGGCTTAACATGGACTATGGTCACAATATTAATTGTTCATTTTGCCCTTGTACATGCCAGCTAGAATTATTTGCCACTATGGAACAAGGGATAATTACAGGGATGTGGAATTCATCGCACCAGTCATATCTGCGCCCTTCTTTAAACAAGGCTTTGCGCAAGGGTTGACATTCTCCAGCCAGGTCAATATCAAGGGGCCCAGCAAACTCATCCATAGGTCTCATAAAATGTTAGACTGTTTTAGCAATCAAATGAGAAACAGTGTAACTAGGACCAAATTTTTGGTGTCCAGATATACCAAATGAAACCAAAATTAGAGCGAGATGGGTGTTGTTGGACAAGGCCCTACATGGTCATTCCCCAAACTTTTTGCCTTCTCCTCCAAATTTTCTGTGCCTTTTTTGGATGACGTTATGACTCTGATCACTTTATCACTGCTAATGAGTGCAAAAGTGCATGTGCTCTCCCTTATACACTGGGTTTGATTGGCTTATACCTGATTGGGACATTTAATTTACCTGTACTTCCCTTCTACAGTGGTATCCCTTTTCCCACGGCCCATAATTTAAATGCTACTAGTGGGCCTGCAGCGCAGTTTGCACCACCCACAGAAGTAGCCTTTCAAACCTGTTTCAGGCCTGCTAGCGCAGGGCCTGCGCACACAGTTTACTGCCACAGGGACCTGGCATCTAGATTTACTTGCCAGGCCCAGAAATTCACTTTCACTACTTGTAAGTCACCCTCAATGTAGGCCTTAGCTAACCCTATGGGCAGGGTACTATGTATGTAAAAGGCAGAACATGTGCCTGATCGTGTTGGCTGTCCTGGCAGTGACAAACAGCCTATTGGGTTTCTCACTGCTGTGAGAGCGGCCTTCTCATAGGATTGCATTTGAAATGCCCTGCCTTATGTATAGGGAGTATTTTCTGATTTATGATGGGTGGCATACGCATGTTTGGTATGGTTGTCATGGTAGTGAGAAATGCTGCTTACTGGTGTATGTGGATTTTGTACTATCATTACAGAAATGCCACTTCTAGAAAGTGACCATTTCTCTGTGCTTATGATCTGGTGTTTTGCAGCTTGACTCCAATCCATGTCTGAGGCAGAGTGACAGTTGGGCTTTTTGCATACTTTTCAGACAACCTGTACACAGGGAGGGTGGTGGTGTCACAGTGGTGCATTTGCATTTTCAATGGCCTTCCTGGGCTGAGAGAAGGGGAGACAGGACTTACATGAATTTGTAAAGGCTGTGCCCTTGCCTCACACAAAGGGCTCCTTTACCCACAACTGATGTCTGGAGCCTGTGCTGGAGGAGAGAGGGGACACTCCTAGAACCAGTTGGAACTAGTTGGAACTTTCTCTCCCCTTCTTTGTTAGTGCTTTGCAAAACTGAATATAAGTACAGGGGGGGGTTCCTCATGAAAAGTACACACAAGAAACTTACTTGGAACTGGACACAGAATGCTGCTAGAGGGACTCACCAGGAACCACTTTGGACTACTGCTGCTGTGCTGACCTGTGACCTGCTGGGTCACTATGAGGAACTGCCACTGTGTGCATCCCTTTTGTGCTGGCCAGTTGCTGGACCCTGGTGCCCTGTGCTACACCTTTGTGTCCCCAGAGGCTGGGTGATGTGCCCCTTGCCATTGCCTGTTTAAAGCGCAGGAGGAGTGTTTCATTCCTTACATAATACCTTGAGAACGCCTCCCTTGGATTCACCAAAGCACCTGGAGATCGCTTTTTATTTTATTAGTGGAGTGCCTTGAAAGTGCTTCTGTCACTCCGTCAAGTGAGAAAATCACTGTTCTGACCCAGCACTCGGAGATCCTCAAGCACGTCCAAAGCGTGCTGTGTCCCATGCCACCAGGGCACTGCCAGATGAAGAATGGAGCAAGTGCGCTCCTAGCGGCACCCCCGGGGTGAAGCACACCGCAGGAAGTGCCCCAGGGGTACCCGGCTGCTCGAACTTGAGGCCCAATCACCACTGTGGCCCGGGTGGGCTGCCATCAGATTTACACACCGCATCGGGTGCATGTGGAGTCACAGGTGGGGCGGGAACCTCATTGGAGGCCCACAGCACCACTGGGCCCCTTTCCTTTGGTCTCCAAGGAGTGGCGGTCAGGGATGAAGTCTCATCAGAGGCTACCTGCACCACTGGGCCCTTTGGTCTCCTACGCCTCATGGGTGGGGCTGTAGCCTCATCGGAGGACCCCTGCACCACTGGGTCCCTTTTTGTTGTTCTTCGGTCCCCCCCAGGAGGGCCGGTCGTGGCCCTAGGGGGCCCACCAGGCTTGGGAGCAGCCTGGTTTGGGCGCCAGACCCAGGAGGAGCCCCTCTTTGGGCATGTCGTGGTGTGTGATGCCCCCCCTCCCCTATCACTATGTGGCCCCCCATTTTGTGTGGAAGAGCACTGGGGACCCCTTTTCCTGAACTGGACTGAGGAGGATCTTATTAGGGGTAATGTTGTTTCCCTGACCTGACAGGTACACTTTGATGCTCCTTTTGATGGGTATTTATGTGGTAGTGTTTTCATGACTTGCCATATGCTTCTGATGCTCCTTTTATGGACATCTAGACTCAGTGTGGCCTTGTGCATTTCTGGTGATATGTTTTTCACTTACCATGATATGTGCATTATTTTAGTAATGTTCTCCTGACTACTGCTTAAGTTGCAGAATAATTAGTAACCTCTATGTCATATGTGACCCCTGCTGGATTTCGCAGGGTACTAATGCTGTGTAATGTTCTGACAACTGCTGGGGTAGCAGGGTATTTCTTACATGTTGTGTTTGGTCTAATGAGATGTGTACAATACAGTTTATTTTTATACAGCTTGATGTTGTGTTTCCTTTGTGGTGGGGATAGTGTGTTGTGTGTGTTGTGTGTGCTGTGCAAATGCTTTACACATTGCTTCTGGGTTAGGCCTGACTGCTCATGCGAAGCTACCAAGGGGGTGAGCAGGGTTTATCCCAGGTGTGTAAACCCCTTGCCCTGACTGGAGTGGGTGGATTCTGCCTGGCTTAGGTGCATACCCTAGCCAACCAGAAACCCCATTTCTAACAGGAGTGAAGGAGCAAAACTCAGTGCAGTGAAACCATGCAGCATAAATAAAAATATGTAGTTAGTGGAGGAGGATGAAGTGTGGGGGATGTTTGGTGCAGCCTAATTATTTAGGCCTTTGAAGTTAGTGCAAAGTTGCCTGAACTGCTAGTTAAATAAAATGCATACATATATTAAGTAAATCAATAGCACTTTGTGACTCATCGTGAGTGATGTGTGATGCATTGTATAGTAAGATGCATACTGGGTAGTGTGACATAGAGTTTGAGTGCATTGGCAATGCCACTGAGTGTGTTCTGAGTGTTGTGTGTTCTCTGACTCTGCTCCTGGTTTCACTGCCAGTCTGTTGGTGTGAATTGTTAGTGAAGCGTAGAGTGAATGCTGAACCGTGGTGTGACTGCTGAGCGCTCATTAAGATTATTAAGATGTGTTAGGTAGGTGAGGTTTATTCTATGTTTTGAAAGGGTACTATCTGAGTGTAGCAGTTGCAAACTGAGCACTTTGGGGTCAAATGCCGTTGATGTAGCATTAAAGGGAACAGCAGTGTAAGAGTGGTGCGTTCCTGTATCGATGTTGGGTCCCTGTGTTTGTGTAGTGACGCTAAAGTGTGATCTAAGGAGTGAGGGTGGCACATGTCTGTAACTGCATTCACTCCCATTTCCTTCAGCTTTTATACTGATTGATACATCTCTATAAAACTTAAGATGTGAAACCAAAGAATACTTGAACATTGAACGTCCCACATTCCCCTCACACAGAATCCCTACCGTGCGGCATACACATAATCCTGCCCACCTCTCAATTCTCTCTACATTTATATCACTACTATTCAAATACTGCAGTTTGAATAGATTTCAATCAATGTATTTTGAGGGGGTTGCTTCTCTTGGATTGTGTTTTCCTATTTAAATAATATATAAATAATTAATATCATTGTTTTTATTAACCCGATGACAAAGTTGGCATTCTTTTAACCTTTACTCATATTGTATATGTGGATCAATGTATATATGTTTTTCTTTACTCTGAAATTCCATTTCACAGCTTGCATTTGCAAACACATTTCAAAGTAGATGAGAGGTATGCAGTGTTGGTGTGGTGTTTCATAAATAAACATTTCTTTATGGATAACTGCTGAGAGCGAAGCCTAGAACGAAATAAATTGTATTCGTTACTTCACAAGAACAAACCTCGGGCTACAAGGCAACATCCTGTGTTGTAAATCTGTTCAGCTGCTGTGAGCCAAACCTGCCTGCTCTTCCACGTTTCGTATGATTACACTAAAATAATAAAAAATAAAGATAATTTCAGAAACCATGACTAGAGCACCAGTAAATAACTTTAAAATTAACCCTCTACCTACATTAGATATGGGGCAAACACATTTTACTAAGTGGGATGGAATGACTGGTGGCCTACATTGTTTAAAATTAAGTCCGACGTGGTATGAAATACCTTACTTGAAACCCATGGCACGAATGCTGGAAGGAATATCCATCTTGTAGAGAAGGTTCGATTCACTTTAAACGGAAGCCAACAGCATTTTGATAGATTGAATGCATTAAATAGCATGCTTCACTTTCATTCCTTTCGTGCATTGATGTATGTGTTTATCAGAAGCGCTTTGGAGACTTGACATACAGGCCGTGCCATATAAACACTCTGACAGAGTAAGCCTCAATAAGTGCATTTTCCACCCACTGGGAGTGAAGGAGCTCCACATGATTTCCACACAATAACTATGTTAAGCAGTGAGCTTGTTAACAAAGGTGTTCAGGTGTTCTTACCCCTTCTTTAGTCAAAAATGTATAGCTTCTTACATGCTGTAGGGCTAGAAGAATATACCCTCTGTCTTCCGCCTGGGTTCACACTGTATGAATACCACTTACATAAATATATTACATAGATACAAAATGAAAATGCAAGTGCATGTTGGATGGTCTATTTGCATGTATAGTTAAGACAATGCTTAATTTGGGGCTCTCCATCAGTCGTTTTTCGGATCAGCACTTAACTTTCCTCTTCAGACTTTGACCCAGAGCAAGAGAGAGAAACACAAAGATGGGGGAAAGAAAGACATAACGGACGTTCAGTCCCACCTGATGCAGCTTTCTGTGCAAATCTTTGGTCCTCCACACTTTCTTTTACAAATGAAGCACTGAAAATGAGTTGAAAGGGTTCTTCCACGACCCAACTCTCATTCTGATCCAGAGTCACATTTAATTTCCTGATTCAAATTTAGTTTAAAAAAATGGCAACGATAGAATGAATAAATTGTTGATAGTCATTTTACCACTTCAATCCAAAAAGAATGGTCTAAGTTTGTCAAATGCTTGCAAACAGATTGTCTTGGAGCAAAGATGATTTATCCTAAAATACGAATTCAGCAAAAGTTAGAACTTAGAAGACAACGGTTTTTTACACACCAAAGAGCAAAACTAAATACAAAAAAAGCTAAGGAATTCATCGATATCTAGCAGAGTGTCTACCAGAATGTAGGCAGTACAATAGGGTATAGAAAAACTCACATTTACAACACAGATCAAATTTGACTATAAACAATTCACAATACATGTCAAAAGTACTTTTACAAAGAAATATCAGAAAGTTAGCTAGATACTGTCCTGAAAATGCAAGTTAGATGCTAAATAATGGTACTTAATAATGGTACATGTGTCGATGAGAATTATGCATGAAATACACAATTATGCAATACTATTAGACCTGACAGCCTTAGGGTGGTCACACCCAACTTTTTGCCTACTTCCCTCCACCTTTTGACACTGTTTTTGCTGGTTTTAGGACTCTGTGCACTTTACCACTGCTAACCAGTGCTAAAATGCATGTTTGCTCCCTTAAAACTTGGTGACATTAGCTCAGACCCAATTGGCATATTTAATTTACTTGTAGGTCCCTAGTAAAGTGCACTGCATTTGCCCAGGGCCTGTAAATTAAATGCTACTAGTGGGCCTGCAGCACTGATTGTGCCACCCCATAAGTAGCCCCTTAACCATGTCTCGGGCCTGCCATTGCAAGGCCTGTGTGTGCAGTTTCACTGCCACTTCGACTTGGCATTTAAAAGTACTTTCCATGCCTTAAACTCCCCTTTTTCTACATATAAGTCACCCCTAAGGTAGGCCCTGGATAACCCACATGACCGGTGTGCTATGTAAGTAAAAGGCTGCACATATGCCTGTGTGTTTTATATGTCCTGGTAGTGGAAAACTCATAAACTCGTTTTCCACTACTGTTTTGGGAATGCTACTTTTAGAAAGTAAGCATTTCTCTGCACTTAAAATCATTCTGTGCCTTACATCCTGTCTTCAATCCATGTCTGAGCTGGGCTGGTTGACAGCTCCCTTGTGCATTTTACCATCAGTCACAACTGCCCACATCTGCATACTGAATGGGTCTTCCTGGGCTGGAAGGGGGGAGGTCCTGACACATTTCACAGGACAGTGGCCTGCCCTCACACACTCAACTGTCAAACCCCCTACTGGAACCCTGGCAGACAGGGTTGTACTGAAAGGGGACCTTGTGCACTTCAAAACTACTCTTTGAAGTCTCCCCCACTTCAAAGGCACTTTTGGGTATATAGACTGGGTCCCTGACCCTACCAACTTAGACACTTCTTGGGACAGGCCCTGCACCAGAAACTGCAACCTGCCAAGATAAGCTGCCTGGCTGCCAAAAGGACTCACCTGGACTGCTTTGCTGTAAAGGGCTGCTGCCTTGCTCTGCTGCCTTGCTGGCCTCTGGCTCTGCTGAGAAGTGCTCTCCAAGGGCTTGGATTGAGCTTGCCTCCTGTTCCTGAAGTCTCAGAGACAAAAAGACTTAGGGGGTCATTCTGACCCTGGCGGTCGGTGATAAAGCGGCGGCCAACCCGCCAACAGGCTGGCGGTCCAAAAAATGGAATTCTGACCCTGGCGGGAACCGCCAACAAAGCCCGCCACTTTAACACTCCGACCGCCACGGCGGGACACACAAACAGCGCGGCGGTCACCGCCAACATGCAGGCGGCAGACAATGTACCGCCCACCCTATCACAACTCACCAATCCGCCACCTTTTCCGGGGCGGGAGCCCCGCCGATAAAAACACGGCGGAAACAGACTACGAACGGGAAAACGCTCACCTCTATACACTCCACGAGGACGGAGGACAGCATGGAGCCCGAATTGAACATCCTACCTGCTCTCGTCTACCTGCTCATCTACCACGAGTACGAACTCCGGCGCAGACGACAACGGTGAGTACCGCACCTACGACACAGGGAGGGGGGGAGGAGGAAGGGTTACGGGCACACACATACGCATTACACCCACCCCCCAACTATCCACACACCAATGCAGAGCACCAAGTCAAAGTGACCCCACCCAAACCCCCCGGAATAACGAAAAGATATGATTAAAGTGAGAAACAACATTTATGTAAAAAATAGATTCTTTGAAGACATGGTAAAATAGGAAAATGATGCAAAAAATTCCAAATGTAAACATTGCGTAACCGAGAAATAAGGGCAGAAAGTCCCGCACAGTCACAGAAATTGCAAATGTCCGTGGGCCAAAGTGTAGACCAGATACCATTGGAGAGAACACTGCAGGGGCATCAGATGACAAAACTACAGGCACCCCAGGGGGAAGGGAAGGGGGGGCACCCCAGCCACATGAGTCCACGACGCCAGATCCAAGAAGGGGCCACCATGCCCACTGTTCAATCCTGGGGAGTGCAAAGCCACAGTCTCTCAAGTCTCTACAGTGGGTGGCTTGCCCACTGTCATATCCTGGGGAGTGCAAAGCCACAGTCTCTCAAGTCTCTACAGTGGGTGGCTTGCCCACTGTCATATCCTGGGGAGTGCAAAGCCACAGTCTCTCAAGTCTCTACAGTGGGTGGCTTGCCCACTGTCATATACTGGGGAGTGCAAAGCCACAGTCTCTCAAGTCTCTACAGTGGGTGGCTTGCCCACTGTCATATCCAGGGGAGTGCAAAGCCACAGTCCATCAAGTGGATAACAGTCTCCACAGGCAATGGAGGAGGCAGGGTGGCCCGAGTGCAGCGTGAACATTAGCACGACACAGAACCGGCACTGTCATTGGGCCAGCGGTGCTTGAGACGGCGGGGCCCAGCGGAGCGGTGCTTGACAGGAAGGGCCCAGCGGAGCGGTGCTTGACAGGAAAGGCCCAGCGGAGCGGTGCTTGAGACGGCGGGCCCAGCGGAGCGGTGCTTGACAGGAAGGGCCCAGCGGAGCGGTGCTTGAGACGGCGGGGCCCAGCGGAGCGGTGCTTGACAGGAAGGGCCCAGCGGAGCGGTGCTTGAGACGGCGGGGCCCAGCGGAGCGGTGCTTGAGACGGCGGGGCCCAGCGGAGCGGTGCTTAACAGGAAGGGCCCAGCGGAGCGGTGCTTGAGACGGCGGGGCCCAGCGGAGCGGTGCTTGACAGGAAGGGCCCAGCGGAGCAGTGCTTGACAGGAAGGGCCCAGCGGAGCGGTGCTTGACAGGAAGGGCCCAGCGGAGCGGTGCTTGAGACGGCGGGGCCCAGCGGAGCGGTGCTTGACAGGAAGGGCCCAGCGGAGCGGTGCTTGACAGGAAGGGCCCAGCGGAGCGGTGCTTGAGACGGCGGGGCCCAGCGGAGCGGTGCTTGACAGGAAGGGCCCAGCGGAGCGGTGCTTGAGACGGCGGGGCCCAGCGGAGCGGTGCTTGACAGGAAGGGCCCAGCGGAGCGGTGCTTGAGACGGCGGTGCCCTGTTCAGCTGTGCCTTTCTGGACGGCGGGGCCCTGTTCAGCGGTGCCTTTCTGCACGGCGGGGCCCTGTTCAGCGGTGCCTTTCTGGAAGGCGGGGCCCTGTTCAGCGGTGCCTTTCTGCACGGCGGGGCCCTGTTCAGCGGTGCCTTTCTGGACGGCGGGGCCCTGTTCATCGGTGCCTTTCTGGAAGGCGGGGCCCTGTTCAGCGGTGCCTTTCTGCACGGCGGGGCCCTGTTCAGCGGTGCCTTTCTGGACGGCGGGGCCCTGTTCAGCGGTGCCTTTCTGGACGGCGGGGCCCTGTTCAGCGGTGCTCCTCCCGGCGGTGCCCTGTTCAGCGGTGCCTTTCTGCACGGCGGGGCCCTGTTCAGCGGTGCTTGTTCTGTAAGTCAAGGGAGTCAGACTTGGCCACGACTCCCTGCTCAGTCGCCCTCTGACCGTGCAGTTGCTGGACCCTTCGGTGACGGTGTGCTGGGCCCTTGGGTGTCCTCCCTCACACCCGGGATGGGGCTTGTGGGGCCCTCCTGGTCCGCGCTCCTGCTGGCTGACTTCTCCGCCCTGCCGCCCTTGCCCTCCTTCGATCTGGCTCTCTGGCCCTTGCCTCCCCTGGATGTTGTGGCAGGTGAAGTGGCAGAACTTTGGTCCTTGGGGGCAGCCGTGTCAGTCGTCCCGCGGCGTCCCCTTACTTTACGGGTCCTCTTTCCAGGGGGGGGGCTGGCTGTCCCCTTGCTGCTGACCGATGTATCACTGCTGGCAAAGGGGGGACTCCAGAAGCCATGCACTACGGTGACCCTTGAAGCCGGGCTGGTGGTGGCTGAGGCGCTCCTGGGACTCTTAGCAGATGGAGGGGGGGGGTCAGGGGAGGGAAAGAGGTCAAGAGTGGAGAGGTAAAGTTTTTTAGGACCAGGGTAAAGGGTAGGTGTAGTGGTTATGGGAGTGGAGGAAGAGGAGGTGGTTGTAGGAGAGTCAGGTGTGCTGTCCTTGGGTGAAGGTGCATGGGCTGGAGGCTGTCGTGAGGTGCTTGGCTGTTGGGTGGGTGGCTGCCTGCGTTTGTGTGTCTTGGAAGAGGGGGTGACAGACACAGTGGGAGAGGACACAGGGGACGTGTAAATGGCAGTGGGGGTGGTGACTGCACGTGTGCGGACTGTACTGGAGGGTGTGGTGGTGATGGAAGTACTGGCTGTTGGTGGTGTGCATGCAGGTGTGAGTAGAGATGTCACAGGGAGGGAGGAGGGAGACGAGGAGGTGGGGGACACAGAGGTGGTAGTGGCTGTTGGCATGTCTGCATCTGGGTGTTGCTTGGATGAATGTTTGTGTGATCTGTGGTGCTTATGTCTGGATGAGCTGCCCTTGGGTGTTGAGGTGTGTGCAGGCTGGTCTGATGGTGTGGGTGGGATAGGCAGAGGAACAGGAGACAGAGACAGGCTGGAGGCAGTTAGAAGAGGGAGGCTGGAAACAGGGACAATGGCTGCCGTCAGTGCTGAGGCCAGAGCATTGAACGATCGTTGATGGGCAGCCTGACCCGAATGAATGCCCTCCAGGTATGCATTGCTACGATGCACCTCCCTCTCAACCCCCTGGATGGCATTCAAAAGGGTAGACTGCCCAACAATGATGGTCTGTAGGAGGTCAATGACCTCCTCACTGAGGGCAGCAGGGGTAACAGGGGCAGGGCCTGAGGTGCCTGGGGCGAAGGAGACGCCCGCCTTCTTGGGCGAGCGGGCACGGAGCGAAGGCGGAGGGGCTGCTGGGAGGGCGGAGCTGGTGCGCGGGGTGGCAGCTGTACCTGTAGAGGCGGGGGGCCCGGATGTTGCCGCCACTGCTAGGGAGCTCCCATCCGAGGACGTGTCGGTGTCGCTGGTGTCACCACGGCTCCCCGTTGTGAAGCTCCCCTCGCCCTCCGTCTCACTGGTGGCCTCGGTGTCTGTGCCATGGCCCACCGGGGCCTGGTGAGTTGCAGCTCCCTCGTGCTCCGGTGCCAATTCTCCTCCGCCTGATGATGCTAATGCACACATGCACAAGAAGATAAAGAAAAAGGGTGGGGGGAGACATAAAAACAGGTTGAGTGCATGCATTGTCAACACCGTTGGCGGAGAGGACAGACACAGGAGCCTCATGCACTAAGCCGCGCAATCGGGGTACACTACTCAGTACTTGTGACTAGGCCAACAGGTCTAGGGACAACAAATGCGCACATAGGTGATGCAGGACCATGGATAGCTGTACTTGTCACCCTAAAGAGGTGGGGGGTGGGGGCACAGGGACATGGCTAAAGCAGAGGACTACGCTACAGAAAGCGCCCTGGCCTAATGTCACCCACAGCCCTCTTCCCCCACCCAGGCACCTCCACTGCGCGTAAAGATAGCTGAATGTGCTGGTACTCACCCCCTTGTGTCTGATGTGATGTCCTCACGCGCCCATCCAAATCGGGGTAGGCCACCGCCAAGATCTGGGACATCAGTGGGGTCAGGGTACGACTGGCACCCCTCCTAGGTTGGGAGGCCATCCCCAGCAGTGACTCGGCGGTCTTCCTGGTCCCGCGGCGGATGTCCTCCCACCTCTTGCAGCAGTGGGTGCCCCGTCTGTTGTGGACCCCCAGGGCCCGGACTTCCTTGGCGATGGCACACCAAATGTCGACTTTCTGATGGGCGCTGACCTATTTGACATGTACAGGGTGGAAATTGAAATATCATCAATTTTCTGCATGATAGATGCGATTGGCCCCCCCTCCCCAACCTTGCCATGTGGCACATGCTCTCATCTGTCTTGCCTTGCACTCGTCATTGTCCCCCCACCCCACCATCTTACATCCACCATAAACAACCCAGGCATAGCCCATTCAACGTGCACACAGTGTACTTACCTGTTGGTCTGGAGGACCATAGAGTCGCGCATACTGGGGCAGGACCCCATCCACAAGATTCTCCAACTCTTCTGTAGTGAAGGCAGGGGCCCTTTCCCCAGTCGCAGCAGCCATTGTATCTCCCAGACCGAGGTCACAGCAGCACTTGCAGTATAGGTCCTCTCCTGTGGATGATCAGGTCTCGAGTGATTAACCAGATAGAAAATGGCGGTCACGCCCGCGGCGGCGCGTACCGCCGCGGTGCGTTCCGCGACCGCCGGCGCAGCTAGTCATTGGCTTGTGAAACCCATAGGGTTCGATGTTAACCAATGCGGCTTTGCGCCGCGGTCTTCGACCGCCACGGTGTGTCACACCAGCGCATTGACCTCACATCCCACTGTCACACTTCTCAGGTCAGGCAGCCGCCATTACAAGGGACCACAGGGCTTAATTACTACTGTGTCACACAGGCCTAGGCCTTGCATTGCCACTCATACAAGCCATTCAATGCATTGAGAATCGTGTACTGTGCAAGCTGTAGTTACGTACCTGTGGGTTGCTTGACTCTGTGCTCCATGTTGTCCTTCCTAGGCACCGCCCGCTGGGACTTGCGAGGAGAAGGATGAATCCTCCCGTGTACCGACCGCTGGTGGACCTGTCGACAATGGAGGAACGTCATATAATACTTTGCTACCGACTTGACCGAGCCACTATACATGAACTGTGTGCCCAGCTGGAGCCAGCACTGATGTCCCCCATCCGCCAACCCACAGGAATTCCCCCTCTGGTGCAGGTTCTGTCAGTCCTTCATTTTTTGGCAAGTGGGTCTTTTCAGACAACAGTGGCCATGTCATCAGGGATGTCTCAGCCTATGTTTTCTAAGATTTTGTCCAGAGTGTTGTCTGCCCTGACGAAATACATGCGGAGCTACATAATTTTCCGTGAGGAGGGTGATTTGGCCACTGTGAAGGCTGACTTCTATGCCCTTGGACATATCCCCAACATCATTGGTGCCATTGATGGGACCCATGTGGCCTTAGTACCCCCAAAAGACGATGAGCAGGTGTACAGAAACAGGAAAAGTTACCATTCGATGAATGTCCAGGTGGTCTGTTTGGCTGACCAGTACATCTCCCATGTAAATGCCATGTTCCCTGGGTTAGTGCATGACGCGTATGTTATGCGAAATAGCAGCATCCCTTATGTTATGGAACAGCTACAGAGACACCGTGTGTGGCTAATAGGTGACTCTGGTTACCCCAACCTGCCTTGGCTACTGACCCCAGTGAGGAATCCCCGGACCAGGGCAGAGGAACGGTACAATGAGGCCCATGGGCGATCTAGGGGGATCATAGAAAGGACCTTCGGCCTCCTGAAGGCCAGGTTTAGGTGCCTGCATATGACAGCGGGATCCCTAATGTACTCACCCAAGAAGGTGTGCCAGATCATCGTGGCCTGCTGTATGCTTCACAATCTTGCATTGCGATGCCAGGTGCCTTTTCTGCAGGAGGATGGTCCAGATGGTGGTGTTGTAGCAGCTGTGGAGCCTGTGGAGAGTGAAGAGGAGGAAGACGACGGGGACGACATGGATAACAGGGACACAGTCATACAACAGTATTTTCAGTAGCACCCAGGTAAGAATCCCCCACGGCATTTTACATTTACTTCTGGCCTCCTGCATCTCTACTTTCTGTGTTTCCCCCCAGTTCCTTTCAACTGAATTGTGACTTTCCCTTGGCTTTTCAGAGCTGTATGACCCACTGCGTGACTTCTGGTTTGTTCGGCCATGGAGTAAAGCACATTGACATTGGTATGTTGTCATCACAATGTAACTGAACATTTTTGAACCGTTATGTGTAATACATTTGTTAAGAATACAAGCAGACTCCTGAGTGTTTTAAGTGCAATTAGTGATTTATTTAAAGTGCTACATATAGGTCCATGATAGTAAAACAGTGATGGGTGGGGGTGGAGTGATGTCCATGGCAGAGTCCAGTTCTCGGTCGCACAGGTGCATTGTCCATATGCCTGTGGAAGGATGGAGCAGGGGCAGTTCAAGGTTGGACAGGGTGACGATGTGGGACAGTGGAATGACATCCGGGGGGATCTTAGGCTGGCGGGGGTCTTGGCATCCTACTCTGTCTTCCTTTGTGATCTCAGGCTCCTCTTGCGGGGTGGTTGATCTTCAGCAGGAGGTGGGGTTCTGGTGGCCCGTCGTTGTGTGGGGGCCTCCTGTCCACTAGCGCCGGCGGAGGTGGTAGGCTGTTCCTGGTCCGGGCTGGTGACAGGGGCCCTTTGGGGTGCCACATGGTCCCGCAATGTGGTGACTATTAGGTTCAGGGCCTGGACGATGTTCCTGAGCTCCTCTCTGTACCCCATGTACCGTTCCTCCTGCTGTGCCTGGATCTCCTGGAACCTGGCCAGTACCGTCGCCATCGTCTCCTGGGAGCGGTGGTATGCTCCCATGATGGTGGTGAGGGCCTCTTGGAGTGTCGGTTCCCTGGGCCTGTCCTCCCCCCCCTGTCGCACTGCAGCCCTCCCAGTTGCCCTGTTTCCCCGGGCCTCTGTCCCCTGGACGGTGTGCCCACTACCACTGCGCCCAGGTCCCTGTTGTTGTTGGGGTGTTGGGTCAGCCTGGGTGCCCTGTAGTGGCGGACACACCGCTGAATGACCTGTCCTGGAGACAGAGGCATGGGCCCGCTGGGTGGGAGCTGTGCTGATATTCCCAGAGGGGGTTAGGTCTGCTGTGGCCTGTGTCTGTGTGTGGGGAACCGACTGTCCAGAGGTCCCCGATGGTCCGGGCTGGTCATCAGGTTCCAGGTCGACAGAGCTGCTGTCCTCACTGCGGGCCTGTTCTGGGGGTGGGATGGACATATCTGGACCCTCCTGGCTGGTGTGTTGGCGTTCGGGCCCTGCAGGGGTGAAAGAGTATGGTTATTGCTTCTGTGTGTTCCATGGTGTGCGATTTGTGGGTGCCCTTGTCCCCCAGTGCTGGCATTCCCTTGTGGCAGGAGTTGTGAGGGTGGTTTGTGGGGGGGATGGGTATGTGCAGTGGTCATGCATAGGTGATGGGTGTCCATGGTTTGTGTTGGCATTCAGGGTTTGGTTTTGGGTTGGGTGGGTTGTGCTGGTGAGACATTGGCAGGGAGGATGTGTGCTGGGGGGTTGGGGGTGAGGGTGGGGGTGTGGGTTGGCATGCTGGTGGTTGGGGGGGGAGTAGTTGAGATTAGACTTACCAGAGTCCATTCCTCCGCCTACTCCAGCGAGGCCCGCAGGATGCAGGATGTTAAGGACCTCTTGCTCCCATGCTGTGAATTCGGGAGGGGTGGGTGGCGGTCCGCCGCCAGTCCTCTGCACAGCGATGTTGTGTCTGGAGACCATCGACCGTACCTTCCCCCGTAGGTCGTTCCAGCGCTTTCTGATGTCTTCCCGGTTTCTGGGATGCTGTCCCACAGCGTTGACCCTGTCGACGATCCTCTGCCATTGCTCCGCCTTCCTGGCTATTGTGGTGTGCCGAAGAGCTGGGGCTCTACCCTTATGATTTCCTCCACCATGACCCGGAGTTCTTGGTCCGAAAACCTGGGGTGTCTTTGTGGTGCCATGGGGTGGTGTGGATGAGGTGTGGGGTGGTGTTTGTGGTGATGTGAGTGGTGGTGTGTGGTGATGTGTGCGTAGATGTGGTGTGGTTGATGATGTTGGGTTCCTGTGTGTGTTGGGGTTTTCGATTGCTGTGCTCGCTCGCTCTCTCTCTATCGCCTTCTCTCCGATTTCCAACTAGTGGGGGTTTGTGGGTGATGTGGGTGTGTGTTTTATAGTTTCTTGGATGTGTGGGGGTGGTGTTTGCATGTGTATCAAGTGTGTGTATTTCAAATTGTCCAATGTGGCTGGGTTTTGGAGCTGGGTGTGTATTTTGACCGCGGCGGTGTGTACCGCCAATGGAATACCGCGGTTGAATGACCGCCGCGTGGATTCGTGGGTCGTAATGGCATGGGCGTTTTGTGTTGGCGTGGCGGTGGAGGTTTGGTCATCTCCAGTTTATCGCTGCCCGCTGATGAGGCGGCCTTCCGTGGATGTCGGGTTTTTGGCGGCTTGGCAGTTGTGGGTCAGAATGACCGTGGCGGGTTACCGCGGCCGCGGCGGTAGAATGGCGGTCTTCTGACCGGCGGTAAGAGCCTTTTACCGCCGAGGTCAGAATGACCCCCTTAATCTCTGCAAAGAAACTCCAGAATCAGTGCACCGCCTGTCTAGTGGTGAAATAATCACTGCATGGCCGAACCGGAATGATGCATCCCGCTCCCTGAGTGGAGATCAACGCAGCGCCAACGTTGTGACTGAAACTTGAATGCACAGCCCACTGGATTTACTCATCGCCGAGCCGGAACGAAGCAGCCTGACTTCCTTTGAGAAGAATCATTGCAGTACCTGTCATGCAACAGAAATTTCAAAACAAAGCCCACTGGATCGACGCAGCACCTGTGACTTCGCTCTGCATGGCCAGGATTTCCAGGCATCGTCCCTGGGCAAATAAAAAACACATCGCAAAGAGGATTCAAGCCTGTGTGCCGGAATTCGATGCAAAGCCCTTGCCGCATGGAAAAGAATTAAGTCATCGTCCATGTGCGCCTGGAAATCCGATGCACACCTACCCTTTTTTCACGCATCTCCTCCTCTGCAGTCCTCGTACATATAATTTGGATGCAAACCAGGTACTTTGTGCTTACAAGAGACAATTGTTGCTTTTAAGAACCAAAGACTCCTCTTATCATTAAAAAAGTGATATTTAAACTTGTGATTATCAAATCTTGATCGTTTTGACTTTAACTCAGATAAATATCCTATATTTTTCGAAACCTGCGTGGTGTCTCCTTGTGGTGTTCTCACTGTGATATTACATGATTTCTTTTACAAATACTTTACAAATTGCCTTCTAAGTTAAGCCTGACTGCTCAGTGCCAAGCTACCAGAGGGTGGGCACAGGATAATTTGAATTGTGTATGACTTACTCAGACCACTCACTCATTGTGATCCCTATTTGGACAAAGGTTTATACCTCTGCTACATAGAGCCCCATTTCTAGCACTGGTGATCAGCGGTGAAGATAGGACTTGTGTTTGTGCAGTAACATACAATAGCAAGGTGTACACTACCTACCCACAGTTAAAGGTCAACTTGATTTTTTCTCTTTTTCTGCAATTTCATTTTTCTGCTTGCCAGTTTAATCAACTCCTCATACAACATGTCTCTGGCTGGGTCTCAAGTAGGAGATGGGAGTATCTACCCGGGGTGCCCAAAGGAAGGAGGAGTATGAAAAGGCACTGAGGGCCTGGGCAGAAGCCTGTTCACAAGATGATGTTGAGGTGGAGGAGCCAGAGGATGGCCCCTCAGAGGATATGCCACTAGCAGTGGGGGATGTTACCCCTGGAATTGTGCCCACTGCTAAACCAGGGAGCAGTGTCTCTAGCCATGGCCTGACCTCAGATGAAAGGAGGGAGGAGAGAGAATTTCAACTGCAAATGGCAAGGTTAAACATTGCAGAAGAGAGGAAGGCTGAGAGAGAAGCTGAAAGGGCTTTGGCTGAGAAAAAACTTCTGTTGGCACATGAACTGAGTCTCAAAGAGATGGAATTCAAGGCTAGGCAGTCTGAGTTCAGCAGTGATAGTGGAAGCATTCATACAGGGCCTGCTGGGGACAAGAAGGTTCTTATACCCAAAAATGTGGTGCCAAGCTATGTGGTGGGAGATGACATTGATAAGTGGTTGTCTGCTTATGAAGTTGCACTAAGGGCTCATGGAGTTCCTGAAAAGCAATGGGGGGGGGGCAGGCTTGTGGGGATATGTGCCGGTTGTGGGGAAGGACACACTCCTTCCATTAGACCCAAAGGCTCAGAACACATATTCACCCATGAAAAACCACTATAAATGCCAAGTTTGGGCTGACCCCTGAGAAGTACCGTCAGAGGTTCAAGGACAGTACCAATCTCTCCACACAAACTTGGGCAGACATTTTTGATTTATCCAGTAAGGCACTGAACGGATGGGTGTTGGGCAGTAAAGTAGATGACTATGTGGGGTTGTATAATTTGATCCTGAGAGAGCATATGCTCAGTGTTTGGTTTACAGAGTTGCCCCAGCACCTAGCTTACAGTAAGCTGACTGACCCTAGGAAGCTTGCTGAGGAGGCAGACCTCTGGTTTAGCACCAGAGTGTCCAAAAAGGTATCTGGGGGGAAACCCACAAAAGTGGTCAGTGTTCCCACCAGAAGAAAGAGGGGGAGAAAAACTGAAAAAATAAGAAGTTCTCAAAAGGCCCCCAAAACAATTCACAGGGGGTGGTGGTAACTAGTCCCAGCCTGGGTCTGAGAAGAGGCCAGGGTTCTTTGATAAAAAGAAAGGGAAGTTTGCACCCTAATGCTTAGAGTGCACCAGGTTTGGTCACTACAAGGGTGACTCCAAGTGTTCCATGTGGGCATAGCCCCCACTGGAAGGCAGACACCTGGGTTGGCTAGCATAGCACTCAGGAGGAGGTAGACCCAGATAGTTTTGGGGAACAGATACAGGTAACCCTAGAGTCCCTGGGAGATGAAGAAATGGTGCCAAAAGCCACACGCCTGCCAATACTTCCAAGTATAGACAGTGGGTCACCATTAATGGGAAAAAAGTGGAGGCTCTGCATGACACAGGAACCAGTATGACCACTGTCAGGGGTCAGCTGGTGTCAGCAGAGCAGGTCATCTCTAATACATTCCACCAGGTCATAGCCGCTGACAATCGTGAGAGTCACTTACCGGTTCCCTTTGAGTGGGGAGGGGTCTCTGGTACTCGAAAAGTAGCTGTGAGTCCTGCCATAGCTGTAGATTGTCTGCTAGGCTACGACCTTGAGCATGCTACCTGGAAGGAGGTGGAGCTCAGATCTCACCTGGAGGTGATAGGTTTGCCTGAATGGGTCTGCCTGACCACACAGTCCATGGCTGCCCGGGAAGGGAGTAAAGGGTGTCTGGAGTCTGGAACAATGGCCCAGACAGCTGCAAAGAGGAAGGGCAAGGAGTGTGGGAGACCAGTCCCAGATGTTCCCACAGTGGTTGAAAGGGTCCCAGAGGAGGAGGCCCCTGAGCCATCTGGGGAGGAAATCGCCGCCCTGGGCTTTCTGGCTGGCAAGTTGAGGGTGGGCCAACCAGGGAGGGGTGTTCTGCAAAGCGTGGAAAGAGTCCCCCACTCTAGAGGGTTTGAGGTGAGAGGCCGCAGCCCAGGCAGCAGGTGAAACTTCTGGCGATCACCACATCTATTGGGAGAATTATCTCCTTTACAGTCAGATCAAGTTACCGGGAGCTGGGGCAGCATGGGTTCTTTTGGTCCCCCAGTGCTACTGGGCCTTCCTACTGGGGTTGGCTCACGACATCCCCCTGGTGGGACATTTGGGGTAAGACAAGACTTTTGCCAGGCTTGTCACTCACTTTTATTGGCACGAATGCAGGTAGCCTCAGATACTTTCTGTAGGTCCTCCCCAACCTGCCAGGCTAGTGGGAAGACAGTGGAAAGGCTAAAGCCCCCCCTGATCCCACTCCCCGTCATTGGTAGGCCCTTTGAAAGGGTGGGCATCAATGTTATTTGGTCCCTTGGACCCCAAAACTGCGGTAGGCAACAGGCTTATCCCGGTTTTGGTGGACCATGCCACCCGCTATCCAGAGGCGATCCCTCTAAGGACAATGACTGCACTAGTGGTGACCAGAGCTTCAATGGGGATATTTACCCATGTGGGATTCCCAAAGGAGGTTGTGTCTGACAAAGGCACAAACTTCATGTCTGCGTACATGAAGTACATGTGGGATATGTGTGGGGTGACTTACCGGTTCACCACCCCTTACCATCCTCAATCCAATGGGCTTGTGGAAAGGTTCAACAAGACCCTACAAGGCATGATCACAGGCCTCCCTGAGGCCATGAGGCGTAAGTGGGACATCCTCTAGCCATGCCTTCTCTTTGCTTATACGGAGGTGAACCAGAAAGGGGTGGGGTGCAGCCCCTTTGAACTTCTCCAGGGGTACCCTATCAGGGACCCCTAAGCATAGTGAAAGAAGGGTGGGAGAAAGCTCCCAGGAAACACCCCCAGGTTGTGGTCAGTTACAGGTTGGCCCTCTGCGTCCAGATGCAACGCTTCTGAAACAGGCCAAGAGCAACCTCAAGACCAGACAAGAGGTGATGAAGCAATGGTATGACCAGAAGGCCACCCTAGTAGAATTCTCACCTGGAAACAATGTATGGGTAATGGAGCAAATAGAGCCTAGATCTAACAAATACTAATGCAAAACTGTATACTGCTACAAATAACAGAAGCCATACCATGTTACCAAAACAGTGATATCAAAATAGTATCAAAAGAAATGTGATTGTATGGCAAGAGCTCTAAAATAAATTTTTAGTAAAAATCAAAACATTGCAGCTATTGTCTACAAACAGTTCAAGATAAACAATAAAGGGAAATTAGAAAAAAATTATTTTGTGAAATGATTATACAGTATAATCATCTAATAATCCACAAACAAATGCAGAACATATGGATGATTTTCACTACTGTCAATCATGAGTGCCAGATCAGTAGGTATACAGATTAAGAGGTAGGGGAGTTGAAAAAAGACAATAGATTTCCTTACTAGGCTTATTAAAGTGCAGATGTACAGTGTTTTTTAAAATATTCCACAATTCAAGTGTTTTCAGATAACGGTCATGCACTGGATCACCTCCTTCCTCACCGGCAGAACCCAGAGAATCCGTCTACCCCCATTCCGCTCTGAAGCCACCAAAATCATCTGCAGCGTACACTGGGTATCTTCCCTCTGCCCGACCCTCTTTAACGGCTACATGGCTCAGCTCGCAAACATCGTCTGATCTCAGAACCTCAACATCGTCTCATACGCCGATGACACCCAGATAATCCTATCCCTCACCAAGGACCCCGCCACTGCCAAAACCAACCTCCACCAAACAATGAAGGCCATCGCCGAATGGATGAAGAACAGCTGCCTGAAACTCAATTCTGATTAAACGGAGGTCCTCATCCTCGGCTCCATCCCCTCCGCCTGGGATGACTGCTGGTAGCCTGCCATACTGGGAACCGCACTGACACCCACCGACCACGCATGCAACCTGGGATTCATCCGGGACTCATCGCTATCAATGACCCAGCATGTCAATGCCGTCTCCTCCTCCTGCTTCAACACCCTCCGCATGCTTCGGAAGATCTACAAATGGATCCCCACTGAAACTAGAAGGACATTCACCCAAGCCCTCGTAAGCAGCAGACTGGACTACGGCAACACCCTCTACGCAGGATCCACGGCCAAGCTCCAGAAAAGACTGCAATGCTTACAAAACGCCTCTGCATGCCTCATCCTGGACATTCCCCACCACAGCCACATCACAGCCCACCTGAGAGACCTGCACTGGCTCCCTGTCAACAAGAGAATCACGTTCAAACTCCTCACCCCTGCTCACAAGGCACTGCAGAACACCGGACCAGAATACCTCAACAGACGACTCTCCCTCTACACCACGACCTGACAGCTTTGTTTCACTGACCTTGCCCTCACTACCGTCCCACACATCCACAGAATGACTGCCGGTGGCAGATCATTCTCCCACCTCGCCCCCAAGATGTGGAACACTCTTCCCACCCACCTGCAAAAGACACAGGACTACTTACTTTCAGGAGACACCTCAAGACTTGGATGCTCAAGCAGTAGTATCCCCCACCCTTCAGCGCCTTGAGACCTCACGGGTGAGTAGTACACTTTACAAAGGCTTTGATTGATTGATTGTATACCACTGAAACCTTTTGGACATTCAAATGCTAGTACATATTTATCAGTTAAATAAAGGTGGAAAAACACCAATTGCAGATTTATTTACACAGTAAACACACAATTCAAATGGATAATTACTTAAAAAATGAGCAAAACTAAAAAAGGATGAATACAGATATAAATATCAAAAAGATTGAATACCATAGAACCCTGAGCCCTAATTGTACCTTAAATCAATTGCCTAGAAATTGATTAAGTACAAACTATCTCAAAAATAACAATTAAACAGTTGGTTTGTGACAAATGTCATTACCATTTACTAAACTGTCCAATTTGTAAACTTTAGTAAAACTCAACAGGGAACATACACTTTTTCCAAGGTATTCTCTAGGGGGGCTTAGGCTGCCAAGCTTGCTCATATACATCACCAGGGCTAGAGCAAATTCAGCTATCATCTCTGTTCAGGCACTTCAAACATGAAACCTCTGCAACTTTCAAATAGAAACTAGCAGTATAATGCACTCATGTTATTGGGCTAGAAGAGGGGGGATAGAACTTGACCCCTTAGATGTTTCAATTGACCAATCAGAGACACATTGCTAGCAGGCAACACAAATGTTTCCTTCACTTCACTCCACACCGCTATATCCCATTAAATGATAGCCACACCTCAATGGTCCTCACGCACAACACTGAAACATTTCCAACTCAGGATCAAAGCAAAGACAACACACTTCCAACCAAATACCCTAAACATTGTAGCATTTCCACTCCTCCTGTAGACAGACACACACTCTTATTATGACACATGCTCTAAATCCAGAAGGCCTGCTGCTGTCTCTGAATTTTCTCTCATCGGGTTCCTCTTAATAAAGTTAGGAAAATGCTTCAAGACACTTCAATGTAATGCAACAATTGAGCATGACACATTACCAGGATGGTCCTATTGGCCTCAATGCTACTTTGGAAAGTTGACTAAGCTAGAAAGTGCCTGTGATATCTTAGCTATAAATGCATCTTAGCAAGCCTTCTACTACTTTCCCGATGCTTCTGGCTTTTGGCTTCCTTGGACTCACAGACAACTTCCACTTTAATGGGAAATCAGGTGTGCATATTCTGAGAATGGTGTGAAATGTGCTCTTGTGGCTCAGTGCAGGATGTGTGGATTTAAAAGCCCTCAGGAAATGGGCATTGGGGAATGGCATGTAGATGCTGTGCCACATGTTACCCATTCTGCTATGACTGTAATATGGTGATGTACTGCAGAGCAAAACTGGTAATGTATTGTAATTCATGGTGCACACAACACTATTGAATTGGCTTTAAGATTCCAGCCAGGATGTCATTTGATCTCTGAAATCATCCAGTTGCCAAGAAGTGCAGCTTCAACAGTACTTTGAAGTGGGCAGGCATGTCATGACAGGCGATTGTGGGTGAACATAGCTCTAATTCCCTTTCTACTGCTATTACAAGGATCACTTATGGAGGGAATTGATTTCTCTCTAACACTACTCCATCAGCTGTGCAAAGGAGTGTTTTCCTCTGCTTTCCCCTGATGTACGTTGGTTAGGCCTGTACAGGGAAGCCCTGGCTCATCTTATGAAAGTGAGAACAGATCACCCTTACTGGTTCCAGATATGTGAAGCCATCCAGGGGCTGTAAGTGACATATTCCAGTCCTAGACATTTTAGGGCATTGTGGGGTGTGTGGATGGGTGTTGAGAAAACTTGTACAACACAAAGGTCTTTGAAGGTTTTTTTGTGTTTTATGCCAGGGGAAGGATGAATCAATTTGTATATCTCAGATGGGCTGTGTGTTGCTTAGGCTTAAAGTAGCAGGGTTGAGGCCGTACCCACAGTAATGCATTCCAGTTTTAGTGTTGTATGACCTACTCACTTTTAAGTGGGTAGTTTATTTGAGTTATTAGTTTAATATAGCTCTCATACACTCTGGTAGATCGCTGTACCATGATAGTATGAATTCAAGAGGGCATTGTGACCATTTGGACAAAAGCTGGGTGAGGTTATGGGTAGACAGGCCGCTGTGAAACATTGTCATTCCACCTTACATCAGCATGCAGCTTACTCTCAGAAAAGACTGGCTGTTCACTCTTCCCTCAGAAAGGGAAGGGGGGTATGGATGTTTAAATCTTCTCCAGATACAGAGGAACAAAGATGTGACATTACCTGGTTTATGATAATGAGACTAGATTGACCATTTAAAAGGCAGCAATAAAGTGTGCAGCACAGCATTTCAATAGGAGAGCACTTTATCATAGAGATTCCTTCTCATTAGCGCCAAGTGGCTGCATCAACTTTGACCACTTCTCTGGTTTGTATGGGGTGAGGCTAATATCCTAAAACAGATCCCCCTTTTAAGACATAGGCCCTCATTATGACATTAACGGTAAATCCCATTTACCGCCACGCTGACTGCCGCCAACTTACCGCCGTCGCGGCGGATATCGGTTCACCATATTATGACTCACACACACCAGTCTGTCAGTATTCAGCCACATATACAAATCCGTCACACCAAAGGTCAGTGATAAACTGGCGGAATCAAAACCCACACCGTTACGCCAACAGAACTACGTCCATCACATTATGACCCATGAATCACCACGGCGGACATTCAACGGTGGTAAACTATTGGTGGTACATACCGCCACACTCAAAATTGACACACACAAACAAAACAACACCACATTGGACAATTCATACAACACACACCTGACATCCGTACACACACCACACCCATACACCCACACCACTATAAAACACACATCCTCATTACCCACAACCCTTTACCATTCCAAACTATTGCCAGCAGAGAGACATCAAGACCACAGACACAAACCAGAGCCACACACTACACACACCTATACACCACTCACACACCCCACATCACACACCCCAACACATTACCCAACACACCCTCACTTACACACCTCACATAACACTCATGGCACCACAAAGACACCCCCATTTCACAGAGGAGGAGCTAAGGGTCATGGTGGAGGTAATAATCAGAGTAGAGCCACAGCTGTTTGGAGCACAGGTGCGGCAAATCTCGATAGCTAGGAAGATGGAGCTATGACGGAGAATCGTGGACAGGGTCAACTCCCTGGGACAGCACCCAAGAACTAGGGATGACATCAGGAAGAGGTGGAACGAACTATGGGGGAAGGTACATTTCATTGCAGAAAGACACCATCTCGCTGCACAGAGGACTGGCGGTGGACCCCCACCTCATCCCCCACAACTAACAGCATGGGAGGAGCAAGTCTTGGCAATCCTGCATCCTGGGGGCCTGGCCGGAGTAGCAGGAGGACTGGACCCTGGTAAGTCAATTCTCTCCTACTACTACCCAACTACCTGCATGCCATCACTTACCCCCACCCTCACCCTCACTCCTGTTACTCCATCACTTCCCACACACCTCTCCATCACATCTCACTCATACCAGTGCCAAGCCCTGCAAGTTCTACCAATGCATGGAGACCCCTCACAGCCCTGCATGGACACTCATTACTAAAGCATGCAAACTATAGAGAACTAATCATCCCACCATACACCAACGTACACAAGTGAAAGCTGCCAGGGCAAATACAACCAAAGAGGACAAGTCACGGATGCACAATATCTCATACACAGAAACCATGACACATCATTTACATCCCCATAGGTACCCCAGCCAATGTCAGCGGAGAGGAGGTACCAGCAATATCCAGCCCCCAACATAAGAGGCTCACAGTGATGACGGCAACTCTGGTCTTCAGGATCTGGATGACCTAACTGGCCCATCAGGGACCTCTGGACAGCCGGTTATCCAGGCCCAGTCACACACGACCACAGAGCCTCCACCATCAGGAAACACCACAATAGCACCCACCTAGCGTACCCACAGCTCTGAACCCAGGACTCGTCAATCAGCAGTGTGTCCACCTCTGCAGGGACCCCAGGCCACACCTCATACTCAAGACAATCAGAGACCAGGGGTCAGTGGCAGTGGGCACACAATTCAGGCAACAGAGGCACAGGCCAACAGGGAAACTGGGAGGACTGCTGTGCACCAGGGGGAGGACAGGCCCAGGAAACCGACTCTCCAGGAGGCACTTGCAAAGATCCTGGGAGCTTATCAACATTCCCAGGACACGATGGGCCAGATCCTGGACAATGTGCAGGAGAACAGGCGGCTGAAGGAGGGACAGTACCAGGGGATCAGGGAGGACTTGCAGGACATCAACATCACCCTTATCTCCATAGCAGGGGTGCTGGCAGATTATTCCAATATTATGAGGGAGGCAGTCTCACACCAGCGGGACCCTGCCACTAGCCAGACATCTGAAGAGCCTTCCACTTCCACCACCGCTAGTGGACATGAGGCCCCACCACAGGACTCAAAGGCCACCAGCACCCCTCCCCCTGCAGAAGGAGAACCACCCCTCAAATGTCCCCTGTGATCCAGACAGAAGCCAGAGACACTTGCAAAGACCCCCACCAGGAAATGAGACTCTCCTGACTCATCCTTGTGTCCCACTCAGTCACCCTGTCCACCTTGAACGGCCACTGCTCCCCTTCCTGTGCCTCCTTGGATACTGCACCAGTGCTACAAACAGACTGGAACAATACCCTGGACTTTCCTCCATCATCACCTCATCCCATTGCACTTGTCCCTCTATAATTTGACACTTCAATAAACACCCTTGGAAAAAAAACTTTAGAGTATGTCATGTATATCAATTATATGTATTCATTGAACCAGGGAAAAACATTGCGATTCTACTGTACAGAAAATGAGCATAGATTAATGACCTGTAGCTGGCTGCAATGATCACACCAGGAGTAGTAGTAGCTTTAACCGGTTATAAAAAAAACCATCAAAGCAAAAGAACACTCCATGTAAATACAAATGACAAAATAGAGAGTTTAAAAATAGATAATGTATAATAAAATGTAAAAAAATGCCTTCCATTATTAAGAGTAAAACCAGTAAAAGATCTCTCAGTGCATACCCTGAGACATACATATTATAAGTTACAATGTTTTTAAGAAACGAGTCCGTGTATGCCATGCAGCCACAAGGAACTTGCTAACTGCATGGATCAAAATAACAGAAGTGTCACTCTTTAAAATCCTAAGGGCAACAGCAAATCATTTCAAACCCAACATCTGACATACTGGACGGATCCACTTACGTCAGGGAGCGACATGCACTGGACAGAAGAACATAAAATGTTCAATTGTTTCCAGAGCAGAATTTCAACATGGACATCAATTGGACACCAATGGTGTCCCCCAACTGCCAGTAAAAGACAATAGCAGTAGACACCCATAACGGAAACGAGCATACAAGCTCTTTCCCAAAGAATCAGGGATAAGATCTAAATAGGGCTCATACTGAGGATACCATTTAAAATCAAGCAATGCATTGGTCAATCATCCATGTGTTGCACCCAGGAGATTGTTGTTCCTAACGTAATAACTAAGCTATTTTTGAAGGCAATTTATGAGTCTTCCCTAAATCCTGTGGATTCTCCCAGTAATTACCAAGCCCCACAGTGTGAAACCAGCTTGACACATGCCTAAACCATGGAATAGAGGCTACATTAGGTCTTTTTAAAAGATCTTGAAGAGAGTCAGGTTTATTCTTATTCTTAAATTGGTCCACTGGAACTTTATCTCAATCTGGCACTTTTCCCCTGCTTCAAAAAAGATGAACTCTCAGTGGTGAAATGGTATTTCTTGGTAAAGGGATTCAAGATCAGGAATAATTGGTAAATCAATCAAAGTATCAGATTTATAAAGTCTCTTCAAGTGTAACATGAATTAGAGAGCAATTGCTCAGATTGACATGTTACCCCTTGGCAATAGTCTCCAAAAACCTTGTAGCTCATTTTTCCTGTACTACATTCTGTAAGTCTTCATAGTTTTTGTGGTGATATCCCTCTTTCTTTTTCGCAATTATTGAAAGGTAAATTATTTACAGTATTTTTGCTCCTTGGGTTCAAATGATTTGATCCTTCATTATAAGGCTCATTTAGTTAGTCTGCACTCTTTGTTGTACTAGTGTTTTCTGCCTTTAAGGCCTCTGTTACAGTTTTGCAAAACCTTGACTGATCTTGTTTTTTAAACTAATGATTTACTGAATAAATTTGCCGTCACTTTTCCAGAAACAAGCACAGTCCTCTTTTGGAAGCTTGTGCTAGAATTCTGAAGTATACCCGAGAGGTTCAGCTGTGGCCAAGAGAAGTTTAGGAGTGACGATTGCCAAATCAACAGACTGCTATTTAATTGGCCTTTGACATTCCCTACCAGTAAAGCATTCAATAACTAATACATTTTCCCAGTTGATTTTGCTTTGTTTGAGGCTAGCGGTGGAGTGAATAAATCAATGACCTCATGGGTCTCCTTGGAGGATGCAAATCCTGAATCAGCAAAAACAGGGTCTGTGAGATTGAAGTCACCCTTACCAGAGTTAAAGGTCTTAGTTGCACTCAAGGGTAACACACTTTATATTATCTGTAAGTTTCACATTATGTACAATAGATGTGAGCTTCAATGTACTGTCCCAGGCCGTAATAGCTAAGATATCTTGAGCATCAAATGGAAAGAAGAATGGTTCACTTTTCAGATCAACAGAAATCCATCAAAATAGAACTCTGAGATTCTTTACTCTGGGCAAGGAACAGGTCTTATACTTTTCTGTATTCACAGGGGTCAGTGTCATGTTATGTGATGCTGATAATGGCCTCAGTACAAGTTTAGGTGTTATTAATTGCACATGATAAATAACGATACCACAGGGTACGTTATTTATTGTGTGCGTTGATTAATGCCTACTACAAGTATGTGGGAATTAACATGTGTATTTTGGTGTTTACCGCACCAAAATCTGCATATTACGGTAATTACTGTGTGGTTTTCCCTTGTCAAATTTCTGTGGATTTGACTTGCTGAAATTTAAAGAAGGTTGTGGTATTAAAACCATCAGATAATTATCAGATGTGTTAAATGATACTTAACTCATAATTCTGACCCCTTACACAAACAGGCATTTACACATGGAATGGAAATTGATGACCCAATCATAATCATGTCCTTTGTGTTGTATTATGTAATTGAAACGCACATGCACACTTACTGGTGCTCATGCCACAAAGTGATAGAAGTAGGTGATAATCTCACTATATTCTTAAAAATTAGATCCTACAGATGGGAGGAAAGTTTCCACAGCATTCGAGTCTTTAATTCCCCACTAGAGCTATAAGCCTATCTGTATGTAACCAAACCAGTATAAAAATCATCCATATGAACCACCTATTACTTTGTAAAACAGGTCTGTTAGAAGGGGGAGAATTTTTTTTAATGCTACAAAATGCATGTTTACCCACAACTGTGCTTAAACAAGAGAGAAAGTCATTCAAAGGTTATGATGTCTGCATTCAAGAAAAGATCTAGATATATTTCCTATGTTCTTGGAATATTCAAAAGTAAGACAATGGCTCTGTATTTGTTGCAGGTGGTCTACCACTGAACTAAATAAAGCTGTGATAATACCGCCAACAGGCCAGTGGTAAAAAAATGGAATTATGACCACAGTGAAAACTGCTGACACAGACAGCCACTTTAACACACCGACCGCCACGGCGGTAGCAACAAGCACCGCGGTGGTAACCGCCAACAGCCAGGTGGAAGACAATGTACCACCCACAATATTACAACTGGCCTATCTGCCACCTTTTCCTGGGTGGTATCAACGACATCAAAAGCACATCGGAAACAGTACACAGAAGGTAAAGGACTCACCTATGAAGACTCAGGGAAGAACCAAACGCCATGGAGCCCGAACTGCAGGTGTTCCCCATGCTAATCTACCTCCTCCTACTCCAGGAATACCAATGCCGGCGACGACGACCCCAGTGAGTATTGCCTCCTTGCACACAGGGAAGAGGGTAGGAAAAAGAGATTGACAAATACATGCAACACGCAACACCCCCACCTCCAACACCATACACTCAAACAGATGCAGTAACATTACATATCCACCCCGTACCCGTCACGAACAATGCAAGGACAAAATGATTTGAAGAAAGCAAGTTTAATAAGATAGAATACTAGAAATACGTCCTCAAAAATCAAAACAGTATTTACAGATGTACAAATGTAGGGCCACTGCAGGTCCCTAATGTCTGTGAGCCACAGGGCCATATTGTCAGGGAGACCGGATCCTCGGGGTTTGCGCCTGTTCCCAATATGTCCACCCCTTGGCAGCTCCAAACTCTACTAGCTATCATACCACAGAATTAAAGAATGGCCAAGCGGGGGATGGGGTTTTAGGTTGGGAACAGCGGGGCAGGAGACCTGTGGGAGTAAGAGTTAAGAACACAATAGCAAGATTATTCACATTGACTTTCATAAACTTTGTTCCAAATATTTATATACTGATAACATGAATGGTCAAGAGCCTTTCTATAACATGACCTTATTAGCTCTGGGTACCTGGAAAATAAAGAAGGATTATTCAAACTTCCATATGAGCAATTTTAGAATAACATCTTATGCTCTCAACATTGAATAACACTCTGTTGGATCTGGGTTTCAAGAATACTATGAACACTGAATAACACTCTGTTGAATCTGGGTTTCAAGAATACTATGAACATTGAATAACACTCTGTTGAATCTGGATTTCAATAATAATCTGAACATTGACTAGCACTCTGTTTGATCTAGGTTTCAAGAATACTGTGAACATGTAATAACACTCTGTTCAGTCTGAGTTTCAAGAATACTTTGAACATTGAATAACACTCTGTTGAATCTGGGTTTCAATAATACTCTGAACATTGACTAACACTCTGTTTGATCTAGCTTTCAAGAATACTCTGAACACAGAATAACACTCTGTTGAATCTGGGTTTCAATAATAATCTGAACATTGACTAAGACTCTGTTTAATCTAGGTTTCAAGAGTCAATTGTCTAGAAACTTTTGCACACCTTATTGCCAGATTGTGCAGCGAGCCGAAAAAGCTTGAAATGATCACGCACTCTGCCGATCAGTACTGTATGGGTTAAATGCCATGAAATGATCACGCACTCTGCCGATCTGTACTGCAAGAGTTAAATGCCAAGAATGAGTCACGCACACTGTTGCCGATTAGTACATCAAGATTCAAATGTCATGAAATGATCACCTACTCTGCCGATCTGTACTGCAAGATTTAAATGCAAAGTATGAATCGCTCACACTGTTGCCAATTCTTACATCAAGATTCAAATGCCAAGATACGATCTCGCACTCTGCCGATCTGAGCTGCAAGGGTTAATTGCCAAGAATGAATCGCACACACTGTTGTCGATTCAACCATCAAGGTTGAAATGCAAAGATACGATCGCGTGCACTGCCGACCTGAACTGCAAGAGTTAAATGCCAAGAAAACAATTGCACATGCAATTAACCAAAAGGCCCAAAACTCGAATATCTCTAAAAATGGAGTCGGGGGCCTAACCCCACCTCCGCCTTACTGCCCTGCTTGAAGATCATCAAGATAATGAGGACAGGGCCTGGAAAAGCCTAGGTAGGCCTCCGGAACGGGAGCTCAGGAACATGCTGCTGCTCTGCACCGGGACCTCTGAATAGTGAGCACGTGGAGCTGGGCTGGGTCCCTTAAATAGACCCAGGCCCCGCCCACAGGCCACAGCCAGCCAGACTGCAGGAAAGGGTTCTAAAAGGGCTCAGGATAGGTACCACACCCTAACCACACCCTGTAATCCTGCAGCAAAAGCCTTGAAAATGAGCAATACATTGCAGACAGCATTAATGAGGTTTCAAGATAAATCTCTGCAATGCAAATAGTTAACATACTGCATCAACACACAATGCATGAATTATTACATTATATAAGGATTGGCTTTTTGCATTACGTCGCCCGTACAGCGCACACTGTCCTGATGTTGACAGTACTCCCCCCTCCTGAACGTGCTCTAGGGCCTGGTTTGTCTGGGTTTAGGCGATGAAAACGCCACACTAGTCGTGGAGCATGAATGTCAGATGCGGAGACCCAGGAGTTGTCCTCTGGACCGTAACCTTTCCAAGATATTAGATACCAGAGATTACGACCTCTAAATTTTGAATCCAGAACCTGTTTTAGTTCATATTCCAATTCTCCCGGTACTAGAACTGGAGCTGGTTGAGAGCGGGTTTTTTGGACTGCTCTTTTCCGGAGAGAAGTATGAAACACTGGATGAATGCGTAGTGATTTCGGTAACTGCAGCTTATAGGTTACTGGATTGATCTGCTGAAGGACTGTGTAAGGACCTATATATTTGGGATTAAACATATGTTTTTTCTTGAAATCAATATAGTGTGTGGAAAGCCACACTCTGTCTCCTGGCTTGTATTGTGGTCCTTCACAATGTTTTTTGTCATAATGTTTTTTATACGTTTGTTTTGCTTTATCTAGATGTTGTTGGATTTGCTTCTGGGTTTGATGGAGTTGTCGTATTGTTTCTGACACCAATGGTGTAAGTGAACTTTCTTGTGGAATTGCGATTGGCAAAGTATCAGGGTGATAGCCAAATAGTCCAAAAAAGGGTGTTGCGCCAGTGGAAGTATGATACGAGTTATTGTAGGCCAGTTCAGCTAACCAAAGCATTGATTTCCAAGAATGAAGTAATCACGCAGATATTGTTTCAATGTTTGATTTAGTTTCTTAGTTTGGCCATCCGTTTGAGGATGCTGACTGGTAGATAGTGTAGATGTAACTTGTAGCGTTTTGCACCACGTTTTCCAGAAGTTAGAGGCAAATTGTGATCCTCGATCGGAGAGAGTCACTTTTGGTAATCCATGATAACGGACCACTCGAATTAAAAGTATTGTTGCCAATTCACTGGAGATAGGCAATTTCCTGCAAGCAATGAAATGTGCATATTTAGTGAGACTACCTACCACCACAAGGATTACTGAGTGAGGTTGAACAACTAGCAGTCCTGTAATAAAGTCTAATGATATGTGTTCTCAAGGTCGCAGTGGAGCTGGGAGAGGATGTAACAGCCCTTTTGGTTTTAAATGACTTGTCTTGATGCGAGCACAAACTTCGCAGTTAGCTACCATTTGCTTGACGTCTTTTGTCAAAGTAGGCCACCAAAAATATCGTTGTATTAGTTCAAGAGTCTTAGGAATACCTGGATGACCTGTTGTAGGTATAACGTGCAACCAATGAAACACTAATTTGCGCAGCTTGGTAGTTGGAACAAATAAACATGCATCATGAAAAAGTAGGCCATGTTTGATCGATCTTTTGGGATCTGCTTGAGCCCATTTCTGCCTTTTTTCAATGGTGAAAGTATTACGAATTTCTTCAAAAAAGTATTTGGTTTTGATGATACAAAGGATTTTCTCTCGAGCAATGATATCTCGTGGGGGCTGGTTTGTGGCTAGCATGGTAGAATCTTGTCTGGATAGATCGTCCGTTTGCTAATTAACTTCGTTGTGTTGCGATAACACTGCCCCAATTGTCATGTCTGAAGCATCTGCTTCTGCTATGAATGGACGGTCAGTATCTGGATGAGTCAAGACTGGGGCGGTGGAGAAGGCTTCTTTTTTGTCAACAACATCAAGGAATGATGAATACTGCAAAAGCAGAGTTACATCTGTTTTCAGCAGCTATTGCTATGTGGGATTTGCGAGGATCTGTGACACTTGATGTCTGGAGACATTTTTTCTTTACACAGGAATGAAGAAAACGTGATTTTCCTTTCTTGCTAGTTTATTACAGGGTAATGATAGCTTAGGCACGGCATTCCAAGGATGATCCCATACTGAGGAGCATGAATGACATCAAAGATTATTTTTTCTTCGTGTTTGGTGTCTTGATTTCCTCCTCTACACATCACAGACAAGGGAAAGGTCTGCAGAGTCACCAGACCTCCAGATAGAGGTTTTCCATCTATGACTTGTACTATTTCTGGTGTTTTCTTCTTCTTACATGGAATCCCCCATGTTTGGATCAATTGTACATCAATAAAATTTCCAGTAGCCCCAGAATCTACCAAGGCTTTCTTTAGATAAGTTTTTTGTTTTACCAGTACTTCTAGATCTAGCCTTAGATGTCTTGACTCGAGTAAAATGTTTCTACCATCTTGTGAAGGTTCCACTGTTACGCCCAAGAGCAACCCTTCTGTACACCTTGGGTGTACTAGTTTTTCTGCTTGATCTGTGCATTTGCTACAACCTTCTTGGTAGGGGTTTGTTAGTCTTTTGGGTTTTGCGGGACATTCTCTGGCAAAATGGCCCTTTTGACCACAGTACAGACATTGTCCGTCTTTTCTACGTAGATCTTTCTCTTCTTTCGTTAAAGGCCACCTGATGGTTCCAATTTCCGTTAGTTCATGACTGTTCTCTCTCTGAAATTGTGATTCTCTGTACTCATGAACACGCCACAAATGTTTCTCAGTCTTTTTGCGTGTTCCTTGTCATTCTGCAAGACGATGGTCTAGTCTCAAAACAAGAATTAGCAATTCTTGACAATCCGTGGGTTGAGGATGGATCTGAGCAAGAATGTCTTTTAGCTCATCTTTGAGTCCTTGGTAGAACAGGCCTGCTTGCTTTTCTTCAGGCCAGGATGTTTCTGCTATCAGCCGATTAAAGCTAGCCAAATAAGAAACTAGGTCTTGATTGTCTTGTTGCAATTCTAACAGTTCTCGGTCTGCGGAGAGAGTAACTGTTCTTCAATCAAACACTCTTTCAAATTCCTGGACAAAGTTTCTCCAATCACAAAGTAGGGGACTGTCTTTATGCACAAGAGGGATTGCCCAGGTGGCCGCGCCTTGATTCAAATAGGATAGCAGGAAGGCCAGCCTGGATTGGGCATCAGGGAAGGTGTTTGTTCGACATGTAAAATGCAATTCCACTTGAGTCAAAAAGGTTTGTGCTTTCTGAGAATCACCTGAAAACCTTTCTGGGGGAGCCAAAGGAATGGGTGTGGGAACTGTGAGTGAAATGTTAGTTGAAGGATTAATCCCTCCCGCACCCAAAGGACTTTGCTCCATCTGTCCCACTCTGTTTTGTAACTGATCCACCCTTTCTGCTAGATTGGCTGCTATGTTTTTAGATTCAACTACATTTAATTGGAGCTGCGTAACTACCTGAAGTAACTCATCCCATGGGGCCATTTTGAGAACCTTGCACACACCAGGAGGATTAAAAATTTGTGGGCTCACTATTCTGTCAGGGAGACCGGATCCTCAGGGTTTGTGCCTGTTCCCAATATGTCCACCTCTTGGCAGCTCCAAACTCTACTAGCTATCATAGCACAGAGTTAAAGATTGGCCAAGCGGGGGATGGTGTTTTAGGTTGGGAACAGCGCAGAAGGAGACCTGTGGGAGCATAAGTTAAGAACACAATAGCAAGATTATTCACATTGACTTTCATAAACTTTGTTCCAAATATTTATATACTGATAACATGAATGATCAAGAGCCTTTCTATAACATGACCTTATTAGCTCTGGGTACCTGGAAAATAAAGAAGGATTATGCAAACTTTCATAGGAGCGTTTTTAGAATAACATCTTCTGCTCTGAACATTGAATAACACTCTGTTGGATCCGGGTTTCAAGAATACTATGAGCATTGAATAACACTCTGTTGAATCTGGGCTTCAATAATAATCTGAACATTGACTAACACTCTGTTTGATCTAGGTTTCAAGAATACTCTGAACATGTAATAACACTCTGTTCGGTCTGAGTTTCAAGAATACTCTGAACATTGAATAACACTCTGTTGAATCTGGGTTTCAATAATACTCTGAACATTGACTAACACTCTGTTTGATCTAGGTTTCAAGAATACTCTGAACATTGAATAACACTCTGTTGAATCTGGGTTTCAATAATAATCTGAACATTGACTAAGACTCTGTTTAATCTAGGTTTCAAGAGTCAGTTGTCTAGAACTTTTTACACACCTTATTGCCAGATTGTGCAGCCTGAAATGATCACACCCTCTGCCGATCAGTACTGTAAGGGTTAAATGCCATGAAATGATCATGCACTCTGCCGATCTGTACTGCAAGAGTTAAATGGCAAGAATGAATCGCGCACACTGTTGCCGATTCGTACATCAAGATTCAAATGCCATGAAATGATCGCGCACTCTGCTGATCTGACCTGCAAGGGTTCATTGCCAAGAATGAATCGCGCACCCTGTTGTATATTCAACCATCAAGGTTTAAATGCCAAGATACGATCGCGCACATTGTAGACCTGAACTGCAAGAGTTAAATGCCAAGAATGAATCGCGCACACTGTTGCCAATTCGTATATCAAGATTCAAATGCCATGAAATGATCACGCACTTTGCTGATCTGTGCTGCAAGAGTTAAATGCCAAGAATGAATCGCGCAAACTGTTGTCAATTCGTACATCAAGGTTTAAATGGCAAGATACGATTGCGCACACTGCCGATCTGAACTGCAAGAGTTAAATTCCAAGAAAACAATTGCACACACGATTAACCAAAAGGCCCACAACTCGAATATCTCTGAAAACGGAGTCGGGCCTAACCCGACCTCCGCCTTACCGCCCTGCTTGAGGATCACCAAGATAATGAGGACTGGGCCTGGAAAAGCCTAGGTAGGCCTCCGGAACGGGAGCTCAGGAAAATGCTGCTGCTCTGCACCGGGACCTCTGAATAGTGAGCACGTGGAGCTGGGCTGGGTCCCTTAAATTGACCCAGGCCCCGCCCACATGCCACACCCAGCCAGACTGCAGGAAAGAATTCTAGAAGGGCTCAGAATAGGGACCACACCCTAACCACACCCTGTAAAAATGAGCTATACATTGCAAACAGCATTAATGAGGGTTTCAAGATAAATCTCTGCAATGCAAAAGGTTAATATACTGCATCAACACACAATGCATGAATTATTACATTACATAAGGATTGGCTTTTTGCATTACATCGCCCGTACAGCGCACACTGTCCTGATGTTGACACATATCACATAGGCCAAGGCCCCACTTGACTCCTGCCTCAACACGGAGAGAACACTGCTGGGGTATCAGCCTCAAAAATACACAGGCACCTCAGGGGGCAGGGGAAGGGGGGCACCTCAGCCGGAAGATGGTACAACACCATTGCTCTTGGAGGGAGCTACATGCCCTCTGCAATGTCCTGGGGAGTGCAAAGCCACAGTGCCTCAAGTGGGTGGTTTGCCCACTGCTTGGTCCTGGGGAGTGGAAGGCCACAGTCTCTCAAGTGGGTGATTTGCCCACTGCTTGGTCCTGGGGAGTGCAATGCCACAGCCTCTCACGTGGGTGGCTTGCCCACTGCTTGGTCCTGGGGAGTACAAAGCCACAGTCTCTCAAGTGGGTGGTTTGCCAACTGCTTGGTCCTGGGGAGTGCAAGGACACAATCTCTCAAGTGGGTGGTTTGCCCAATGCTTGGTTGTGGGGAGTGCAAGGCCACAGTCTCTATAGTGGGTGGTTTGCCCACTGCTTGGTCTTGGGGAGTGCAAGGCCACAGTCTCTCTAGTGGGTAGCTTCTCCACTTGTTCTGACGGGGGCCTTGTGCCCAGAATGCTTCATCCTGGAAGGAGGGGGTAAGTGGATTGCTACTTCCACTGGTTCTGGAGGGGGCCTTGTGCCCAGTGTGCTTCATCCTGGCAAGGAGGGGGTGAGTGGATGCCTTCTTCCCCTGGTTCTGGAAAATGCTTTGTGGCCAGTGTGCTTCATCCTGGCAAGGAGGGGGTGAGTGGATGCCTTCTTCCACTGGTTCTGGAGGGGGCCTTGTGCCCAGTGTGCTTCATCCTGGCAAGGAGGGGGTGAGTGGATGCCTTCTTCCACTGGTTCTGGAGGGGGCTTTTTTGCCCTGTGATGCAGCACTTGGGGAGTGGAAGGTCACAGTCTCTTACCTGGGTGTCATACCCACGAGATTTGTAGTGGGCAGGATGCATGACCCTCCATGGAGGCAGGACTACAGTCCACCACGCAGCAGTGACGGCTGCACAGTGGTGGCAGTGCCGGTGCTGGTGGTGGTGCTGCCAGTGGTGGGGGGAGGCTCCAGCCTTTCCCCTGCAGCCTCGGACGGCTGCCCAGTGGGGCTGCTGCCAGTGGTGCTGGTGGCGGTGTTGGCGGCAGTGCTGGTGGTGTTGCTGCCAGTGGTGGGGGGAGGCTCCAGCCCTTCCCCTGCAGCCTCGGATGGCTGAAGCTCCATGGTTGGTGGTGGGGGATCAGATCCTGTCACAGCACCAGGCCTCCTATCCCTCCTGCCTGCAGGGGCAGGTCCTTTGCCTTTGGCAGCTGGTGGTGCCTCCTTGCCCATGGCAGCTGGTGGTGCCGCATTGCCCTTGGTAGCTAGTGGTGCCTCCTTGCCATGGGCAGCTGGTGGTGCCTTCTTGCCCTCTGCAGCTGGTGGTGCCTCCTTGCCCTTGGCATCTGGTGGTGCCTTCTAGCCCTTGGCAGATGGTGGTTGTTCTTTGCCCTTGGCAGCTGGTGCAGACACACTGCCAGTGCTGATGGGTGTCTCCCTGGAGCCACTCACACCTGCAGTAGCTGCTGAAACTACAGTGGCTGTGGACTGGGTGGCTGTGGTGCTTGCCTGGTTTCTGCCCAGCCTGGCCCGAAGTGAAGGAGGATGTGGAGTGTTATGGAAGAGGTCAAGGTAGGAGAGGAAAAGCTTCTTAGGGACACTGGGGTGGGAAGAGGGTGAAGGTTTGGGAATGGAGGAAGAGGGAGTGGTTGTAGGAGGTGTCTGTCTGCTGTGTTTGGGTGCAGGTGCATGGGCTGGATGCTGTTGTTAGGTGGATGGCTGTTGGGTGTCTGAGTGCTTGCGTTTGTGTACTTTGGGAAGAGGGGGCACAGACACAGTAAGGGAGGACACAGGGGATGTGTGGATGGATGTGGGAGTGGTGACTTCCAGTGAGGGGCGTGTACTGATAGGCATGATGGTGATAGTGGATGAGGATGTAGTGCACGCAGGTGTGAGTGTAGTCGCTACTGGGAGGGAGGTGGAATACGAGGAGGAGGGGGACACAGTGGAGGCAGTGGATGTTGGTATGTCTGCTTCTGGATGGTATTTGTGTGAGTGCCCGTGGGATGATGTGTGGTGCTTGTGTTTGCCTGAGCCACTCCTGTGTGTTGTCTTGGGTGCATGCTGGTCTGAATGTGTGCTTGGGATAGGATGGGGTTGAGGGGAATGGGACTGGATAGAGGAAGTTGGAGGGGGGAAGCTAGAGACAGGGACAATGGCTGCCATCAGGGAGGAGGCCAGAGCCTGGAATGATCTCTGTTGGGCCGCCACGCCAGAGTGAATGCCCTCCAGGAATGCATTTGTATGTTGCAAATGCCCTGCCCGCCCCGGATGGCATTCACAATGGTTGACTGCCCAACAGAGATGGATCTCAGGAGGTCAATAGCCTCCTCACGCAGGGCAGCAGGGCTAACTGGGGCGGGGGCTGAGGTGCCTGGGGCGGAGGAGATGCCCTCCCTCCTGGGTGAGCGGGCATGGGAAACACACTGAAGGGCTGCTGGGAGGGACGTGCTGGTACGTAGTGTGACGGCTGTACCTGTAGTTGGGGTGATGACAGAGGTGTCCGCCACCACCAGGGAGCTTCCATTTGAGGAGGTATCACTTTCAGAACTATCCCCTCCAGACTCCGCCGTGGTGCTCCCCTCACCCTCCGTCCCACTGGTGCCCTCACTGTCTGTGGATTCGGCCTCCAGGGCCATGTGGGATGCAGCTCCCTCTGTCACTGGTGTCTCTGCTCCTCCGCCAGATGATGCTAATGCACAGAAGGACAGGGTGACAAAACAAAAAGGGGGGGAGAGACAGAGGGTACACTTGGTCAATGCCAGCAACAACACCACAGTTGGCGTACACAACACACAGGGGACAGCCCTACGCACTAGGCGATGCACTACCACTCACAATGCAAGTCACCAGGCCATGGACAGTAATACCTAACGACAGTTGCAGCATACCTGAGACCCAAAGATCCCTGCCCAGTAGTAGATGCCCACTAGCATGTTTGGGGGTGGAGTGCATCAGCCCTTGCCCAATATGGAACTGACCCTGCAATCTGGCCTGGCCTAGGGGCACCCACAGGGGCACATCCCCCACCCAGAGACCACCCCACCACGCGCAATTTGCAGATTTGGAAACTGTACTCATCCCTGTGTGGCTGCTGTGATGCCCTCAAGTGCCCATCCAGCTCCGGATAGGCCACCGCCAGTACGAGAAACATCAGGGGGGTCAGGGTTTGACGGGCACCCCTTTCTCATTGGGAGGCCAACCCCAGCTGGGCTTCGCCGTCTTCCTTGCCCAGCATCTCAGGTCCTCCCACCATTTGCGACAGTGGGTGCTCCGCCTGCCGTAGATCCTCAGGGTCCGAACGTCCTTGGCAATGGAACGCCTTATACCCTTTTTCTGATGGGCGCTGACCTGCAGAAAAATGAAAATAGAAAAACGGATCAGTCATACCATCTGGCCTGTTACACCCATGGCCCACCATCTCCCTCCCATTCCCTTATGCACATACATTTCCCACCAGACAGGCAGCACGCTGCCCAGGACCTCTGAACCACCCCACCTAAAAGGAGGCCTTCACACACAGCACTCCATGCATTCATGCCCCATGCATCGTGCACACAGTGTTCTCACCTGTTGCTCTGGAGGCCCATAAAGCAATCAGTACTGGGGTAGGACCCCATCCACCAGTCTCTCCAGCTCCGCAGCGGTAAAGGCAGAGGCCCTTTCCCCAGTGACTCGAGCCATGGTTGGTTCCAGACACAGGTCACAGTAGTACTTGCAGTGTAGGTCCTCTCCTGTTAAAGGTCAGGTAGCAAGTGAGTGAACAGATAGAAAATGGCGGTCACGTCTGTGGCGGTGCATACTGTCACCGCCGGCGTACATCACCATTGGCTACTATAACCCATAGGGCCCAATGATACCCAATGAGGAGTTGCACGGCGGTCCTCGACCACCTCCCGCAATGGCACACAACGTCAGCGGCATTACCTCATTTCCACCTGTCCCTCCACACAGGACAAGCATCCGCCGTTTCGGGGGGGGGGCAGGCCACGGCACCTAACTGCATCACAGCAGACATAAGCAAATTTTGGGAATGAAATAAACATCAACATACTGTTTCTGTCACAACATGCAATTCATTGTACATTGAGGAAATGTTGAAAACTGACCAAATGCTCATCGTTTTGCCCACTAGATTCCAACTGCAGAGGATGATTAGGAGATTGTGACATACCCCCGTGTACAGGCCCTTGGTGGACTTGGCAACAATGGAGGACAGGCATATTATCCTCACCTACAGACTTGATAGGGCCACAATCCAAGAGCTGTGTGCCCAATTGGAGCCAGACCTGATCTCAGCTATCCATCAGGCCACTGGGATCCCCCCTCTTGTGAAAGTCCTATCTGTGCTCCATTTCTTGGCAAGTGGCTCCTTCTAAGTGACAGTGGCCATGGCAGCAGGAATGTCCCAGCCAATGTTCTCAATAGTGCTGACCAGAGTGTTGTCTGCCCTGATGAAACACACACGCAGCTACATCGTATTTCCCCAGGTGGAAGATTTGGCCACAGTGAAAGCTGACTTCTATGCAATGGGACATATCCCCAACATTGTCGGGGCAATTGATGGTACACATATTGCCTTTGTCCCGCCCCCCGGAGAAATGAACAGGTGTTCGGAAATCGAAAGATCTTTCACTCGATGAATGTTCAGATAGTGTGTCTGGTGGACCAAAAATCTCCCATGTGAATGCAAAGTATCCTGGTTCTGTGCATGATGCCTATAACCTGAGGAATAGCAGCATCCCATCTCTGATGGCTCAACTCCAGAGGCACAGGGTGTGGCTAATAGGTGAGCCCATGGTCCCCACCCAGTGAATGTTGGTATATTGGTGTGGAGTTGGCCCTAAAGGTGAGTGTCTGGCTAACATGTATCCCTCGATATTTGCAGGTGACTCTGGTTAGCCCATTCTCTCATGGCTACTGACCCCAGTGAGGAATCCGAGGACAAGGGCAGATCGTTACAATGAGGCATATGGGCGAATAAGACGAATTATAGAGCGAACCTTTGGCCTCCTGAAGGCCAGGTTTTGGTGCCTCTATCTAACAGGTGGATCCCTGTACTACTCATCCAAGAAGGTGTGCCAGATCATCCTGGCATGTTACATGTTGCACAACCTTGCCTTGAGACACCAGGTGCCTTTTCTGCAGGAGGATGAGGCTGGAGATGGGCGTGTGGCAGCTTTGGAGCCTGTGGACAGTGACGAAGAGTAGACAGAGGATGAGGATGTGGACACAGAACATCTATAATTCGACAGTACTTCCAGTGACACACAGGTAAGACACTGTAACTTCACCTTCCATTGCAGTTTTGTGTTGTAAATTTTCACTGGCAGGCTGCTGTTCTCACTACTATGGCCACTTACTGTACCCTTTGACATGTCTATTCACAGATATTTGTGCCCTACTCTGGCTCCTGGTGTATTGACTGCAGCACAATACAAGTCATACCTATGTAAACATTACTGTACAATCAACTTGCAATGTCTACAGATTGTTAAAGGAATACATACTTAAATCATTTGACATACTACATACTTGGATTTTTTCAAAGGATGTTTATTTAATTGCTGAAAATGTAATGGGAATCTGCAGTGGGCTTGGGTGATGGCGGAGGAGAGTCCAGGATAGAGTCCATTCTCTTTGTATCACAGGTGCATTGATAAAGGGGGGCATAGGACGTGGAGCAATGGCAGTTCAAGGTGGACAGAGTGACAGAGTGGGACACATGGGTGACAATCAGGAGAGTCTTATTTCCTGGCAGGGGTCTTGGCAATGTTCTCTGGCTTCTGCCTGGATCGCAGGGACCGTTTTCGGGGTGGTTCTCCTTCTGCAGGGGCAGGGGTGCTGGTGGCCTGTTGTTCCTGTGGGGGGGCCTCCTGTCCACTAGCGTCAGCGGAGGTGGAGGGCTGTTCATCGGTGTGGCTACTGTCAGGGGCCCGGTGGTGTGCCACTGCCTCTCTCATGGTGTTGGCCATGTCTGCTAGCACCCCTGCAATGGTGACCAGGGTGGTGTGGATATCCCTCAGGTCCTCCCTGATCTCCAGGTACTGTGCCTCCTGCAGCCGCTGAGTCTCCTGCAACTTGGCCAGTATCTGGCCCATCGTCTCCTGGGAATGGCGGTATGCTCCCAGGATGTTGGTGAGTGCCTCTTGGAGATTCGGTTCCCTGGGCCTGTCCTCCCCCTATCGCACAGCAGTCCTCCCAGCTTCCTTGTTGTCCTGTGACTCTGTCCCCTGAACCGTGTGCCCACTGACCCGAGGTCCCTGATCGTCCTGTGTTTGTGGGGTTGCCTGGGGTCCCTGTAGTGGTGGACACACTGCTGATTGACGTGTCCTGGAAACAGAGGTATGGGCCCGCTGGGTGGGTGCTGTGGTGGTGTTTCCTGACGTGGAAGGCTCTGTGGTGGTATGGGACTGTGGCTGGGTAACTGACTGTCTGGAGGTCCCTGATGGGCCAGGTGGGTTATCCAGATCCAGGCGAGCAGAGCTGCTGTCATCACTGTGGACCTCTTCGGAGGGGGACTGGTTGTTGCTGGCACCTTCTCAACGGTGACATTGGGTGTGGAATCTGTGTGGATGTAAATGCAGTGTTAATGTTTCTGCGTGTGACATCTTGTGCATGGGTCTGTTGCCCCGTATGGTTGTGAGTGCCCTGTCAGCTTTACCTTGTGTGAGTAGTTGTTTTGTGGGCTAGGTGGCTCTCTCTAGTGTGCATGCTGTGGTGAGGGGTGTCCATGCAGGGCAGTGAGTGATGTCCATGCATTGGTGGTGCATGCAGTGCTGGGTACTGGGATGGTTGGGCTGTGATGGTGGGGTGTATGTGAGATGGTGGTGTGATGGGGTGAGGGTGGGGGTATGTGGTGGCATGCAGGTAGGGGGGTGAAAGTAGTAAAGAGTTGACTTACCAGAGTCCGGTCCTCCTTCTACTCCTTCGAGGCCCTCAGGATGCAGTATTGCCAAGACTTGCTCCTCCCATGTTGTTAGTTGTGGGGGTCCACCGCCAGTCCTCTGTACAGCTATCTGGTGTCTTGCAGCCACTGAACCCCCCTAGGTCGTTCCACCTCTTCCTGATGTCATCCCTTGTTCTGGGGTGCAGGGCATTGACCCTATCTAAGATTCTCCACCATAGCTCCATCTTCCTTGCAATGGATGTCTGCTGCACCTGTGATCCGAATAGCTGTGGCTCTACCCGGATGATTTCCTCCACCATGACCCTTAGCTCCTCCTCTGAGAACCTGGGGTGTCTTTGTGGTGCCATGGGTGTAATGTGTGTGGTGTGTGTGTGAGGGTGTGTTTGCTGATGTGTTGCGGTGTGTGCTATGAGGTGCGTGGATGGTGTATGGGTAATGGTGTTCTGTGGCTCTGGTTCTGTGGGTGCTCTTGGTGTGTCTCTCTCTCAGTTGTCAATTTCTTTGTGTCTTAAAGGGTTGTGGGTAATGTTTGTGTGTGTTTTATAGTGGTGTGGGTGTGGTGTGTGTATGTGTGTCAGGTGTGTGTAGTTTGAATTCTCCAATGTGGTGTTGTTTTGTATGTGTGTGTGTATTTTGAGGGCGGCGGTATGTACCGCCAATGGTATACCGCGGTTGAATGTCCCTCACAGTGATTCGTGGGTCATAATGCTGTGGGTGTAGTTCTGTTGCCATAACGGTGTGGGTTTTGCTACCGCCATTTTATCACTGACCTTCGGGCTGGCGGACTTGTGTGTTGTGTCTGTATAGTGATGGATTGCTATGTGTGGGTCATAATATGGGTAGCGGCATACCGGCGCAGTCACAGTATGTTGGCGGCAGTCAGCATGGCGGTAAGCAGGACTTACCGCCAATGTCATAATGAGGGCCATAGTCCCACACCTGTGACTACAATCTAAATGATCTATTTTCTCTTTAAATTATGTTCTTTCTTAAGAAGTACACAATATTTAATTTTTTGCTTTTCTGAAGGTGTATCTAGGCACTTTCAAAAATAATGGTTACAATTAATATGGCCCTCATTATGACCATGCCGGTCTGAAGACCGTCAGGGCCACAGTGGCGGTCTCACCTCCGACGGCTCGGCAGTGAAGACCGCCACATTATGAGTGTGCCGGTTTGGCTTACCCGCCACATCCCCGCTCGTTCTGCCAGGGTGGTTAGACTGTCGGGCCAGAGATTAGCATCTCTGACCCAGCGGTCCACTGAAGACCGGCAGCGGTATCACGAGTCAGCTTTCCACCAGGGATTCCGCGGCAGTAGCACCGCCACAACAACCCTGGCGGAAAGGCTACTGGTGACAGGGCATTTCTTTCATGTCACCAACAGACGACTCCCCCAAACTCCATCGCATCCCAATACCCCCAACCCTCCTCCCCTACCAGAACCCCCATTTCCCCATAAAGTGCAGCACCCTCACTCCCTCACACCCCTTCCATACCAGAACCCCACCCCCTTTCAGTACAGCATCCCTACCCCCTCAGCATACACATATAGGCACACAGATACCCACAAACACCCCACATACACTCATTCAATAGCACTTAAACACACGCATTCACTCACACGCTTCCATAGACACATTCACTGACATGCATCCATACTCGCAATCTCACAAACATTCCAACACACACTCACTTCAACAATCATACACGCAAACACCCATACACAGTACGCATTGAAACACTCATACACACATGCATTCAAACATGCTTTCAAACACTCAAACACACATGCATTCAAATACTCATACACACGCATTCAAATACACGTTCACTCATACACACACATTCAAACACTCATACATACAAGCATACACACACGCAAACACACACACATTCACACATACATTCACACATGCAGACAACACACACTCACACATGCACACACATCACCCCCACGCCCTCCCACCTCCTCCCCTTCTTTTAGTTGATTTTTAGAATAGATACTTTGGCCCTCATTACAACCCTGGTGGTCAGTGTTAAAGCGATGGTAAAACCGCCAACAGGCCGGTGGTAAATAAAATTGAATCACGACCGTGGCGGAAACCGCCAACATAGACAGCCACTTTAACACTCCGACCGCCACGGCAGTACAAACAAACACAGTGGCGGTAACCGCCAACAGACAGGCGGAAGACAAGGCCAATCCACCACCTTTTCCGGGGCGGATTCACCGCAAACAAAAACACGGCGGAAACAGGACTTGGAAGGGAAAACGCTAACCTCTACACACCCCACGAAGAACTAGTACGCCATGGAACCCGAACTCCAGATTCTCCCAGCATTTATCTTGCTGCTCCTCTACCAGGAACAACAAAGACGGCGGCGAAGACCACGGTGAGTACTGCACCTACCACAAGGGGGAGGGAAAAAAGAGTGACACACACACGCAACACTCCCATCCCCACCCTCACCCACTACAACACACACACAAGTACATGTAGATACATTACATTTACAACCCCCAACCCCCCACTGGAAGAATGCAAGGACAAAAGGAAATGAGTCAAACGTTTGTAATCTATCCAAATACAGTAATCAAAAATATATATATATATACCTATTTACACTATAAACAAATATATACAACAAGAATACAAGTCCAAGGTATTCCACCATCATAGTCTGTGGACCACTGGGCCCAAAATGCATGGGTGAGGCCCACACTCAATACCCGATCAAAACGGAGAGAACACTGCTGGGGCATCAGATCGAAATAAAACAGGCACCTCAGGGGGAAGGGAAGGGGGGGCACCTAAGACGGATGAGTGCATGACGCCAGATCCACGAGGGGGCTCCATGCCCACTGCTGTATCCTGGGGAGTGCAAAGCCACAGTCTCATAAGTCTTTCCAGTGGGTGGGCTGCCCATTGCTGTATCCTGGGGAGTGCAAAGCCACAGTCTCACAAGTCTCTCAAGTGGGTGGGTTGCCCACTGCTTTATCCTGGGAGTGCAAAGCCACAGTCACTCAAGTGGATAACTGTCTCCACTGGTTCTGGAGGGGGCCTGATACCCAGAGTGCTTCATCCTGCCAAGGACAGAGGTAGTGGATGTTAATCTCCACTGGTTCTGGAGGGGGCCTTGTGCCCAGAGTGATTCATCCTGCTCGTGGCGGCCTCAGTAGCGTCGGAAGCTTTGGTGCTCATTGGCCTGCGGAGCTGGTGGCGGCGGTGTCCTGTTCAGCGGTGCTTGTGGCTGCGGTGTCCCTGGCAGCAGTGCTTGTGGCGGCGGTGTCCTGTTCAGCGGTGCTTGTGGCAGCGGTGTCCTGTTCAGCAGTGCTGGTGGCAGTCTTGTCCGCCGTGCAGGTTTTCACCGACTTGCCTGTTTTTCTGTGCCCCTTCCCCACCTTGAATGGTGGTGCAGCTGTCTTCCCACTCCCAACTGTACCCCTGGGAGAGGCTTTGGTGGTAGATGTTTTGCCTCTCTCCCACCGGGCACTGGCCAACTTTTTGTGCTTTTGAGGTGGGGGACTGTCCGTGGTCTGGTTCCTTGGCACACTGGCTGCCCTGCTGTTTGGCGCACTTCAGAAGCCAGTTACTACTGGCACCACTGTTCCCACAGATGTTGTGGCTCAGGTGCTGGGTTGGGACCTTGAACGGCGGGCCCTAGGGGACTGAAGGGGTGGGGGAGGTGAGGGGAAGAGGGCAAGGCTGGACAGGAAAAGTTTTTGGGACACACTGGGACGGGTAGATGGAGGGGGTTTGGGAGTGGAGGAAGAGGTAGTTGTTGTAGGAGGTGTGCATTTGCTGACTTTGGGTGAAGGTGCATGGGCTGGAGGCTGTTGTGAGGTGGATGGCTGTTGGGTGGGTGTGTGGCTGCGTTTGTGTACCTTGGGAGGTGGGCTCACAGACACACTGGGAGAGGACACAGGGGATGTGTGAATGGTAGTGGGGGTGGTGACTGCACATGAGCGGGGTGTGGTGGTGGGTGTGCTGGTGATGGAGGCAGTGGCTGAAGATGTAGTGCATGCAGATGTGAGTGGAGATGAGACTGGGAGGGAGGAGGGAGACGAGGAGGAGGGGTACACAGTGGAGGCAGTGGATGTTGGTATGTCTGCATGTGTATGATGCTTGCGTGAGTGCCTGTGGGATGTGTGGTGCTTATGTTTGCCTGAGCTTCCCTTGTGTGTTGAGGTGTGTGCATGCTAGTCTGATGGTATGCTTGGGATAGGCTGAGGTACAGGGGTTTGGGTCTGGGTGGAGAAAGTTGGAGTGGGGAGGCTAGAGACAGGGACAATGGCTGCCATCAGTGCTGAGGCCAGAGTCTGAAAAGCTTGCTGTTGGGCTGCCTGACCAGAATGAATGCCCTCCAGGTATGCATTGGTCTGTTGCAACTGCCTCTCTACACCCTGGATGGCATTCAAAATGGTAGACTTCCCAAGAGCGAGGGACCTGAGGAGGTCAATGGCCTCCTCACTGAGGGCAGCAGGGCTGACTGGGGCAGGGCCTGAGGTGCCTGGGGCGAAGGAGATGCCCACCCTCCTGGGTGAGCGGCCACGGGGCACACGCTGAGGGGCTGCTGGGAGGGTGGTGCTGGTAGGGGGGGTGGCTGCTGTACCTGTAGATGCGGTGGGCACAGAAGGGCCTGCCACTGCAAGGGAGCTCCCATCAGAGGAGGAGTCTGTGTCGCTGGTCTCAGCTCCTGTCCCCGCCGTGGAGCTCCCCTCGCCCTCCGTCCCACTGGTGATTTCTGACTCCATTGTGTCGCCCTCCAGGGTCATGTGGGATGCAGCTCCCTCCTGCACCGGTGGCACTGCTCCTCCGCCTGATGATGCTAATGCACACAAGAACAGGGAGACCACAAAGGGGGGGAAGACAGAAGAAAGACATGTTGAGTGCATCCAATACTGCCACCGTTGGCGAACACTACAGACACAGAATCCCTCTGCACTATCTGTGCACTTTGAGTTCCCTAATAAATCACAGGGACATGGGTTACAAGGCACACATGGAGGTCACAGGAGCCTGACTAGGTGTAGTTGGCTCTGAACACAGGTGGGGTGGGGTGCCACAGGGCCTGCCTTAAGAAGGGACCTTGCCTACTAAACTCGCCCTGGCCTAGGGGAACCCACAGCCCACCTTCCCCACCCAAACACCTCCACTGGGTGCTGAATCAGCAGAATGAGAGTGTACTCACCCCCTTGTGGCTGCTGTGATGCCCTCAAGCGCCCATCCAACTCTGGATACGTCACCGCCAGGATCCGGAACATCAGGGGGCGCATGGTGCAACGGGCACCCCTTCCAAGTTGAGAGGCCATCCCCAGGTGGGCCTCCACCGTCTTCTTGCTCCAGCGGCGAATGTCCTCCCATCTTTTCCGGCAGTGGGTGCTCTGTCTGTGGTGATCCCCCAGGGTCCAGACACCCTTGGCGATGGCATGCCAAATATCCTTCTTCTGGTGGGCGCTGACCTACAGGAATAGTACAGGGGAAAAGGAGAAGATATAACCGTCCGCACCGTCACAGTCATTGGCCTGCATCCCTACCCTTACCATGACGCACATGCACTCACTGTTGTATCATGCACGCCTCATTCTCCCCCCCATCTTTCATCATCACCACTCCACACAGGCATTGCCCATTTGGCATGCTCACAGTGTACTTACCTGTTTGTCTGGAGGACCGTAGAGTAGCGTGTACTGGGGGAGGACCCCATTCACTAGTTTCTCCAACTCCTCCGTGCTGAAGGCAGGGGCCCTTACCCCAGACAAACAAGCCATTGTCTCTTCCAGACTGAGGTCACAGCAGCACTTGCAGTGTAGGTCCTCTCCTGTCGAAGATCAGGTATCAAGTGACTGAACAGAGAGAAAATGGCGGTGCCATCCGCGGCGGTGCGTACCGTCACTGCCAGCATACATCTTTATTGGCTCCTGGGACCCATAGGGTCCAAAGTTAACCAATGCAGGATTGCACCGCGGTGTGGCTCTACCCGGAGGATTTCCTCCACTATGACCCTTAGCTCCTCCTCAGAAAACCTGGGGTGTCTTTGCGGTGCCATGGGGTGGTGTGGGTGATGTGTGGGGTGGTGTGTGTTGTGATGTGTGGGGTGATATTTAGAGGTGTGTTGTGTGAGGTGCGTGGATGTTGTGTGAGTGATGATGTTGAGCGCCTCTGTATGCTGGTGTTGTCTTTGCTGTGCTGTCTCTCTGGCCTTCGTCAAAGTTTTTGGTCGTAGGGGTTTGTGGGTGATGTGGGTGTGTGTTTTATATTGTATTGGATGTGTGGGAGTGGTGTGTGTATGTGTATCAGGTGTGTGTGTTTGGAATTGTCCAATGTGGTAGTGTTTTGTAAATGTGTGTGTATTTTGAGCACGGCGGTGTGTACCGCCAATGGAATACCACGGTTGAAAGACCGCCATGTGGATTCGTGGGTCGTGATAGTGTGGGCGTATTCCTGTTGGCGTGACGGTGGAGGTTTTGTTATCGCCAGTTTATCACTGACCTTTGGTGTGGCGGACTTGTGTGGGTGTGTAGATTTTGGCGGATTCCGAGCTGTGGGTCATAATAGCTGTGGTGGAATTCCGCAGCCGCGGCGGTGTGTTGGCGGTCTTCTGCACGGCGGTAAGCGGCTTTTACCGCCAATGTTGTAATGACCCCCTTTATGTTTTTGAGTGAAGTAGTGCAGAAAATATTTGCGTTTGCTATAGTAGCCATTTGAAGCTTCAATGATAGGAAGGAATCCAAGATGAAGTGTCCAGCTTAGAATAGTAGTAGTAGAAGAGAATGAAGTCTGTTTTGCCGAAATTAAGACTTTTTCAGCCATCTTGTTTTAAAGTGCATTTAACCGTGAATGCAGCATGGATATATAAGCAGTTGATGCATTCTCAAGGTGAGTTTGGGTGTCATTTTCATATTGGTGGAACAATGCTTCTGTTGTCTCAAAGACCAAATGCAGAGGCTCTAGATACACATTGAACAAGGTCAGTGCAAGAATCAAACTATGGGAAACTCTGCATGGTAACTTGGCATTACTTGAGAGGTAATCGTCTATGTTCATAATGCCATCACGGTTGGTGAGTAAGGAAGAAAACCATATCAGCACATAGCCTTCAGTGCCCATGCAATTTCCAAGGCTATTATGAAACAGCTGTGATCAAAGGCATCATAGAGTCTCCACAATCCTGTCAGTGCAGATTAGATAACAAATACTCAGAGTATTACCTGTGACTCATTGAACTAGAGGGAGTGTTAACACATTGATGACCTCCGATCATTGACTTTGCCTTTAATGCAAACACTCTGAGATGACAGAAAGGGAAGGAAGAAATGAAATGAGAAGGAAATGAAGAGACATCCCCTTTCAACAGCAGTGTTTCTTCACACTGCATCTCTGGAGCAATCTGTCACACCTATTCCAGTTCTTTTGTATTCTCACCATGTTGAGGTTTTACTCACAAATATTTGCTCTGTTTTTTTCTCAAACAAATTGTTGCCAACAGCAACTCTTATTATCTTGGGAAATATTGTCTCTTGTAAAAACATTTCAAACAAGTTCCAGGGTCGTGTCTGGGTCCTGTCATTAGCTTGGTAACTGAAATCAAAGTAAGCGACTCCAAAATAGAGTATGGGCAACAGAGTTCAGTAATAGAAGTCTGAACAACACTCAGCAAAAGTCATAGGCTTACAGGTGTGTTTGACATACTAAGTTATGCACGCATGCTAGCACTTATCTGATAAGACTATGAATAGTCCTTTTCTTGGTTTGCCTTGGAGATTCAGGGGAAGCTGTCTTAAAAGCTAAGGCAAGAGTCCTTGATAGGCTGCATCAGGGGCTTACAGAGATTTTGCTATAAATTTCTGTAAGTTTTTAAATGGATCTGGATACTTCAGGATGTGCTTTGCAATTGAGCCTAGAGATACTTTGCTTGAAGTTTCTAGAAGATTCTTGAGAATCAGGATGTTCTTTGCAAGTCTTCTCTAGATGCTTTTAGATGATTCTGGAGATTTCAGAATGTGCTTTGGAATTTTGTCATTGCATGTATATAAACTGTGGCAAGGCATATAACTTATTAATCAGCTAATAAATCACCAAACATTTCCTAAAACAGAACACAGATTAATTAAGGGTACATTCTGACAAGGCCTTGAACCTGTGGCATGGCGCTACTTCCACGCCCTTACTTGGGTAGCCAAGGACGCCAGTAAATGAGGGCTTTGGAACTGTAGGAGCAAGCCTTTAAAGATCTTCTGGGTTGCCGTGACACATTCAGTACTCAAAGAAAAACAGTCAGGGGCATATTTATGAGCCCCTAGCGCCACCGGAGCGTCACTTTACATGATGCTCCAGTGGCACTATGCCCTGCGCCGCATTTACAAGGTGGCGTTAACATTGCACTTTGCATGGAAGGGGCATGCAATGGTTTTGCTGTGGGCATGCCACAGCAACACCCATTGCATTTTGACACAGCCCCAGATTTATGTGTTTTCGTTAACCTGAGGCAGTGCCAAAATCTAACGCCACCCCAAGGAATACTTTTTTTCCTCCTTGTTTTTTGCTTTTTCTATGTGTGTTGCATTCTGCAGCATGCATAGAAAGAGCAAAATGCCAGAAACTATTGTTTATGTGTGGGAAGGTGTCCCTTCCCACACATAAACAATCAAACCCCTCAACACAGACATCCTTGCCAATGGTGCAAGGATGCCTGCGTTGGCACTGGCAGCTAAATTTAGCGCCAGCGCAGGAGGAAACGCAGGGGTGCACTGTATTGTAATAAATACTGCACATCCATCTGTTTCTAAAGTGACGTAGAGCAGCACTGCCAATTTTGGCAGTGCACCGCGCTGCACCAATTTTCAGAAAATCTGGCCCTCCGTATCTTTAGAACTACTATTTCAATGCTAAGGCCACTTTGATAGCCATGTTGGTTGGTAGTGAATTGGTGTTCCTTGTCAATGTACTCACCTAATTGATTAGCAACACATCAATCGTTTTACTCAATCCTAGCAGCTTCAACAGTATTTTGTTAGGATAAGTGTCATTGGTCGATCTATTTAACCATCTGGTAAAATGCCTTATGATAGAGACAAGTCGACTGTCTTAGACTAGATGGTCTCAAAGATGTTAATGCTCTCTTTGATAACGGAAGCAGTTATGCAGTTGTCATAGTAACGTGTTGGTTTGAGTTTTTTTAATTATCAAGGAAATGTATTCAGGTGGAGTTGGCCTCTAATCCTGTCAAGAGCTTTCAAGTGAGAATTTATTTTGTTCCTTATGGTGATTATTTTACTGTAGAAAAGTTGAAAAAAGTCTCAAAATGTTCCTTTCATGGTATAGATAGTGAGTTCAAGCAAGAAATACAACAGTGCTTATTTTTAACCTCTGATTTCCGGTGCTTTGCACCAGCACTTAACTGTAAACATTGGCACTTATGGCAGTCTACCACATGGGACATTATTTATTGTTTTATATATAAATGTGGGGGCCTGTGATAGTCTTATTTGTCACACTTGTAGGAGTGTGTTAGTTAGTATTTGTGTTGGTACTATCATTTATAGTGCTGGCAGAGTCAATGGGCGTTGCAAGCTACAGTGGCCTCCTGACAAAGCCCCTGCCTCTTAACATTTTACAAATGCTTCAGGGGAGTAGAGGTATTGCTAGAAAGCCACTGATTATTCAGTTAATTTATAACATTACGCTGATTCTTGAGGAAAGTTATCTTTCAAATTTCAGAAAATGTTTGCCGTAACATTACTTCTAGCCTATTTGCTATAACCCTGACCTGAACACATTTACTTCAACGCTGCTTTATATGCTGCATATTTACAAAGATCTATTTGATAATTGTTAGCGTTTGGTCTATACTCTTGGTTGTGAACCTAAACCCAAAGTGATCATAAACACCAAAACAACTCAGACAAGTGAAATCCCTTTTCTGGTCCATATTAGGGTTGTTGGAGCTTCTTTATGAGACACATCTGACATAGACACACCCGTATGCTCCTAAGTTTGGGGGTATCCCTATTATCCTTACAAAGGCCATAACACCATGGAAACACATAGACCTAATACTGAAGTGTAAGATAATATGTGATGTCTTCACAAATAGAGGTTTGTGCAGGGGTCATGTCTGTATCACAAACCTGCATTTTTACCATGACAGATTCTAACTGCAAAACCTGATAAACCTTTATTTGGGAAAGATGGCTGGAAGAAAGGCCAAAGTGCCTGAAAACCCAGATTATAAGGTATAAGGGTAACAATATTTACTGGATGTTGTAAATACCACGCAACGAAAGCAACTATCTGGAATCACAGCCATAGAGGGATGGAAAAGTGCAAAACCCAATGACTCATACATTTGTACTTTAATTTCTAAAACGTTTTAAGCTTCAAGAAATAAGAAGCTTATAAAGATATTTTTAAAAAGAGAGTCTGAGTCAGTGGTTGTTTGCTACAGGGGGGAGCCATTCCTCTTACTGCGATGAGTAGCTTAGAGTAGTGGTTGTACCGCTTGATAGGTCTTTCCTGTGAAAGCCCCTTCACAGAACCTGCTCTACTTTTTTACTACATACCTACTGTTCTAAGCCCTCTCCCCATCTGGCAAGGTCTTTTTATTGCTTCCTCCCATGCATAAAATCTCCACAGTGACCCCATTCCCTTGTAACCTTTCCTCATAACCTGGCACATAACAGACAAGTATAGTGAAGTCAGAATACTTTGCTAATCTTCTTCATTGCAAGGTTTACAAATCAGAATGACTTTGCAGGTGAATGTTTTACCTTTGCTCATCCCCAGAAATATTCAAAAGATGTGTTTTTGCTGAATGCTCAATCAGGTTTTATGAATAGGAATGGAACACCATCACATCTGATGAAAGTGAAAAGAAGGATTTTGAATCTCTGGAAAAATAATTATCCCTAGGAAGAAAATAAGCTACATCTGTAGATACTCATTTGTCATGTCACAACATCTCCAAGGAGCAACAGGGCGGGCAGGCGTAACTGGCCGGGGTGGTTAAGATCATTTAAGTGTAATGTCCTGGGGGGCCCTCCTACTATGGCTCTTCAACTGAGCAAACTACACACCTTCCATACTTGGCGCTGAGAATGAGCAGTCCAAGGCATCTCAAGGAGGTACTGTGGGTGGGTAGAGAGACTCAAGACACAAGCAGAACCGAAGCAGTCAAACAATAGGCATATAAATGAATACTCAACCCCCTGATTTTCCTTTAAGAAAATGAAAAATACTTTATTCACACCACAACACAATACTACACAAATGGAATGTGGAGCATTGCAAGGTATGTAATCTATGGATGATATGCGGGTTATACACTAATAAAAGCTTTCCATTTAGGCTCAGGTACAGGGTCACAATGGTGAGATGGAACTATTGTCCTGAGTTCTGTGACCCTTAGCTAGTCCTTATGCTTTGGATAGGCAGCTCTCTTAAGCAGGTTGCAGAATTCTCTTCAACGATCAACCCAATTCTGTTAGTCAAGTTCTCATTAAGTGGCCCATTCAGGTGTTGGGGATACATGAGGTGAAAACCACTCAGGATCTCCAAGCATGGGTGTGCAGTCTTCAACCCCACAATGTGAGCAATCATGCTCATGGTTGGAGGGGCTTCACATGGCCCTGCCTCCATGAATTTAAGCTATAGGAGCATGGGTAAAACCACTCTGAGAGGGTAGTTCGATTGCATCAGGTGAGTGATTGCTTCCTCCGGTTCATAGTGCAGAGTTGTAGTTCTTGAGGTGCAACCAAGTCAGCACTGGTCTCTTGTCTCCCTTAATGCAACAGGTATACTGGTGAGCTGCAGGTTTTTGCTAGCTTCTCTTGTGCTCACAGGGAGGCTGTGAGATCCTCAGCCATACTCTTAACTCTACACACACTCCCACAGAAGTCCACTACTGTTGGGATGCACCTGGCCCCAGATTTGGCTCCAGATTTGGCACCTTCTCTTCCGTGGTCCGTGGGCAGAACGCACATACAGGACAAGCTCTCTTTCTCCCCTTTCAGTAGGCAGGCAGGCTCCCAGTGATATCCCCCTCACGTCCAAGAAACTATTTATCAGCTACACCAGTCCTGGTTCACAGCAGCTTGCCAGGTTCTCTCTGGAGAACCCCATCCTTGTTTGGTGAAAAACCTTAGACCTAGAATGGCATTAGAAAGTTTGGGCTCTAATTTTATGCACATTTTTCATACTGACGATATCGATCTACTGATGAGGTTGGGTTCAAGTAGCTGTGTCTGTAACATTGAGTGTGCAATCTCCACCCAGCTGTCATCAGACGTCTTGGATGGGCTACTAAAGGGGAGAATAAAAAGACAAGGTCTTGCCCGAAACATTTCTTTCTCTACTGACTCTCCCCATTCCTCCATTTTCAACCAAACCACACAACTCAGAAAGCACTCATTAGAAGGCCCCTGCTAAAAAGGTTAACATAGAATATCTAAAGGCAGATCCATCTCCATCCCTGCACACTTCAATGTCTAGGGCGATACCTTCCAGTTCTGGAATACAATAATTGCTCGGGAGGATGTATCACAACCTCTATCTGGTATCATATCAAACAGAGGTAATTCAAGATGCCCTGCTATCATTCGGAGCATAGATAAGCACATTCAACATACACTCAGGGATTTCAGCGCAGGGTATAGACATGATATTTAATCACAATTTCACATGAATGTTCTCGAAGTTATAGCAGTCTCACCCATGAATGGGTAAAAAAGCCACTCAAATCTATTCATGCAAAAATCATATGTTGCCATCCCCATTCATAGTACAAGGCCCAAATTACACTGTTGGTATTCTTGTGTCACTTCATGGAAAAAGAGTTTGAAAATGAAATGCTCCTCAACCAAAATATTCCTTCCATCATGTGGCTGTCTGTCATAAGGAGTCTATCCTCAGCTCCTTCCTCTCTGAAATATGTTGTAGGGGTGGGAGGAACTCGCAGCGTTTCACTGCAGAGTTACATATAAACTCTACGAGATTCCATGGAGTTCCACAAGTGGGTGGAAATTGGTACTTTTCGCTGCCTGTGCTGATTTTAAACACCAGCGGCTTGTTCAATGCTGAGACATCAGTGCAAACAGCACCATGCGGCGTGCCAGAGGGCACTGCTGCTTGAGTTGGTTTTGCTGCCTCTTGAGTAGATTTTCTCCTCAAGTTGCAGCTTTTCCAATGTGAAAGGTCACAACTGCCTGTATTGGGAAACTCTTGCCGGGTGCCCTCCTAGTGCTCAAAGATCATATTAGGGGACACCAAGTCTAGCTCGCCAACTTACCATTGGTGAGTCACTCATGAGAAAAAACTCTGCCACATAGCACAGTGGGGAATTTGGTCAAAACTCCATGAACTCTGCTGGCGGAGTAGACTTTTCACCCACCCCTACACATATGGTGTTTCCATAAAGTGACAGTAGGACAAGGAAATCCTGCTTTGTGCAATAAAGATGTACCTGGAGTGTGGGCACTGTTTTGAGTCATTTTCCCGTGGGTGGAGACAACATGGATGATTAGTTTAATAGAATCATTGTCACTAGACCCCTACAAAGTTCTTATATATCAATCAGTAAAGAATAGTGGAAATTGTGGACTGTTTATATTTCAATGTTACCCTCCCCCCTGGCTTTTGGCAGAAGAAGTAACAAGTGTGTTCTGATGAAGGTGATCACTTTTGAGGCATTAGATATGAAGCACATGAATGGGCCCACTGAAAGAAAAAAATCTGAGGGGCTTTATATTAGTGTGCTTCAGTGCTATTTGATCTGGCAGTGCTTCTGGTGTTATCAGAGATCATGTTTATGGTTTGGCTCGTTTAGAATTTGTGGGTGTGTATGTTATGGTAAGATTGATGTTGTGGGGCACTATGTATTTAAAGAGAAGGAATAGTGGATAATAATATTGCACAGTAAATAATTTGAATTTCCATGAACTGATTAATGGATGAATTTCGTATTTAATGTATATAGGTATTTTCATGTGATGAAAAAAAAAGGAATATTGGGTCAAATGTACTAACATTAGGAATATTGATTTCTTAATTGTGATTCTCCAGGAATCGCAATTAGGAATCAGAATTTGCAATGTATGAAACTCCTTTGAGTTTCATTAGCGACTCCAGGTGGGTGGCAAATAGACCTATTTCATGCATATTAATGAGGCGAGATGCACTTTGCGACCCATTAGGAATCGCAGCCATCACATTGATGATGGACTGCTAGGCTCAGCAGACCAACATGTCTGTGATTGTTTTTTTTACATGCAGCCCGATTTCCTAAAGAAAAGTGAGATGCGGTTAAAAATAAAAAAAATGAAACTTTGCAGTTCCATTTTTTAAAGAGTAGGCAGTAGTCCGTGGGACCACTGCCTGCTCTTGAAAAAATATTATTATTTACATTCTCAAAGGGGAAGGGATCCCTTAGGGACCCCTTGTCTTTTGAGAATGGGTTACCGCCAGTTTGAAACTGGTGGTAAAGATTACTGTTTTGCAACCGGATTTTGGTTGTAATGCAGTAATACATATCATAGCAATTTGGTATTCAGAAGGGGTGCCCTGAATATGCCCCTTCCAAATACCGAATCGCAAAAGCAAAATGTTATTCAGTAACAAGTTACTGAATCACACTTTGCCTTTTGTACATTGGGTACATTGGAAAAAGCATATTTCTGGTTGCAAACGGCTTTGCACATCTGGCCCTAAGTGAACTATACATTGTCACATCAATATTTCTACCTACCCCACCCTGAATATATATCAATTTTATGCAATATAAATAATTATAGGTGTGATAAAGTGCCTGTTTTATGTTGCCACCCCCATTTTGTGGCCTGATGCTGCTGTTTTTTTGACTGTGCACTGGAACACTGCTTACCAGGTCCTAGTGCATAGGCACTGCCCTGAAACATGTTAAGATTGGCACAATTCTAATAGGCATATATCACTTTCCTATAAAGCCATAGTATATAGTATGCCAAAATACACCCATGGCATGGAAATGTACATGTACAAAATATGGTGGGGAGTACTGCAATATCCTAGTGTGACAAGATATACATGACACAAGGCACTGCAGCCTAGCCGCTACAGTTTTAAAACTGCAGCTCATCCTGTCAAAATGACAGGAGAAACGCCTCCCTTTGAAATATTAATGTCGCCCTCCCTTATAGCCCAGAAGGCAGGGAGCATGGTATTAAAGGTAGGAAATTTAAAGTTAACATGGTCATACAGTGACAAGATTCCAAAAGTTATTTTCACTGTAGGATAGTGAGCTTACCTATATAGAAACACCAAGAAGCCATATTAATTACTAACTTTGCTATCTCAGGCAAGGGACCAGCTAGAAAAATACTGAAACAGCTATTTTTGATATTTAAAAAAAAGTCCAACATGATGGTGAATTCAGAATTTTGATAAACATTATCAAAAAAGGGCTTTTAGAAAGCTACCTTTTCGCTACCTACGGCTCCTGGAGACTAATGTGCATTGGCCCACCAACTATCACCCAGTTGGTGAATAGTCTTGATCATTTGACAAAATTGCTCCCAGAGCAATGGCAATAGCCGGGGTGTGGGGAGGTGTTTATCTTCCCTTGGCAGGAAGACTAGCTGGACTGTGCACAGGAATTTAGTTTACTTTAATGGGACTTCCCCTGTCATAAGCAGATTTCAGATTACATCTGAGCAGGTCCTTCCTTCCAGGAACCAAACCCAATTGGAGGATAGCTGTTCCAAGATTTAGTTTGGCCTACCACATAAGAGGGACTGCTAATTACACAAATTACACCTCTGCGTGGGCACTCTCTACAAGAGAAGAAAGGTTTCTCCATCTTGGATTTAGTGAGAGAGTGGCACTGTGGAATTGTTGCAGTAGGTCACACAGGAACCATTGCGAAAGTGGGTAGAGATACCCCTGGGAACTTTTACCCATTGGTTACGAAGGGGACAGGAGTCACCCCTACCCACAAGTTAGTGCCAGATATAAATGTGGAACCCAAGACATCTTCTTGAGAACAAGAACACTCTGGACCTTTAGAAGAAAAGACAAATGTCTGTGTGAGACCTGAGAGGACTCCTGAAGGACTGAATGTGCTCCTGCTTAAACCTAAAACAAAGAAGGGCACTCCAAGTGTCAGTTGGCTATAGGGATACAACAAGTGGCAAGATGCATTTTTCCTGAAGTGGTCAGCTGCCCAGTATCAACTGGACCTGATCTTGACCCTGCTGGTGGCCTCTGCTGGACTGCACCATGACCCCCAAATACTATTTCTAATGTGCTGGGACCATTGGATGTGTATACCTAGATTTCTCCTATCATCGCTGAATAGTTGGTACTTAGACAATCTTTGAACTCCAAGACCTCCAGAGGACCAGGAGAAATATGTCAAGTCATTCCACCTCAGCTACACTGAAGATGCAGGTTTCCTCTGTTGAGAGCTTCCCCAACAGCAGTAATTCTATTTAAGCAGGACCTTGTCGGGAAGTTATCTGCCTGATTGGAGCTCTCGTCAGACACATCCTTCAGCCTTTCTGCACTGGAGCTGAAACAGAGACTCAGGGCCAGGTTTAGAGTTTGGAGGAGAGGGATACTCAGTCACAAACATGACAACTATTCTATCCACTCTATTAAGATTCTATTATAGCTTATGGAGATCATAATACAGCGGAAGGGATAGTCGTCATGTCTTTGATAGTGTAAACCGTTTGCCAAACTCTAAATGAGGCTCTAAGTCAGAAGGTAAGAATCTTAACCAAGCTAAAACACCAAAGGTATCCCACCAGCGAGAGGACTTCCTGGGCATGAAATTAAAATGTTCCCATTTGGAGCTTTTCTGACTAAAACCAACATTTTCACCAGAACCTCATTTAATGCATGTTCACCATCATGTAGCCCTATTCGGATACAGCCTGCTGTCTTTCCCGCTGAAGGAGTTTTGCTTTCATTTTCAAACCTAAGGGCCTGATTTAGATCCTGGCAGAGGAGTTAATCTGTCACAGCGGTGACAGATATCCCATCTGCTGATATCTTAATCCCATAGTTTTCTATGGGATTTAGATTTCGGCAGGCAGGATATCTGTCACCACTGTGATGGAGTATCCCCTCTGCCGAGATCTAAGTCAGGCCCTCATTCCCAATGTAAAAATCTCAACTGGGTCAAATATGGTTGGTTTATCCAACCTTTGCTCCCTCGTGGTTGGCTTGAAATCACACCTACGTCCTGGTCTGGGTGACCAGTTGACCTGTATTGCCGCTCAGTGCTTCTTTGGACTATTTTTACTTAAATCTTCTAAAATCCAAATCTCTGAGTCCTCTTATTAGATGTTTGTCATTTTGGTGTAATTTTGTTTATTGAATTCTCTATTTTTATAAATTGGAGTGGGATTTTGATTGTGTTCCACTTTAGAATTTTCAACTGTTGTGGTATTTCTGAATGCTTCACACAATTTCTCTAACTTTCATCTGTTCGCTCTATTTCAGAGATACCAGGGCTTGAGCTCAGGTTTAATTACTGAAACCTTTAAAAGGACCTAACAAGCTAGTGACATTATTACTTGCAGTGAACTTAAATCAAACCCCAACTAATAATTCACTTCCTCACAATTGGTCAGGTGGGTTATTTCTTTGATTGTCCTAAATAAACACATCCAATTACGCTGTGTGTCAACTCTTTTCTTCCACAACCAGTCTGTTGATCTTTTGGTTACAGATCATGTTTTATTCAAAGTCCATCAAAAGATCTGGAACATTTCTCTTTGCCAGAACATCCTCCGAAACATCACTCTATTTTTGATGAAGAAAATATAATTGTGACATGATGACTCTCTTTCTGTATAATGCATTCACTAAGAGGTGTTTTCCTTAAGACATTTTCTGAACATCCTTCATCTTAAATTGGAAAGCATATTGGAGGAACGAGTCCCACTCTCTGCCCTCCCGCTTTACTCATGTTGCTTGTTATGCATCAAACCTGAACTTCTTATACAAAAAATATCAGTCATTTCCAAAGTGTGGTATGTCTATAAAAAGTATTGCTATAACCAATGTGTAAATACACTTTTGAGTCAACGTCCAGAGGGTCACAGAACGACCTGGCTAATTAATATTTATTAGGGAGGTCACAAAATGAACCCCCCCGTTATTTGCTACAAACAGAGCAATGGTGGCATGCAAAGGAACCCGTCCACAAGCTCTTGTGATTGCATTTCCAAATGGAAAACCCTTTTAACCTTAAGGAAGCCGGTGCTGCTTCAGAAAGGTGTTCCATTTGGAAAATCATCACAGGCAGGAGGCAGTGGTCATCTTAGCAAGAAGGAGATTTAACTTAGTTGTAAAACCTTCCTCTCAAGGGGCCTTGTTGTCATGCATAGTTAGTATTACGTTTTTTCCTCTCCCCCAGCAGAAAGTCATCATTGCATTATGTATTCTCTTGTGATTGCTATCGTTCCATATGAGCCAAGGAAAGATCATAGGTATCTCTACTAGTGAAGAGTTATGAGGTGACAGTCACGAGGGAGCTCGCAAAATGATTTTGTAGTGCATGATGACGAAGACAGAAAATACAATCTGTATGCAGAACACATTACATTCAATCACCACGTAGATAAGCCACATTTTTATATTACTTCCATCTATTAAAAGAAAGCACAGTGGGGATTTCAACAATTAAACCCCACTTTGATTATTTGATAGAAAATATTTTATAACCAAGCAATTAAAAAGTGAAAAAACATTCAAAAGCTCAGCAAACCAGATCAAAAGTTTCAATATGCCTTTCTTGGAAGTACAGCGGAGGCACTTAGGGCCCCAGGAGGCGTTAAAAACAAATCAGTCTTTCGGGCTTTACTTTCTGTAATGTGCATTAGAAGGAAGTACTTTGGATTAATCCATCTGTTGGCGAAGCAGGGCACGGTGAAACCCACGGGATCATTCTGTGTTGCATAAGTAGACGCCTCTGATATAAAAAAGCAGGACTAAATTGCTTTAGGAGACAGACAAAACACTCATTCCTTCTTATGGGATTACGAGGATCTTTGAACATAGGTCTTTGTGCAAATCCTAATCCCAATCATTTGTCTTCCTGTGACTGCATGATGCCTTCTAGCGAATTAGTAGGCATTACAAAAAGAACATTTTTTTTCATTTCGAAAAGTAAGGAATGTGGTAGGCGAGAGTGTTACTACGTGTATCTGTTACGTGTTATAGTAGTACGTGTGTCATTTCGTGCACATTTTATGATGAACAGTATTTATCATTAAAACGTTTTATAAATATAATACGTTTACATTTCATTGTACATTATATGGTCTAGTTTTAGGGAAAATCACTTTATTGATGAAATCCAAATAAACCAGTACTGCAGTTAAAGCAAAACCAAGCCTTTTAAGTTACAATAAGATCACTTTAACACTGTGCATTGATTATACAAGTTAAACCTAAGGGCTACAGAGTTTATCCACTGACTAATAACTTGGATGACTTTTTACTGGGCATTACATGTCTGAATAGTAATGGTGTGGAAGGCATTACAACAGTTGTGTGGTGCTCGGTTCGAAAACTAGATGCAGGGTCCCCAGACATCACAAGCAACTGTTCATACGTTAACATATATGCTCCAGGATATGAGAAAGACCTATAGCTCCAGCATCTGACGCCATCCAATGGTGCGGCCGTGTTAGCTGCATTATTATCATCAATAAACAGGGCAGGATTGCTTCCAAATCTTTAAATAAATTTGCAGTCTATGGTTGGGCCTTGAATAAGCACGGCCCTGGAAATTATACTAACCCTGCACCCCAGCCCTCCTGCTACGCTGGCCGAACATGAGGTGGAAGCCTACTCTCTTTCCAACAGGCATCCCCTTCTGCAATAGCAAGGATGGAAAATCATGAACTGCCCATGTGTTAATTTGCATTGAAGTGCTTTGTATTGCCATTTTAGGAATGGCACAGGTGTGGTATTTAACTTTATTTTTTTGGCAGTAATCATTTTTTTTCCGGGACAAACATCAATGGTTCACTCTCAGGGGCATTTAAACACTGAATTGACATTTCGCTTCTCAGATACCTTCATACAGAAGTTCAGATCCAATTCACTGATTCAAAGATTTGAATTTGTACTTATAAACCAACTGCATCAAGGGAATATCAATTCCACCAATAATGTCAGGTGGTTGTAAGGGGTGCAAAAACAGAGTATTGAGCCAGTTTTTTGACTCTATCATAAAATGGTGTTAAATGGGAAAAACATATGAAGAACGGTTTTAATTCAACCAATTTTCTACACACTGTTAGTGCAAACCTACATTTACCTTCAGGTAAAACCCAGCGAACATTACACACACAAAACACGCAAGTAACCTATAATTCTGCTCATTCTGTAATGGGTACAAAGCTCAAAATGTTTACTATACTATTTGAATTGCTATTTCAGCTGGAAGTGACTATGGGAGTGTAGGTCAGTACTAATCTGCTGACGGATACACAAGTACTGCAGTTGCGAGATGTGCATGTTCACTTGATCATTAGTATACCTGGGCAAATTGTATTACAATATTGCCTACAAATGTTCTGAGCCTCATTGCCATCTTCAGGTTGAATCTCAGTACAAATTTAGAATCAGGCTACAGAAATAACAAACACCAGGAAAGAAAATAGGGTTGGCTTGAATCGTGACAATATTCAGAGTACCATCGAGCTGTAAAATAGTCTCTCATACGGTGCATTCCTAGCACGCCATAGGAGCCAAAATGATTCACCACACATGTGGAATGTGCAGAAAACAAAGAGCATGTGCTATGAACAAACAAATCAAAGTGATTTGTTGGAGTGTAACATATTGCTAGACTGACCTGTTTCAGTATTTATCTTTTGTAGTCTCAACATATTGTGTTTATTGTTAGAAATAAAACCAAATCTTGAAAAGATCATACCTGCCCATTTAAGTTACAAAGTGTATTCTTGTATATTTTTTCCTCAAGGGTTTGAATAAAAAAAAACACAATTTATGAATTTGTTTCATGTACTTGTTTATGTATTTCTGAGTATTCTCCTGAGGTTCACGTTATAGGAACTGCTTGAGCCAGGGACTCTGGTTTACAATCATGATTCAGTGTGGGTCCAGGAAAGTCAAAAGAACAGCTGACCTAGACTATTGTAGAATTATCTACTTCTGTCTACTCACCGAAGTAACACACATTTTAAGGCTTCAAATACTTTAAAACCAAACAGAACCTAATACCCTGAATATGTCTTAACCTCACGAAAGGGAACCAGATCAAGCACACTGTTAAAACCCTCTATTGGCTGCTGGTAAATGGCAGGGTTAAATTCATGGTTGCATAGCAGTAGCAAAGCATATCACAGCAAAAGACCTGCCTGCTTGCAAAAGGCAGAAATCTCCACCAAAGACAAACACTACATTTGCCCATTCCATTAATCATATATCCTTCAAGAGGATGAAATGCAGTGGAAGATGTTTGGGTAGTCCAGCAAAGAGATCAAAGAAACGCTTTTTGTGCTAGAGCAGGAGTTTTAATAAAAAATATTAATGAATATTTATGTATTCTGAGTAATGGATGTATGTAGAAAATGTATTAATATAGAGAAAAATAATGCACGCATTTGAAAATGTGTCCAGGTGAGTGGCCGCCAGAGTTCATGAAGTGTACTTATTAATGGCTTATTAATATAAAATGTGGACCTTATGTTTGATTAATGTAGTAATATGTCATTTTAAGGGTTATGCATTATGTATTAGCTTTCTTAATTGTAGGCCTTAACTTAGCCCACTTAGCCTAGTTCCAAGGCCTCATGTCAAGCTGTATTTCTGAACCGATTATTTAAATGTATATTCCACTGTGCTGACCAAATGTGCTTGTAGCTAAAAGTCTTTCCCATGAGAACCGCTTGTTAGAAGATGGTGTTCTTGTAAAATGGAACATTATAAATGTAATGTGTGTAAGACTGACTTTCTCAGGAGGAGAACAATAGAAACACTGACTGGAGCATGAGCTGCAACAATATTGTTACCTGACGAGCCGGATGATGAGGACATTACGAGAGAAGCCAATCTGCGACATGTGAACCATGTACTAGTAAAAACTGTAGAGTTAATGATTTAGGGGGTCATTCTGACCCTGGCGGCCGGTGACCGCCAGGGTCACCGACCACGGGAGCACCGCCAACAGGCTGGCGGTGCTCCCGAGGGCATTCTGACCGCGGCGGTTCAGCCGCGGTCAGAAAGGGTAAACCGGCGGTCTCCCGCCGGTTTACCGCTGCCCGATTGAATCCTCCATGGCGGCGGAGCGCGCTCCGCCGCCATGGGGATTCAGACACCCCCTACCGCCATCCTGTTCATGGCGGGAAACCCGCCATGAACAGGATGGCGGTAGGGGGTACCGGCCCAGCGGAAATGTTTAAATGGCCGCCGCGGTCTTTTGACCGCGGTGCGGTCATTTCACGGCGGTACCTTGGCGGACGGCCTCCGCCGTCCGCCAAGGTTAAAATCACCCCCTTAGTTTTATTGGACAAAGTTTGAACATGCTATCCCTTGACCAATAGGGACTTGGGAAGTAGTTTTCGGAAACCTAACTTAGCCGGACTACACTGAGAAGAAGCTGCCATTGTACATTTGCCTTTCATCTAATGCATTTGCCCATTTTCTTTCTTGCCAAATGGCTATGACTTTAGTGAGCGTCTAGAGATGTGCTTCACTTTAATGCTTAAAGACTTTGGGGGTCATTCCGACCCTGGCGGCCGGCGGTATGTTGGCAGTAACACCGCCAACAGGCTGGCGGTGTTCCGCCAGCAATTCTGACCATGGCGGAAAAGCCACAGTCAGACTGCCGGCCCCTCCACTTTCCTGCCAGGCTTCCGCCTGGCGGGCAAAATCCCCAGGGGCGGTAAACACCACCATTGAAAGGCTGGCGGTAAGGGGACTGGGGGTGCCAAGTGCATGGGCAGTGCAGGGGCCCCCAGGCATAGCCCCATTGCGCATTTCACTGCCCGAATTTCGGGCAGTGAAATGCGCGACGGGTGCTACTGCACCCGCTGCACATCAACATTGCCGCCGGTTCTATTACGAGCCGGTGGCAATGTTGATGTGCCATTTCCGCTGGGCCAGCGGACGGTAACGCTGTTACCATCCGCTGGCCCAGCGGAAATGTCGGAATAGGGAGGCATGAATACCGCCGGCAATGGCGGTATTCTGTCACCCCCGGCCTCGGCGGTCTGAAGAAAAGACCTCTGAGGTCGGAATGACCACCTTTGCGTTTCCTGAACTTTGATGCTGAATCCTGATGCCTTGCTGACGAACTGATGTGCTGCTGATGAAGACTATCTTAGTTTGTTGATTCACTTGAGGAGAGGTATGGTTATGCATGTGTTTTGCTATGCCTATTTGCTTTTCTTTCTAGGTACCAACCACATTATTTTGATAAAACCATAGTTAGATGTTTTCTAAATTTGTATTGAATAAATTGTTTTGCATGAAGCCTAACATGCTAATGCTAATCTGGTGTTAGCTAAGGATCCTTGCTAATGGAATTCTGCTTTAGGGAGCAACAGTCGATGTTTTCCTTTGCTGAATCTAAATGTATGTGATATCGTTTGCACAATTGTTCTTGTTATTAATTTTCACCGTAACCTTAGAATGTGTAACTGTTCGAGCTTTTATTAGATTACGTTTCTTTTGCAGATTTGGACAGTCAGTGATGTTCCTGTATGTTTATCATTTGATATTCAGATTATCTTACATGACAGTGTGGTTATTCATGACTGAAAGGTCATGGTGTGTGATAATTACTGACTCCAATTGATTACTAATGCTATTGCTCATCATTGATTATTGATGTTATTGATTGGTTATTGGTTCTTGATCTGAATGTACGGGATATATATGGTGGGAACATGTTAAATGTGAGTCAAAAGGTTCATCGACCTATTTGCGTCCCCTTGTAAGTTTACTTATTAAGGTCAGACACGCCAACAGTAAGTGGCAGGGTTAAATTCATGGTTGCATACCACTAACAAAGCATATCGCAGCAAAGGACCCTACTACTTGCAGAAAGTTACACCATACTAAATCTCCACCAAAGACCAACACTACATGTTTTCCCATTGCATTAATCATACATCCTTCAAGAGGATGAAATGCAGTGGAAGATGTTTGGGTATTCTGGCAAAGAGATAATGAAAACGCTTTTTGCTTGCCTAGAAGGTGAACCTAACCACATGAAGATCTTAAATCCTTTGAAAGCTGAACATGTCAGCCTGACCTTCAATAGGGACTGCTGAGGAAGAACGGTTGTACTGTGGAATACCAGACATGGCTAATCAACCTGCCTGAATGAATTCCAGCTCCCCCATCCAACAATTTCCGTTCTCTCTCCCTGCTAAGGTACTGAATTAACTGAAAGAAAACACGTAGCATTCAACAAATATCCCCTATATATTATTGGATAATTCTGCCAATGACACACTGAAAGGATGAGAGATTATCAGCTCAGTGATTTCTAACTAATACTCAGTGTCAGAAAGTGGGCTAATAATGTTCAGGGAACAGGAAGGAAGTTGTATTTACCCACAATCTTGTAAAGTTAGAACAGAGTTCACAGACAAATGCTGCACAACCCTTGCTAGTTATGGGCTAAGCGACAGGTGTCTGCTCTAAGAAATGCCCGAGGGTTCAAGCAATATCAAACATTAAAGATCAGTATACACATTATTCCTAGACCAATTTAGGGAGGAATATTGAGTAAAATGATACATACACGAGTAAAACAGTTTATCGGAACCAGAGCTATCAATTTCCTAAAGTTTGAAGCAAAAAACACCAAGGTGCAAAGTGCCACTAAAAGTCAATGTTTATGATAGACTAGGACCCATCAGTGATATCCGGAAACTCTGATGTTTCAAGGGTTGCGTAAGCCTTGCAAGTAATTTTTTTAGCCTTGGACAGTGTTCCTATGTTGTTTCTCTGTTGCTACCCATGGGACAACACAGAACACCAAAGCTATTAGTATCTCTCAGATTTACAGTGTCCTCAAGCTCCTACTGAAGCAATTCACCTTTGGTACCAGAAACCAAGAGAGGGAAAAAGCTGAATTTCACAGCTATTGAGATTGCTGTGCAACAGGCATGAATTAGGTACCCTCCACCCTTCTGTCACACACACCATGCGTGATCCTATTAAGTTTTCTGATTCGTAGATTTTGCCAAGGGACAAGGTAGCAGGATGTTGCTTTCAAGGGCTCCAAGGGTATGGATTCTTTGCAAAAGATTCCTTGTTGCCACAAATTCTGGTGGAACAAGGTCTAAAAGGCCTCATTTGACAATACTTATCTGGTGAGTGTGAAACTGTGTGAGGATACTTGTTGTGCCCCAGATTTAGGACTATTCGTAATCCTGATGGAGCACCAAACGCCTTCCCAGGGGTGGCAATAGCATGGCACAACAAAGAGAAATTACTTTATTTCTCCTAATTTTTGCTTTTCCTATGTGCAAACCACCATTAATGATTGTTTATGTGCAGGAATGTGTCTCTTTCTGCACATAAACAATCATTAAATGATTACAATTTGCTACTCCTCTGTGTGCTGCATTGTGCAGCACACATAGGACTAGCAAATCACCATTATTGATTGTTTATGTGCAGAATGGACACCTTACAATACTTCCCTGCAATGCAGGCACCCTGCATTGGCTCTAAGCAGCTAATTTTAGCACAAGCGATAGGGAAAACACAGAGGTGTGCCATATCATATTAAATACGGCGCAACCCTGCATTTCTGAAGTGATGCAGCATGGCACTGCCAAATTTGGCACAGCGCCATGCTGCACCACGCTGCACCACTTCTTCGTAAATGAGGCCCTAAATTTTGTGATGACCATGGTATTTATGGCCCACAGCATAAGTATGTGTATTTTATCAAAGAAACTCTGAAATCAGGAGCTTGCATAACTAAAACAAAATGACTCTAACCTGCAGGAAGTTTCTCCCTCCTCAGGTGTGTCATTGCAAATTTTTCTTACCCATGTGCCATGCCTCGCATAGCAAACCCAGACAGGAATAATAAGTGAATGTTGCTCAACCCTATTTAGGGTTTGGAAATTTGCAATGTGATCTGGCTGCCTCGAGGCAGCTGGCTGCCAAGTCAAGAATTTCTGAGGTTGGAGACAGCAGAGGAAAACTAGTGGTTTGCATACCTCAAATGGAGTTGGAGGAGCTGCAAGTTTGGCACAGTGGAGGCTTAATTAATTTATGGAGGTGTTCCTGATCCTTCAAATTAGGAATGCTTTATTACACCAGATTCTTCTTGATGCTGAGAAAGTTACTTTTTGATTCTCTAACAGCTCCCAGATCCTCAGGGAAGGATTCTGTAGTCTCATTAAAATATTCAATGATTTCCCCACAAGTCATCCTGCCTTCAGATATTGGCTTATTTCTTTCCCGGTAGAGCAGTTCTATGGTATTTTATGCCACTGGGGGGAGGATGAAGCAGGCAGGACTACTCTTATCCTTGTAAGCTTTCAGGCAGCACACAGTATGATTTGCATTTGCAGCATAGGTATTAAGGCCCGTATTTATACTTTTTGACGCTAAACTGCGCTAACGCAACGTATTTATTGAATGGCGTTAGCCGGCGCTAGCAGACCGGCGCTGCCTGGTGTGCGTGGAAAAAAAACACGTACACCAGGCAGCGCCGGCGTTGGGGAAAATGGCGTTAGGGCGTCTTAAAATGGTGCTAGTCAGGTTGACGCAAAAAAATCGCCTCCACCCGATTTGCGCCATTTTTAACGACGCCCAGACGCCATTTACATGACTCCTGTCTTAGTAAAGACAGGAGTCATGCCCCCTTGCCCAATGGCCATGCCCAGGGGACTTATGTCCCCTGGGCATGGTCATTGGGCATTGAGGCATGTAGGGGGGCACAAATCAGGCCCCCCTATGCCAAATAAAAAAAAAAAAAAAAAAAAAATGTATACTTACTGTTAGAAATGGGGTTTTTGGTTGGCAGTCAGGTTGCCCTCTGTCCAAGCAAGAACCCTCACTCTAGTCAGGGTAAGTCACACACAATCCAAAATCAGCCTGTGCTCACCCTCCGGTAGCTTGGCACGAGCAGTCAGGCTTAACTTAGAAGGCAATGTGTAAAGCATTTGTGCAATAAATCATACAACACCATAGCATAGCACCACAAAAATACACCACACAGTGTTTAGAAAAATATATAATATTTATCTGGGTATCTTCAGGTCAAAACGATCAAAGTTGCAATATGAATTTGTAAAGATATCACTGAAAAGTGATATAAAGTGTCTTAAGTCTTTAGAAAGTAAACAAAGTCTCTTTCAAACACAAAGTACCTGGTTTCTGGTGGAAAATCTCCTCAGAGGGCCACAAAGGAAGAGATGCGTGGAAAAAGGGGTGTGTGCGTCGATTTCTCCCCAGCACACACGGACTTGCGTCGTTATTTTCCACGCGGGGAAGTCGAGCGTCGTTTTCCGGCGCGCGGACAGTCTCTTTCTGTGGGTCGCGGGGATTACCAGCTGTCCCGGGTCTGTGCGTGGATTTTCCTGCTTATTTTCCGGCTGCGCGTCGTTCTGCGGGGCTGCGCGTCGAAGTTTCGATCTCACGGCAGGCGTCGCGTCGATTTCTCCTGCGGAGTCGGGCGGCGTTGTCCTTGCGAGGCCGTACGTCAAAGTTTTGATCTCACGGCAGGCGTCGCGTCGATTTCTCCTGTGGAGTCGGGCGGCGTTGTCCTTGCGAGGCCGTGCGTCAAAGTTTTGATCTCACGGCAGGCGTCGCGTCGATTTCTCCTGGGAAGTTGGGCGGCGTTGTCCTTGCGAGGCCGTGCGTCAAAGTTTCGATCTCACGGCAGGGTTCGCATCGATTTCTCCCGGGAAGTCGGGCGGCATTGTCCTTGCGAGGCCGTGCGTCAAAGTTTCGGTCGTCCCGAAGGCGTCGCGTTGATCAGCGTCGGTGTGCGGCGTTTTTCTTGCCGCGGAACAAGCTGTGCGTCGAAAAGTTTGGCGCACGGAGCGTCCAAGAGGAAGAGAGAAGTCTTTTTGGTCCTGAGACTTCAGGGAACAGGAGGCAAGCTCTATCCAAGCCCTTGGAGAGCACTTTTACAGCCAGGCAAGAGTTCAGCAAGGCAGCAGGCCAACAGCAAGGCAGCAGTCCTTTGTAGAAAAGCAGACAGGTGAGTCCTTTGAGCAGCCAGGCAGTTCTTCTTGGCAGGATGTAGTTTCTGGTTCAGGTTTCTTCTCCAGCAAGTGTCTGATGAGGTAGGGCAGAGGCCCTGTTTTATACTAAGTTGTGCCTTTGAAGTGGGGGTGACTTCAAAGAGTGTCTCAGAAATGCACCAAGCCCCCTTTCAGCTCAATCCTGTCTGCCAGAGTCCCAGTAGGGGGTGTGGCAGTCCTTTGTGTGAGGGCAGGCCCTCCACCCTCCCAGCCCAGGAAGACCCATTCAAAATGCAGATCTATGCAAGTGAGGCTGAGTACCCTGTGTTTGGGGTGTGTCTGAGTGAATGCACAAGGAGCTGTCAACTAAACCTAGCCAGACGTGGATTGAAGGGCACAACAAGGTTTTAGTGCAAAGAAATGCTCACTTTCTAAAAGTGGCATTTCTAGAATAGTAATATTAAATCCGACTTCACCAGTCAGCAGGATTTTATATTACCATTCTGGCCATACTAAATATGACCTTCCTGCTCCTTTCAGATCAGCAGCTGCCACTTCAACAATGTATGAGAGCAGCCCCAATGTTAGCCTATGAAGGGAGCAGGCCTCACAGTAGTGTAAAAACGAATTTAGGAGCTTTACACTACCAGGACATATAACCTTACAAGTACATGTCCTGCCTTTTACCCACACAGCACCCTGCTCTAGGGGTTACCTAGGGCACACATTAGGGGTGACTTATGTATAGAAAAAGGGGAGTTCTAGGCTTGGCAAGTACCTTTAAATGCCAAGTCGAAGTGGCAGTGAAACTGCACACACAGGCCTTGCAATGGCAGGCCTGAGACAAGGTTAAGGGGCTACTGAGGTGGGTGGCACAACCAGTGCTGCAGGCCCACTAGTAGCATTTAATCTACCTGCCCTAGGCACATGTAGTGCACTCCACCAGGGACTTACAAGTAAATTAAATAGTCAATCATGGATAAACCAATCAGTAGTACAATTTACACAGAGAGCATATGCACTTTAGCACTGGTTAGCAGTGGTAAAGTGCCCAGAGGTCAAAAGCCAACCACAACAGGTCAGAAAAAATAGGAGGAAGGAGGCAAAAAGTTTGGGGATGTCCCTGTCAAAAAGCCAGGTCCAACACTTACCTGAACTTACCTGAATGTCCCTGGGATGGGTCCCTCCATCCTTGGGTGTCCTCCTGGGGTGGGCAAGGGTGGCAGGGGGCTCCCTGGGGGCATGGGAGAGCAGCTGTGGGCTCATTTTGAGCCCACAGGTCCCTTAACGCCTGCCCTGACCCAGGCGTTAAAAAGAGGCGCAAATGCGGGGTTTTTTGCCCCGCCCACTCCCGGGCGTGATTTTTGCCCGGGAGTATAAATACGACGCATTTGTGTCGCAGTCATTTTTTGGGACGGGAACGCCTACCTTGCATCTCATTAACGCAAGGAAGACGTTCACGCAAAAAATGAGGCTCTTTCCTCATACTTTGGCGCTAGACGCGTCTAACGCCAAAGTATAAATATGGCGTTAGTTTTGCGCCGAATTTGCGTCGAAAAAAACGACGCAAATTTGGCGCAAACGGAGTATAAATACGCCCCTAAACATCTAGGGCCTCATTACGACTCTGGAGGCCGGCGGTAACACCGCCAACAGGCTGGTGGTGTTCCACCAGCTATTATGACTGTGGTGCAATAGCCACGGCCATACCGCCAGCCCCACCACTATACCGCCAGGGTCATAATCCCCTGGGCAGCGGTGAAAGCACTGCTGCCCTTGGGATTATGATTCTCCGACCACCAGCCTGGCCATGGCGATAAAGACCGCCATGACAAGGTTGGCGGTAAAGGGGACTTGGGGTGCCCCTGGGGGCCCCATCGTGCATTTCACTGCCTGAATTTTGGGCAGTGAAATGCGCAACGGTTGCTACTGCTCCCGCTTCACATCAACATTGCCGCTGGCTCTATTAAGAGCTGGCAGCAATGTTGATGTGACTTTTCTGCTAGGCCAGCGGACTGGGGAGTATGATTCTCCGACCGCCAGCCTCGCCATGGCGATAAACACCACCATGGAAAGGTTGGCGGTAAAGGGGACTTGGGGTGCCCCTGTGGGCCCCATCGCGCATTTCACTGCCCGAATTTTGGGCAGTGAAATGCGCAACGGTTGCTACTGCTCCCGCTTCACATCAACATTGCCGCTGGCTCTGTTAAGACCTGGCAGCAATGTTGATGTGACTTTTCTGGTAGGCCAGCGGACAGTCACACTGTTACCGTCCGCTGGCCAAGAGGAAAAGTCCAAATAGGAAGCCAGGTATACTGCCAGCACTGGCGGTATACTGGCACCCGCAGCTTCCGCAGTCTTTGCCAAAGACCGCCGAAGTTGTAATGAGGGCCCTAGTGTCACAATATAACTACAATATCGATCAGTTAGTAAAAAGTACTACAATTAGAGAAATAGAATTTTATTCTAAAGGAGACCCTTCCATGGAAAATTCCCTTGTGATCTATTCAATGACAAACAACATTTTGTAGATGTTTCTTGTTTTGAACCCAACTCTTTGACTTACTTGACAAATTTAAGGGCAACTTACTCAAATTATAAAATAATTTTTTTGTACAAAGCTAATTACTTTTATTTGACATGTGTTACCACTTTTACTTTGTGAAGGTCTTTGTGACGGACCTGCTTACCTAATAGGGGTAGTTTTTCTGCCTCCTCTTTGGGGATCAGAGCGGTTGCTGACTTAGCATCAAGGTTGTCATGTAGATTCCAGAGATCAACCTATGCCGCCCTTGCCTCCTCAGGAAGCAGAAGGCAGAAAAGCTACCCCAATTGGGTTGGCTGGGCCATCACCTTCACCAAGACCTTTGTGTAGGCACTATCACACTATAAGGAGGTTAACGGGGATTTGATACCTTTAAGATTCCAAACATTGTGCAGATTAGGGCTATATTGGTCCTGACAAATTGACATTTGATCATTTCTGACTAAACTGAGGCAAGAAACGTGTTCACCTTGTTTTCACACATATTTATCATTGACCATTGCATCTGATGATAGCCACTACATTTTTCACCTGACAAGTTGGCTTAGTGAATAAAATTACATTTAGAGGACTACTTAGCAATTTTTAACAATCTTCCAGCTGCACATCACAAAGACACACCAATCTACACTATAGGCCCTATGCACACATACACTTCACATACCACTTTGGAAAAATGATCTCCATCAAAGAGCCTCATTGTAGGTGTCTGTCAAGCACTGCAGCACCAGCTTGATAAGAAGCAGGCCCTATGAGGAAGCATGACACCTCTCTGGGTGTAAGAGAGGTTTTCTTCCTAAAGGAAATGTTTCCTGTTCCACTATTGGGGACCTGTTCCAACCAGTTTTTTTGTCCTTTTTGCAAGCTGTACAAGTGGTTACAAGGATACTGGAGTCTCATACTCAGCCAGTGCATGTACCTACCTGGTTTATAGTTTCACTAATGGAAATAGCAATGACAAAAAACTTTCCTCAGTTCAATGATTCTTTTTATTTCTAAGTCAAAGGTGTAGCCATGGGCGTTAGCTTTTCACCAGACATAGCGAATTTAGTCATGGCAGATTTTGAGACACAGTATATTAATAATACCATCAATCCTTTCAGTAATCAAATTAACAAATGGTTAAGGTATATTGATGATGTTTTCTTTGTTTGGAGGGGTGCAGTAGCTGAATTCACCTTGATTTACTGCAAAAAGGATATTCCATTCTTAGACCTAAAGATAGGAATTGATGAAGATAGACTATTTGTATCACTTTACAAAAAGCCAATAGAGAAGAACACATTGTTTCATTACAGTAGCAGTCATCCCAGGAACTTGAGAGATAACTTACCTTTTGGGCAGTTCCTGCAAATTCCTAGGAACTGCACGAAGAAGGAAGATTATTTTAAAGAATCAGAGTTATTGACCAGCAGATTGATTGAGAAACGTTACCCCAAACAATTAGTGAAATTAGCAAGGAAAAGGGCGTGGTATAACCATAGAGAATGGCTTCTGGAACCTAAACAAAGAGAGGATGGCTTAAATAGGATAACTTGTGTCACCGCATTTGGTCCAGCTAGTAATGGGATCACAAAGATTATCCAAAAACTTTGAGAGTTGATCAAGGCTTTCCTTACTGAAAAATAATTACCCCTTTTCTCCTTTAAAAGAGGAAAGAATTTAAAAGATGTATTTGCCACAAACAAACAAAAAAACTTCAATTAATACAATATGAGGTCTTCCATCAGTGGTGGGTCATCGTAAATGTGGACACTGTTTGGCTTGTGATTTGACTTTTAATACTAAGGAATTTTGTTTTGATAATAATGGGATTGTTCTGACTTCTTTCACTAATTGCAACACACAGAATGTCATCTACGTGATTTGGTGTCCATGTAATGTAATGTACATAGGAAAAACAACTCAATAGGTGAAATGCAGAATTTTACAACATAAAAGCAGAATTAAACGTAAAGTCAAGGGAGCACCACTGGTAGAACAGTATTTGGAACAACAACACAACAGCAATGAGATAAGATGGCAAGTTGTGGAACATGTCAAGTTATGACCTCTGGAAGGAGACAAGAATAGTCTCCTTGCCAAACGAGAACTATATTGGATGGAACGATGTGAAACAATACTAAGTGGACTTAATACATTAGAGGACTGGAGACAGGCTGCATTTGTTTGAAATTGTTTTCTTATAAGTCGAGCGGTTGTTGAATTTACCATGTTTAGTACCAGATATTAAATTTTTTCTCTGAACAATATGGAGCACACATCAATCCAGGGCTTCTGAATACTGTTACCTATGACAATATGTAGATTTTTTACAACTATGTATGACTTTTCTAATGATACATCTTGTTTTGTTTCCATATGCCATTTCTGAAATGGATGACATTATTTAAATATAATACACACACAAAAAATCATAATAATAATCACTTGAACAGAACGTTTACTTTAGGTAGATACACTGTTGTGTTGGCATATAATCATCAAGACAGATCCAGCGTGCTTATAAATTCACAAATGATGGTATCAAAGCGCTCCTCTTCTACAGAATATATGGTATAGGCAAGGCAAGGCAGCAGTATTCCCTTGATAAACAGGGGCAGGTGTCACTCCGTCTGAAGTCACACATGTTTGAATATATTTTGGAGAGCAGTTCGCAGGTAGACACAAGAGGTACAAGGCAGTTTCCACTTTCCCCCACGATGAAGTACATGTTTTGCGAAGTTTGAAGCTTGATGTTATAAGTTATCTGTCAAATTTTTATTAGAGCACACATGCACCATGCTCCCATGTTTGAAGGGTAATGAGCAGTGTTGCTGACAGTTTAATCTGTTTTTAATATACTTTACACACTAGCTGCAATGTATCCATCAAATTCCGGATATGAATGATATGAGTAATTATTCATTAGTGCCTACAGGAATGTTTATATGTATTTGGATATTACGGTTTCACTTACTAACATCCCCCGAGTGATACGTGGATATTTTTGCGGCAGATTCCGCTTTAGTTACTAACTCTTTGGAGTGAATTCATGGTTTTGTAAAATGGGTGTAGAGTGTTGACAACAGAATCCAATCTGATTATAAGATCACTTGAGCAATTGGTATGCACCGGGGGAATTAGCCATAGGTAGCTGGGTTTATAGACCAACACCCTTGGGAGTGAATCAACAGTTTTTCAGATCATGCTACACATTTTTGACAGCAGAATGCTTTTTAATTAGCAGCCTTCACGTAATGGGGCATAAATGGCATACATTCCACAGATTTGCCTGTGAACATGGACAGCAGTATATTATAGGAATCACTTTGGGCCATATGTACCAATGCATTTTCCTATAGACACAGAATGGGTAAAGCCCTTTGATACATCTAGCCCCTTGTCCGCTATACGTGAGTACATTTAGAATGGGAACACACTTGGTGATTGGTGGATAATCCACAGAAATCAAAAAGATAACATAGCTCATATTTTATATTGTTCTGAGGATTCAGTGCCTGGGGAGACATTGTTCACTACAAGACAAGTAGAAGATTTACATAACGCTACCTGGGTGGAGACACCACAAGATTGAAATTTAGTGGACATGAAGGATCAGGGTGAGTCTAAAAATAACATTTAATTTATTTGAGTGTACATGCTGAGTCATTTGAATAGTCAACCAATAGATGATACCCATAAAAAATTATCTCGAGTAGGGAATATAGGGGATACATTCTATTGAATGCTTTGAATTAAAGACAGTATGGATGAAGAAATATGACATACCCAAGCATCGCTTGCTATTCTGGGTACGTTCTCTGCAGGTGATATTTTCTAACCTCTATTGCAAATGATGTCTTCATATATGAGAAGTCTTACAATGATCTTTTTGGTCTATTTTAGGTGCTACCTATAACAAGGTCGTCTGTCCTGATGATGACCCTGTAATGATTGGTTCTTATCTGTGGGGTTGAAATGTCGACATAATGTCGACATAAATCATTGTGGATTATTGTTTGATGTGGAAAGTGTCTTCAGGACACCTGGATTAAAGGGGTCTTCTTTGAAGATCACTATTTTTAACCACAATTCTGTTGATATTGTATATAACACTATGGAACTTTTCCACATGATTCACATTCACTGCACCATCACTTTAGGACCACCTAAAACATTTTTGATATATAATTTGAGATATCCTTATTCTTGATTTTTACTTTTTTCATGCTGGATACATAGTAGTCTGAACAGCTAGTATCATTAAAACATGTTTTACATTTCCCACATACATGAAAACCACATAAGTTGTACAGGGAACCACCCAGCATGTCTCTAAGTGTTCGACTTTTACTGTAAGTGATGGGAGGATTATTACCCCATGTGCTACAAATGATGGTGTCACATTTCAGTAGATTCCACTTTTTTACAAGATCTTTCCGACTTGTAGTTGTCATCAATCTCATCTTAACATCATCATATGCAGGGGCTCTGTTCTTACTTGTACCAAAATGTATCTCATCTCTGGATTTCCTCTTAACCTTGACAATGTCCTTGTTTAATACCCACATAGGTTATCCGTGGGTGGCCACCATCAGTGTTTGTTCAATTAAATAATCATGTTCATTGCTGCAATTATGTTTTGCCCATACCAGTTCACCATAAGGTATCCTCTGCTTCAACTGATTGGGGTGATTGCTTAAAGAATGAAGCAGACTATTACCCACCGTAGGTTTTCTGCAGAGTGTACAGGTGAGTTTGCTGTCTACCATGTAACCCTCAACATCAAGAAAATTTTTTTTAGACTCACTAATGTAACTAGTAAACTCAAAAATGCAGTCATTGTTGTTCAAACTTTCCATAAACCTGGCAGCCTGCTCTCTGCTTCCCTGACAGATTAAAAACAGTTCATCAGTGAATCTCAACCACATGATTACTCTCTCCATGTCTGTTTCAAATTCTGGGGCAGAGGATAACAGTCACTCCCACCACCTCAGATTAGTGTAGCTGTGGGGCGAAGGAGGGGCCCCATCACCGTCCCCTGAGTATGTCTGTATAAGACCCTGTTAAAAGTAAAGATATTATTCTGTAAACAATATTCCAGAATTTTGAGTAGCATCTGCAAATGGGGATAGTAACAAATGGACCTAGCTCCCAGAATGTGTTTGGCAGTCTGTATCCCATCTTTATGTTGGATGCTGGTGTAAAGTGACTTTACATCGAGTGTCATCAAAGGTGAATCTTTTTCCCAATGTATACCCTAAATCATTTTGAGGAAATCTTTAGTGTCTTCATGGTGAGATGGCAATGTGTCAACCAGGGGCTAAGGAAAAAATCATTATACCGTGAGTTACTTTTGAGAAAGTGATTATAAGATGACACAATTGACTTCCCTGGGGAGTTTTGCATACTTTTGTGCCTCAGGTATAAGATGGGTAATTTAAGATTATTGTTTTTCAGAAATTGAAATTCTTAAGTTTTAAGAAGAGCCATATCTCAGAAAGTTTCAGAAAGATTATAATGACCAGTTTGTAATCATATTGGTTTATATAACATCATAACAGTTACTCTCACCTACCTGTCTTTGGGCGTCTTTTAAATATGCCTTCATAGACATTATCACAATATTAATGTGTTTTTAGGTCAGATACAACACTTTCATTAAAAGCGACAATCATGTTGAACAACATCATGGGGTAAATCTGGGTTTATGTTTGAAATCATTCTCAACACATGAGCTGTGTACAATATTAAGATCATCCAGTATCCTTGTCCTATTTCATCTGGGATAGTAAGAAAGTCAACATCCCCAACCGAAAAATCTAACTGGGGAGTGCTCCTAGTCTCAGGGGTGTGTGTCCTTGATTTCAAGCCAATTTAGAAGGCTTTCTTTAACTTGAGGCTTCTCACCAGTTTGAAAATGTCTATTTTGATTTTAACATAAGCAAATATTTCAGTGGGACAAAAAGAAAATAACACATTCAGTTCAGTTTCTGTGAGCTTTCTTGTTAATAAATTACTTATAATATCATTCTATACCCCATTCATTGGTCTGCTGGAGGTCCCCTCTTGAACATTACCATGGAGGTATTTCCTGTGTGTTTTTTTCCTCTGGTAGATCTTTTTTTGCCTCTTACTCTGCCACCACCTCCTCTTGTTGTTTGGCCCCTACCCAAGGAGGTTTGCCGATGTATTACTCGACCCCTCCTCCAGAGGGGAAATTGCTGTAAAAAAGTAGAAATGTTGCTGTCTCCTTCCGATGTACTTGCTTCCTGTACCTGATGTATCAGTTTCTTTTAAAGTGTCACTGCTTGTGTTGACACTCACTGGTGATACCATTATTGACAGTGGTTTTTCCTCATAAATTATCATATCTATTGTCACATTTTTCTTATTAAAGGTAAGTGTAATTTTGGTTTCATAATCTTGTAGATCCCTTGAAGATTTTCTTTGCTTTTGCATTTTGATCTCACTTTTGAGTTTCTCTAGTCTTACCTCCATGTCATTTTTAAATTTAGAGATTAATTCCTGTTCCTTTTGTAACATAAGCCAGGCATTGACCAATATTATTTTCTTGAGTGCCTTCTCACAGTCAGCCCATGCATATTTTATCAAACTATTTAAAATCATTTTAGAACAAGATTTTAGGTTCTCATTCCATTCTTCCACCATCATGGGATCAGGTTTCTCAGAAGTAGGTATAAAAACAATTATTGGACCATCGGGGATCATGTTGGTTTCCAAATAATTTTGTAACAAGGTTGCTCCCACCTGATCGCCTTGCTCATGCATACATGCCCGATGTGAACAACCATTTTAAAACTACAAACCTATAAAGCTAGAAAGAAAACTGCAATGGAAACAAGATCTAAAGTTAGTGTTCAAGTGGCAGCTACCCTATCACACACGATGAAGCACATTACATTCTAGTGAATACAAACAAGGTTTAACATCAGAGATCATACAGAGACATATTTGTTATCAAACAACTGAAACTAGATGCAAATAAAGTAAATACAAAAGAAATGTAATTGCAATAGCAAATGAACATGAAATATGCATCACCATAAACAAATGTAAGGGATTATAACAGCTAAACTGAACTTACAATAAAGCCCAAGTGGGCAAAAATAGGTATCTTTCTGAGAAACAATTAAAACTCCCTTAAACCCAATTATTCAGATTCCAAAACCTCGTAACAATGTTGATAACCATACTAAGTGGCACACAATATACATATATATATATATATATATATATATATATATATATATATATATATATATATACATATATAATATATTCTCTTCTATAGATTGCTGCACACTGCCTTGCTCCAGCCGGAGTGTGCATCGCCATTCCTGGAGTCAGCACACTTTGCTCAAATTCAATTTGCCCTTTGTACACCTTCACAAAAGGGACTGACACTTGCTGTAGTTGTTGCTTCTGTGCTCTACTTCATATTGTATGCTGCTACCATTTCCATCAGATGCATTTCGGCTGCATGCACAGCCTTCTTCACTGACAGTGAATCAACATTTTACATGTATTTGCACCCGTGAACTGAACACCACTGAAAATCCTGACTCTGCTTGATGCATTTACATTGTATCATGGCTCCATGTATCAAATAAAATTAGTTTTGGATTAGTATCAAAGTTGCAGGTGAAACAATAATTCTTATTGACATCCAGCCCCAGTGAGCATATATGCATTTAATTTGTGTTCTTTGTTGACATTCCAACTAATTTCTCCCTATCACCTCTCCTTATTTGTGCTGCAATTACATTGATCACAAAGTGTACCAGGCCATTGACATTGCTGTAGTAATGTTCTTCAAAATGTCTGACCACAGGTTATGCCTTGTCTTTATGTTTTATAGCATGTAAATGCTGCAAAATTATTTTGTGTATGGGAAGCATAGTGCTACCTACATAAAGAAGGTCACAGGGATATTTAAAAATATAGATTGCATAACTTGTTTTGCCGTGGTAAACACTTTTAATATTTTGTTTTTGTGTGTTAATGGTGATATTGTAGACGTTTGTGTGCATACCATGTGCATAGGCTTTACATTTGCTACACTTTCTAAAATCTAGATTGGTTTTCACCAGGTTCTGTTTCTACCAACGTTGATCTCAGGGCTGATTTTCACAAGGCTATCTCTCATTGCCCTAGCCCTCCTTAATGTCGCACGAGCTCTACGGGGTGCTAACTTGCCCTTTAGTGGATCACTTCTAAAAAGGTGCCAATGTTTTTGGAAAATTGACCTGACACTTCCTTCCTCATTGCTAAAGGCTGTGCTAAACCTGAAGAATGTCTCTACCTTGTCTGGTTTTCATGTTTTATTACCAAACAGTATCTGTTCTCTTGGTTGTATACTGATCCTTTCTAATGTATTGTCGATGCATCGCTTGGAGTAACCTCTAGCTAAGAATCTCTTAGACAGACCTCCAAATGCCTGAGCCTCCTCTGCTTCTTCACTGCAATTGTGTTTAATACACAAACTCTCACCATAGGGGATACTTTCAATCAATCTGCGAGGATGGGAAATAGATGCATGCAATAACATGCTACCAGATGTTGACTTTCTGTATAACATGGTTTCCAGTTTTCCATTTTCGATGTATACTGTTACGTCTAGATAGTTTACCTTTGTTGCATGGAAGATATGCTTAGTCCATTCCTGGTAAGTTTCTCCCCGGATCACCTGCTCCTCCCACCAGCCCATATGCAAATTTGCATAGCTGGAGGTGAAGCAGGTACCCTTCGTTGTCCCTCAGATTTGATGGAACAATTTTTTGTTACTTAGGAAAATATTAATGTTCAGTGAATCATTCTGAACAACATTTGTGCATGTTTCCAAAGATTTAGAGGCCTAACTCTTAACAAATGTTATAGTGCATCTATGCCATCAGTGTGTTGTATACTTTGTACAATGATGCTACATCTATATTCCTTAACAAATACTCTTCTTCCCACATTCAGGATACTGTTAATTTCCTGAAGAAAATCTATGGAATACTCGCAAAACTTTGCAGACCTGGTGCACCCGTTTTGTTGTCTGAGGACTGAAAGCTTCACAGCGTTTGGTCTAGGGGGTACGAAGAAAAAATGGGAACCCAAAACAGGCTTGAAATCAAACGTATTTTATATTGGCTATTTTATTTGGCATAGCATGAAAACCATCAGTCAGATTTTGTTTTATTCTACTTTATGGTATTCCACTCTGACCCACTTTATGGTACACTACTGCAGTGTGTGCTATTTTTCTATATGCCACTCCATTCTACATTCCTCCATTTTACTGCAAAGCAGTATACACCACTCCACTCAACACTACTGCAGATTACTCTACTCCACTGTATGCTACTCCACTGTACGCCACAGCACTGTAAGCCATTACACTGTAGTCCACTCCAGTGTACACTGATCTGCTGTATTCCACTTCACTGTACACAAGTAGACTACATACTATTTCAGTTTAACCCACTACATTGTACCTCACTCCATTCAACGCAAGTCCACTCTAGATCACTCCACTGTATGTCACACCACACCACTCCACTCTATGCAACTCCAGTATAAGCTATTCAATGTTAAGCTACTCCTCTGTACCACATGCCACTTTATGCAACTGCACTATATGCTATTGGATTACACTATATTCCAATGTGTGTTAGTATACTGGACAACACTCCAATATACAACACTCCAGTCTATGCCACTATACTCTGCACTAATCCACTATACAATATTCCACTGTTTGCACCTCTACTCTATGCTATTTCACTGTATGCCATGCCACTCAACAGCCCTTCATTGCACTGAAGAGCAATATATGCAACTGGGCTCTACCACAATCCACAGTATACTCTTACACTTTACAACACTATATTGTGCACCACTCCAATACATGCCACTCCACTGCATGTACTGCACTCTACACTTCTATAGTTAACCCTATTCCACTCTACAACACTGCACCCTGTGGCACTCCAGTACATGCAACTCAAATGTACCTCTCAAGACTCCACTAAAATCACCCTTACTGCACTCAACAGTACTCCACTGTACACTACTCCACTGTATGCCACTCCAACATATGCTACTTCATTATAATCTCACTGCACTGTACCCTATTACACTGTATTCCTCTCCAGTGTACACTATTCTGCTATGCACCACTTCATTGCAGGGCACTCCAATTTACACAACTGCACTGTATGCAATTAGAGTTTACAACAGTACACTGTACTACACTCCACTCTATGCAAGTTCACTATACACCACTCAACTCTACGCCACAACACTGTATGCCACTCCAATCTACCCCACTCCTGTCTACGCTAATCCACTTTATGCTACTTCACTGTACTAAATTCCATTGTATGCCACTCTAATGTATGCTATGTTAGTATTCAATGTTCCAATATATGCCACCCACTGTACAACACTCCAGTCTATAGCAGTCCAGTCAACTTAATGACACTCCACTCAACAACATTGGAACTATAGGAATATTACATTTTTGTTACAATTATGAAACCATTGAAATTAAAAAAAACATAAGGGTTCAAGATAAGTTATAGTTTGAAAAACTCCTTTCATGTTTGGTATTTAAACCCAACTTAAACTACACAAACATTAGAAGTTTAAAAAGGTATAGTTCTGTCTTAAATGTATCATTTGTGCACCACATTCACATTACTATAAGTCATACTTATAGCTCACATTTATTCTTACGCACTACCTTTAAATTATTATAACTCACACACCTCACACACAGTGTTCTCACCTGACTGGTTGGGTAGGGATGGGACAATGACAGCTGGGGTGCAATCAACAATTATAAGCCCTGGGGAACCCACCCCCAGGGCTGTATTCATGAAGGGTAGATGGCTAAGTGGTCCTCAGCCCTGATCCTTGAGAGGCCCCATGGAACCCACCACCAGGGTCTAAAGGTCTTAATATGGGAAAGTAGGCTGTGCAGCCACACTCTCCAAGCCTCGAGCCCGGGGCATACAAAGAGGTGCATACAGTGTTGTATACTGTGATATAGTATCATAGAGTAGAGTGAAGTAGAGTGCACAGTGGCATACAGTGTAGTACAGTGTAGTGTTCTACAGTTGAGTGAAGGGATATAGACAGGAATAAGGTGTGGGAGAGTGCAATACAGTGTACTGAGTGTTGTACAGTGGAGTTGCGCAGAGTACAGTAGTGGATGAAATAATGGAGCTGCACAGTGGATTGTTGTATAGAAGTGTAGTGAGGTAAAGTCTTGTACAGTGGAGTAGAGTTGAGTGGTGTAAGGTAGTGTAGGGTAAAGTACAATAGAGTGCATTGGTGTGATGTAGAGTAGAGTGGTGCTCAGTGTACTGACTTAGCATAGGTTTCAAAATGTTATAAATTGGAGTGGGGTCTTCTAAAGTGGAGTGGAGTTCTGTGTCATATAGAAAATTGTCGTATAGTGAAATAGAGTGTTGTACATTGGAGTGTGTAGACATAAAGTGGAGTAAAGAGTTGGACAGTTGAGTTCACAGGGAGAAAGTTGAGTTGAATGTAATATTGTGCCCTGAAGTGTGGTACACTTTTACAGAGTGGAGATATTTAGAGTGGAGAAGAATGTCATACAGTGCAGTGACCTAGAGTGGAGTGATATACACTGTAGTGACATAGAGTGGAGAAGCATAGAGTAGAATAGATTACAGTGAAACACTGTACAGTGGAGTGCAGAAGAGTAGATTGATATCGATTGATATGGCATAGTTGAGTTGTTTACAATAGGGAGGTGTAGAGTGGAGTACAGTACAGTGGATATGAGTGGGGTGGCATATATTGAAGTGGGGTGGAGTAAAGTCAAGCAAACTGTTATAATCTGGAGTGACGTCTCATACAGTAGAGTGGAGTGCTATATTATACAGTGTTGGAAACTGTAGAATGGAGTAGAGTGTCGTACAATACAGTGTACAGGCATAGAGTTGAGTGCAAATTTGGACAGTGAAGTATAAGGGAAAAGAGTGGAGTAGAGTTTAGTAGAGTGGCATAGAGTAGCATAGAGAGGAGTAGAGTTTTGTTGAGTAGTGTAATATAGAGTTGAGGAGAATATACTGAGTGGCATTGAGTAGAGTAGCAAACAGTGGAGTGGCATAAAGTTAAATAGTATAGACTTATAAATCATTAAAACAAATCAGGGTTTAAAAAGCACAACTACTCACCCGTAAGGGTATCAAGTTGCTAAAAGGGTTTCTCCCCTGAGCTTCAGTTGGAGAGCCTGATTTTAAGGACCTTCGTGAATTGAGGAAGTGATGGTGACTGTCTGAGGTGCAGGGGCAGGGTGTTCTACCTCTTTCCAGCGAGGTAGGCAAAGGATCATCTACCAGCCGAGGCCTTTCATATGCAGTGTATGGCAGGTAGTGCTTGTTGTGCAGAGCAGAGAGGTCTTGTGGAGGAGTAGAAGGTGATGCAGTGGTTGAGGTAGGTGGGTCCTAGGTCATGGATGGCCTTGTACGCATGTATGAGAAGCTTGAAGTTAATTCTTTCCTCGATGGAAAGCCAGTGAGGGTCTCTTAGGTTATTAGAGATATGTTTGTGCCAGGGAATGTCCATGGTGAGTCTGGTGGAGGCGTTTTGGATGTGCTGTAATATCTTCAGGTTCTTCTGGGTGGTACCAGCAGAGAGCGCATTGCCATAGTCAAGTCTGCTGGTAACCAGGTGTTAGACCAATCAGCCTTATGGTAGTCATCCCCCAACTTTTTGCCTGCCTCCCTCCATTTTTCTGACCCTGTTTTTGCTATTTTTAGGACTCTGTGCACTTTACCACTGCTGACCAGTGTTAAAGTGCATATGCCCACTCCCTTAAACACGGTAACACTGGTTCCTACCTAATTGCCATATTTAATTTACCTGTAAGTCCCTAGTAAAGTGCATTACCTATGTCAGGGCCTGTTAATTAAATGGTACTAGTGGCCCTGCAGCACTGATGGTGCCACCCACATAAGTAGGCCCTTAACCATGTCTCAGGACTGCCATAGCAAGGCCTGGGTGTGCAGTTTCACTCCCACTTCGACTTGACATTAAGAATACTTGCCAAGCCAACCCCTCCTCCCCCTTTTTCTACATATAAGTGACCCCTAAGGGAGGCACTAGGTAACCCATACGGCAGAGTGCTACATAGGTAAAAGGCAAGGCATGTACTTATGTGTTTTACATGTCCTGGCAGTGAATAAACTCATACATTTGTTTTCCACTACTGTGAGGCCTGCTCCACTCATAGACTAGCATTAGAACTGCCCTCCCATACCTACAAGTGGTAGATTCTGATCTGGAAAGAGAAGCCCTGTCATATTTAGTATTGCCAGAATGGTGAAGGTGGATTTAATATTGCTATTTTAGAAAAGTCACTTTTAGAAAGTGGGCAGTTCTCTGTACTTACTGACATCTGTGCCTTACAGCCTGTCTCCAATCCACGCCTGCTCTGTGCTGATTGACAGCCCCCATTGTGCATTCAACCCAGACAGGACTGGGCTAAAAGGGGAACTTGTGCACTTGAAAACCACTCTTTGAAGTTTCCCCCACTTCAAAGGCATTTTTGGGTGTATAAACTGAGTCTTTGACCCCACCAAACAAGACACTTCTGGAACTACACATGGACTCTGTAAGAGAGATTGCCTGGCTGCCCAAATGACTCATCTGGACTGATTTACTGAAGGACTGCTTTCTTGCTTCTTGCCCTGCTATCTAGTGCTCCTAACTTTGTTGGAAAGACCCTGCCTTCCCCAAAAGTGCACTTTAAGGGCTTGGATTGAGCTTGCCTCCTGTTTCTGAAGTCTCAGGGCCAACATAGACTTCACCTCTTCAAGAAAATCGTTGTGTGTGGAAAACTGATGCAAAACCTGCAGAAATCATTGCAAAGTCTGCATCACAGCTGGGAAATCTCTGCAACACTGACTGGAACAACACAGCACGGACTTTCCGATGAGAAATTTGACTCAGCACCTGTCTTGCAATAGAAAATTCAATGCATCTCCTACCAGATTGATGTAGCACCTGCTTCTCCCACTGGCGTGTCAAGGATTTTCAACCTATAGTCCTGGGGCGTCAAAATATCCCTGCATCACGGTGAGGAACCAATACTGCATGCCTGAAAAATGACAGAACCCCTTGCAGGGTGGAACGAAAGAACGCATTGTTGGTGCCACACTGCAAAATATGACCCAGCAGCTTATTTTTCCATGCACCTCTGCCTCTGCACTCCAAATGCTTTCATGTTTTTGACACATCCCAGGTACTGTGTATTTTTAAAAAACAACTATTGATTTCTAAGGAAACCTTTTAAAAGTGATATTTCAACTTGTGCATATTGGATCTTTGTCGTTATCACCTGATTTTATTCAGATAAATATTGCCTATTTGTCTAAGCCTGTGTGGTATATTTGTGTGGTGTTTTCACTGTATTACTGTATGAGTTATTGCACAAATACTTTACATATTGCCTTCTAAGTTAAGCCAGACTGCTCAATGACAAGCTACCAGAGGGTGGACATAGGATAATTTGGATTGTGTTGTGACTTACCCCGACTAGGATTGTGGTTCCAACTTGGACAAGGGTGTATATATCTGTCAAGTCGAGACCCCATTTCTAACACCAGGGCATGGGCTACGGTTTTGCAGCAGTCCTTTGGGATTCATTTGCAGATCTTCCAGAGAAGTTGGAGTGTGTGAAAGCAGAAGGATACGACTGAGTTGACTTGGCAGGTCATGGTGAACAATGAGTCCAGGATGAAGCCTAGGTTGCATGTGTGGTTTGTTTGGGTGTGGGGGTGCCGAGGGTCAATGGCCACCAGCTGTCATCCCAAACTGATGTGGATGTTTCCATGATGAGGATCTCGATCTCCTCAGAGTTGAGCTTGAGGCAGCTGTCCTTCATCCAGGTGGCAACGGCTTCCATCCCATTGTGGTAATTCTACTTGGCCGTAGGAGGGTTTTCAAACATTGAGATGGTCAGCTGGGTATCATCAGTGTAGGAGACGATGTTCAGATAGGGGTCCCTGATGATGGATGTGAGTGGGGCTATGTAGATGTTGAAGAGTGGGGCTCAGGGAGGAGCCCTGTGAAACTCCGCAGCTGATCTACGGAGATTCTGACAGGTGAGGCAGGAGTCTAACTCTTTGTGTTCTGCCAGACAGGAAAGAGCGTATCTATTGTAGGGTCTTTCCACCGATGCTGGCTGCTTGGAGCCTGGGGCAAAGGGTGAGGTGTGAGACCGTGTTGAAAGCAGACGATTTGTCCAGTATTATGAGGGCTGCTGTATGCTGTATGCTGAATAGAGGATCTTAAACTGGTATGGCATAGAGTGTAATAGTGTATAGTGTAGTAGCATACAGTGGAGTTGGTAAAGTATACTAGCATATTGTGTAGTAGCATGCAGTGCCAAATAGTGAAGTGGTTTAGACAGAAGTGGTGTATTGTGGGGTGAGTTATAGTGTAATAGTATACAGTGGAGTGGCATACAGTGGAGTGGGGTAAAGTGGATTACCACACAGTGGAGGGGCAAAGATTGAAGATGCGTACAGGCTGATAGCATAAAATGGAGTGGCATATAGTAGAATAGCATATTGTGGAGTGGGGTAGAGTGGAGTTGTGCAGGGTGGAGTGGCGTTCAATGGACTACCATAGATTGGAATGTTTTGTAGTGGTGTACATTGGAGTGGGGTAGAGTGGAGTAGCGTACACTGGAGTCCCATACAGTGGAATAGCATAGTGGAGTGGTATCCCGTAGAGTGGCATAGACTGGAATAGCATATAGTGCGACAGCATACAGTGCATTGGTGTACAGTGAAGAAGTATAGACTGGAGTGGCATGCTTGGAATGGAGTAGAGTGTAATAGCATACAGTCGAGTGGCGTCCAATGGAATAATGTAGAATGGAGTGGGGTGGAATAGTGGAATACACTTGAGTAGTGTGTGGTGGAGTAGCATACAGTGAAGTAGCATATGGTGGAATAGCAGACAGTGTAGTGACATACATTGGAATTGGGTAGAGTGGAATTGCATATATTCAAGTAGGATTGAGCGGAGTGGCATACAGTGTAGTGGCATCCACTGTATAGGCATAGAGTGGAGTTTTGTACAGTGTAATAGCATGGGGGCTGGCATAGAGTGGAGTTGTGTACAATATAATAGTGTGGAGTGGAGTGGCATAGAGCGGAGTGTTGTTCAGTGGAGTAGCGTGCAGTGGACTGGTGCATAATGTAGTGTTGTAGACTGGAGTGACATACTTTGACATGGGGTAGAGTATATCTGCATACATTGGAGTGGCATACATTGGAGTGGTGTCAAATAAAATAGCATAGAATGAAGTGGCATACAGTGTAGTATGATACACTAGAGTGGCCTAGAGTGGAATAGCATACAGTGGAGTAGCATACAATGGAGTGGTATCCAAAGGAATAGGGGAGAATGGTGTTGGGTACAGTGGAGTGGGATACACTTAAGTGGTGTATAATGAAGTAGTATACAGTGGAGTGGCATACAGTGGAATTACAGAGTAGAGGGGAATGCAGTGAAAAGGTTTAGAGTGGAATAGCATACACTGGAGTAGTGTGTAACAGAGTGGCATACAGTGGAGTGGCATATACTGAAGAGGTGTAGACTGGAGATGCATACAGTGTAGTAGTATAGAGTGGACAGATGTACAGTGGAGTTGTGTACAGTGTAATAGAGTAGAGTGGAGTGAAATAGAGTGGAGTTTTGTACAATGGAGTGGTGTACAGTATAATAGTGTATAGAGGAGGTGAATACAGTAGAGTGGTGTAGAGTGAAGTGGCTTAGAGTGGAGTGCCATGCACTGGAGAGGTGAACATTGGAGTAGCATACAGTAGAGTGGCTTACAGTGCAATATAGTAGAGTGGCATACTGTAGAGTGGCTTAGAGTTGAATAGCATATACTGGTGTGGTGTATAGCAGATTGGCATACAGTGGAGTGGGGTACACTTAAGAGGCTTAGAGTGGAGTTGCATACAGTGTAATAGTATGGAGTAGACTGGCGTAGAATGGAGGTGTATACAGTGTAGAGTGTGGTAGCGTAGAGTGGAGTGTTGTATGGTGAAGTGGCATAGAGTGTAATAATGCATAGTGGAGTAGTGTAAAGTGGAGGGGTGTATAATATAGTGGTGAAGATTGGAATGGGGTACAGTGGCATGGGGTACAGTGTAGTAGCCTACAGTGGAGTGGTGTACATTGGAGTGGGGTATAATTGAATAGCATAGAATGAAGTGGCATAAAGTGGAGTGCCATACACAGGAGTGGGATAGGGTGGAATAGTGTACAGTGGAGTGGCATACAGTGGAATAGCATACAGTGGAGTAGCATGCAGTGTAATGGTGAAGAGTGAATTAGCATATACTGAAGTAATGTGTAGCGGAGTGGCATACACTGAAGAGGCATCGAGTGGAGTTACATAACTTGTAACAGCGTAGAGTGGACTGATGCAGAGTGGAGTTATGCACAGTGTAATAGTGTAGAGTGGAGTGGCATAGAGTGGAGTATTGTACAGTGAAGTGGCATTCAGTGTGATAGTGTATAGTGGCGTACCATGCAGTAGAGTGTCATAGAACGAAGTGGATTAAAGTTGAGTGCCATACACTGGACTGCGGGAAGAATAACGTAGCATACAGTGGAGTGGCATACAGTGATATAATTTACAGTGTAGTGGTGTATAGTGGAGTGGCATACAGTGGAATGGAGTATTGGAGACTGGCATATAGTAGAATGCTGTACAATGGAATAGTGTGCAGTAGAGTAGCATTCAGTGGACTGGTGTACAGTGTAATGACGTATGCTGGGGAAGCGTACATTGACGCTGCTACAGTGTAATAGCGTAGAGTGGAGTGCCGTAGAATAGAGTCTTGTATAGTGGAGAGGCATAGAGTAGAGTGGTGTAGAGTGGAATAGCCTTTAATGGAATGGCTACAGTCATGTGGCATACAGATGTATGTGGAATTTAGCAGCAATGTAGATTATGGTGTGTTTGGAGAGTAATGTAAAACAGTGAATTGCGCTGCCTTGCATTTCTGCAGATTTACCAATCAATTGAGGGCCACACATTGTGGCATTGCCCTCTTAGAAAACCTCACTTAAGTATGTCATTGCCCTTGCAACACCATGAGTGACACAAGGGACCCGCAATCCAATATTAGTGTTAGGCCTTAGTTATATTTTGGGCCATCGTATGCCGTGATCATTTTGCTGTATACCACGGTACTGGTGATTGCAAGCCATCATATAAGTGGGTAATGGCTGTTTTTATAGACTGAAATAACAGCCATATTTTTAAACTATACTTTGGTTTTGTACATTGACAGGGCCTTAGATAGAGGTAGGTAGTAGGACCCCAGCTATTGCAACTTTATTGAAGTGATCTAACACCAAAGTTAAACATCAGCGACATGCACACTTCCAAACAAGGCAGAATGGTTCTTTGCAATTTTATATACGCTGATGACCTGCTTCTGATAAGCCATACCCAGGTGGGGCTTCAACGCCTGCTCAACGTTGTGTAGAAATATTCTGAGGAAAATGGCTTAGGTATTCATTTAGAACAAAACTTAAACCACGACGATTAATGGACCAAGCACCTGTGCTGCTCACTAGACAGGAAACAGCTTGATATGGCAGAGGATTATAAGTATCTGGTAATAATTATTGATAATGCTGGATCCTTATCCCACAGAAGGAGGCGATGAGAAGGAAAAGTATGGTACTAGCCATGGTATTTAAAAAACGAAAGCAGAAAATATCTGGACCAATGATGATGCCTCTCCCTTGCATAATCAACACAAAATTGATTCCTACCGTAGCTTATAGGAGCGAAGTTATGAGAGTGATAGATATGAAAAATCTGGATACCATCCTGACCAAAACATACAGAACAATCTTTAACCTTCCCATTTACACTTCTTGGACTGTTGCCATCACAGCTATACCTACCCACATGGAAGAGAATTCTAGGCCAGTGTAAGTGTTGTTTATGACATTAAGGAGAAGAGGACTTGCCTCACCTAAAGTGCACCTGCAAAGTTCTGCCACAGAACAGGAGACTACATTAAAACTGTTTTTTATAAAAGAAGAATCAACACACAGAGGCAGGCCATGCTGGCCTGTTTCACCCCAGATGACTCGTAACTGAATTGCAGTTTAGTGAAGTTTCTCAGAATTGCGGAAAAGAAGATGGTGGGACTACTGACACAACCGGGGAACCCCAACACTCCTAGATATCTTAGTCCCACAGACAATTCTATCTGACCAGCACTTAACTAATTTAAATAACTTCTACTTTCGGTATCTAAGTTTGCACTAATAAGATCCTCTTGGTAGAGCTAGCTTTACCTCATTGTCTCTGTGTATACCTCGTCCTAGAGGGAATAAGCGCACATACAACTTACTACTATCTGCCTTTCTCTGTGAAGTTGCACATTAGAGTCTAGGGGCCACATGTATGAAGCCAGTTTGCATTTCTCAATAATCTGAATCTCTATTTTTGGCCAATAAGTAATGCAAAATGGGTTTCTTTTATGTACAAAGCCTTTTAAGGAATTGCAAATTGTGATGTCTATCCTGTAGAAATCACAATGTGCAATTCCCACAATAGGAAATCACAAATAGGGAATTCCTATTTGTGATTCCTATTCTGATGTATCATGCATTTCCTAAATGCGATTTGGGCTTTTAGGATATGCAAATACCATCAACTTGAAGTCAATGGTAACAAGATGCAATAGAGCACACACATGCCCCTTAGGTATATGTGTGCTGTACTGATGCACCCCTATTTTTGAGGTGCACCAAGGGGGCCTTTTGCCCATTGTCAACGTGGTTTTGGATTTTCTAAAAAGCCATTTCCTAATAAGAAATCACTATCTGAAAAATGCTAAACTGGCCCATTGACTCAAATGCAATGAGAATTCTTAATAGCTATTTCCTAATAGTGATTCCTACTTTTTATGTATTGCTGTGAGGAAATCAGTATCTTTGTACATTGCATTTTTCTTTTCTTAAATAGTGATTTCTATGAAGTCACTATTTAAGAAATTAAAAGTTGCATTTTTGTACATCTGACCCTAGAATTCTTTACGGACACCGGGGTGGTCTCTCACAGAACATTCTGCCCAGACTGCATCTCAATGTTAAAAAGGACTAAAATCTTCACCTGTGCTCTGCTTTCTCTTCGCTGCTCTGTACATAATCTTTGACAGCAAAAATTACCTAGCCCTTGCTCGATCTTGAGAATTTGCACAACAGTGCCAAAAGTTTACTCAGGCAGGGAACCGGCATTCACTAAATAAACTACCCAGATCCCAACCTGCTGACAAGAAGGAGACAACTTGGCACCCAGGCAGACTAGCCCAGAACCTATTAGCCTACAACAACCCAAGGCTTCTGGGGGATGAACTTATGATTCAAGGGGTGTTTTAAGATAGGGGGACTAACCCCAGTATGTACCTTATTTGGTCTTTGGCAACCATTTGTGGACTGATAGCACCAAAGTGTGGCCGCATTACTGTGTATATCTATTTTAAACTGCAACGTGAAGTAACTTTGGTCACCAAAAACCTTATTTACAAAGCTGTCATAATTTTTTTAATAGAGTTTACCTTCGAAGAACTATGACTTGCAGCACTGGTATACCACATAAGGCAAACTGTAACTATGGTGATTTTGACACTGTACTGTAATTTGATGTGACTTAATGTTAAATTGCACTCAACACTTTTTAGCATTTTTATTGCTTTGCAATGGTTTTAATTAACGGCGCAATAATAATAAACTTGAAATTGGTAATTGGTAGTGAAGTTTATTTATATTTGTTATATATTCTTAGATAAGTTAACCAACTGGCTACAGATATCACTATGTTTAAATGCCTTGTAACTTAGAAAATACTTACCCTACTTAACTGCGAAACCCAAAAAGCATCATTTCTGAACTATAATGCATAAACCTGCTAAATGTCATGTAAATTCCATGGGGTCGTTTTTTGTGCAGCATAAAATACAAGTGTATGGAAAATGCATTGGTGGAAAAACAGATTTTGGGACCCCTCCCTTTTATCTTTGCACTCCCTTAACCCCTTCGCTGCCAGGCCTTTTCACCCCTCCTGTGCCAGGCCTTTTTTTGGCTATTTGGGGCAGTTCACGCTTAGGCCCTCATAACTTTTTGTCCACATAAGCTAGCCAAGCCAAATTTGCGTCCTTTTTTTCCAACATCCTAGGGATTCTAGAGGTACCCAGACTTTGTGGGTTCCCCTGAAGGAGGCCAAGAAATTAGCAAAAATACAGTGAAAACTTCGTTTTTTTCAAAAAAATTGGAAAAAATTGGCTGCAGAAGAAGGCTTGTGGTTTTTTCCCTGAAAATGGCATCAACAAGGGGTTTGTGGTGCTAAAATCACCAGCTTCCCAGCATTCAGGAACAGGCAGACTTGAATCAGAAAACCCAATTTTTCAACACAAATTTGGCATTTTACTGGGACATACCCCATTTTTAAACATTTTTGTGCTTTCAGCCTCCTTCCAGTCAGTGGCAGAAATGGGCATGAAACCAATGCTGGATCCCAGAAACCTAAACATTCTGAAAAGTAGACAAAGTTCTGAATTCAGCAAGGGGTCATTTGTGTAGATCCTACAAGGGTTTCCTACAGAAAATAACAACTGAAAAATAAAAATATTGAAATTGAGGTGAAAAAAACATCAATTTTTCTCTATGTTTTACTCTGTAACTTTTTCCTGCAATGTCAGATTTTCGAAAGCAATATACCGTTACGTCTGCTGGACTCCTCTGGTTGCGGGGATATATAGGGCTTGTAGGTTCATCAAGAACCCTAGGTACCCAGAGCCAATAAATGAGCTGCACCCTGCAGTGTATTTTCATTCTATACCGGGTATACAGCAATTCATTTGCTGAAATATAAAAAGTGAAAAATAGCTATCAAGAAAACCTTTGTATTTCCAAAATGGGCACAAGATAAGGTGTTGAGGAGCAGTGGTTATTTGCACATCTCTGAATTCCGGGGTGACCATACTAGCATGTGAATTACAGGGCATGTCTCAAATAGATGTCTTTTTTACACAGTCTCTTATATTTGGAAGGAAAAAATGTAGAGAAAGACAATGGGCAATAACACTTGTTTTGCTAATCTATGTTCCCCCAATTCTCCAGATAAAAATGATACCTCACTTGTGTGGGTAGGCCTAGCGCCCGCGACAGGAAATGCCCCAAAACGCAACGTGGACACATCACATTTTTTTAAAGAAAACAGAGGTGTTTTTTGCAAAGTGCCTACCTGTAGATTTTGGCCTCTAGCTCAGCCGGCACCTAGGGAAACCTTCCAAACCTGTGCATTTTTTAAAACTAGAGACCTAGGGGAATCGAAGATGGGGTGACTTGTGGGGCTGTGATCAGGTTCTGTTACCCAAAATCCTTTGCAAACCTCAAAATTTGGCAAAAAAAAACACATTTTTCTCACATTTTGGTGACAGAAAGTTCTGGAATCAGAGAGGAGCCACAAATTTCCTTCCACCCAGCGTTCCCCCAAGTCTCCCGATAAAAATGATACCTCACTTGTATGGGTAGGCCTAGCGCCCGTGACAGGAAATGCCCCAAAACGCAACGTGGACACATCAGATTTTTTTAAAGAAAACAGAGGTGTTTTTTGCAAAGTGCCTACCTGTAGATTTTGGCCTCTAGCTCAGCCGGCACCTAGGGAAACCTACCAAACCTGTGAATTTTTGAAAACTAGAGACCTAGGGGAATCCAAGATGGTGTGACTTGTGGGGCTCTGACCAGGTTCTGTTACCCAGAATCCTTTGCAAACCTCAAAGTTTGGCTAAAAAAACACACTTTCCTCACATTTTGGTGACAGAAAGTTCTGGAATCAGAGAGGAGCCACAAATTTCCTTCCACCCAGCGTTCCCCCAAGTATCCCGATAAAAATGATACCTCACTTGTGTGGGTGGGCCTAGCGCCCGCGACAGGAAAAGCCCCAAAACGAAACGTGGACACATCAAATTTTTTTAAAGAAAACAGAGGTGTTTTTTGCAAAGTGCCTACCTGTAGATTTTGGCCTCTTGCTCAGCCGGCACCTAGGGAAACCTACCAAACCTGTGAATTTTTGAAAACTAGAGACCTAGGGGAATCCAAGATGGTGTGACTTGTGGGGCTCTGACCAGGTTCCGTTACCCAGAATCCTTTGCAAACCTCAAAGTTTGGCTAAAAAAACACATTTTCCTCACATTTTGGTGACAGAAAGTTCTGGCATCAGAAAGGAGCCACAAATTTCCTTCCACCCAGCGTTCCCCCAAGTCTCCCGATAAAAATGGTACCTCACTTGTGTGGGTAGGCCTAGGGCCCACGAAAGGAAATGGCCCAAAACACAACCTGGACACATCACATTTTTTCATAGAAAACAGTGCCTACCTGTGGATTTTGCCCTCTAGCTCAGCCGGTACCTGGGGAAACCTAGCAAACCAGCGCATTTTTGAAAACTAGGAACCCAGGGGAATCCAAGATGGGGTGACTTGTGGGGCTCTGACCAGGTTCTGTTACCCAGAATCCTTTGCAAACATCAAAATTTGGCCAAAAAAAACGGTTTTCCTCCCCTTTCGGTGACAGAAAGTTCTGGAATCTGAGAGGGGCCGCAAATTTCCTTCCTCCCAGCATTCCCCCAAGTCTCTCAAAAAAAATGGTACCTCACTTGTGTGGGTAGGCCTAGCGCCCACGAAAGGAAATGGCTCAAAACACAACGTGGACACATCACATTTTTTCACAGAAAACAGAGGTGTTTTTTGCAAAGTGCCTACCTGTGGATTTTGGCCTCTAGCTCAGCCGGCACCTAGGGAAACCTACCAAACCTGTGAATTTTTGAAAACTAGAGACCTAGGGGAATCCAAGATGGGGTGACTTGTGGGGCTCTGACCAGGTTCTGTTACCCAGAATCCTTTGCAAACCTCAAAGTTTGGCTAAAAAAACACATTTTCCTCACATTTTGTTGACAGAAAGTTCTGGAATCAGAGAGGAGCCACAAATTTCCTTCCACCCAGCGTTCCCCCAAGTCTCCCGATAAAAATGGTACCTCACTTGTGTGGGTAGGCCTAGGGCCCACAAAAGGAAATGGCCCAAAACACAACCTGGACACATCACATTTTTTCATAGAAAACAGTGCCTACCTGTGGATTTTGGCCTCTAGCTCAGCCGGCACCTGGGGAAACCTAGCAAACCAGCGCATTTTTTAAAACTAGGAACCCAGGGGAATCCAAGATGGGGTGACTTGTGGGGCTCTGACCAGGTTCTGTTACCCAGAATCCTTTGCAAACATCAAAATTTGGCCAAAAAAACAGTTTTTCCTCTCATTTCGGTGACAGAAAGTTCTGGAATCTGAGAGGGGACACAAATTTCCTTCCACCCAGCGTTCCCCCAAGTCTCTCAATAAAAATGATACCTCACTCGTGTGGGTAGGCCTAGCGCCCACGAAAGGAAATGGCTCAAAACACAACGTGGACACATCACATTTTTTCACAGAAAACAGAGGTGTTTTTTGCAAAGTGCCTACCTGTGGATTTTGGCCTCTAGCTCAGCCGGCCCCAGGGGAGGCAGAAATGGCCTAAAATAAATTTGTCCCCCCCCCCAGGAGCGACCCTTGCCTACGGGGTCGCTCCCCCTGCGTGACATTGGCGCCAAAAAAGAAATCCCCGGTGCCTAGTGGTTTCTGCCCCCTTGGGGGCAGATTGACCTAAAATCGGCCAATCTGCCCCAAGGGGGGCAGAAATGGTCTAAATACAATTTGCCCCCCAGGGGAGCGACCCTTGCCTAATGGGTCGCTCCCCATCTCTAAAAAAACAAACAAACACACAAAAAAAAAGTGCCCTGGCGCCTAGAGGTTTCTGCTCCCCCGGGGGCAGATCGGCCTCATAACAATAGGCCGATCTGCCCCGGGGGGACAGAAATGGCCTAAAATAAATTTGCCCCCCACCCCCCAACCTCCCCCCGGGAGCGACCCTTGCCTACGGGATCGCTCCCCTGCGTGACATTGGCACCAAAAAAAATATCCCCGGTGCCTAGTGGTTTCTGCCCCCTTGGGGGCAGATTGACCTAAAATCAGCCAATCTGCCCCCAAGGGGGGCAGAAATGGCCTAAATACAATTTGCCCCCCAAGGGAGCGACCCTTGCCTAATGGGTCGCTCCCCATCTCTATAAAAACAAACAAATAGAAAAAAAAAAAAAAAATGGCCCTGGCGCCTAGAAGTTTCTGCCCCCAGGAGGGGCAGAAATGCCCTAAAATAAATTTGCCCCCCCAACCCTCCCAGGAGCGACCCTTGCCTACGGGGTCACTCCCCCTGTGTGATATTGGCGCCAAAAAAAAATCCCCAGTGCCTAGTGGTTTCTGCCCCCCTTGGGGACAGATTGACGTAGCAAAAATCAGCCGATCTGCCCCCAAAGGGGGCAGAAATGGCCTAAATACAATTTTCCCCTCCAGGGGAGCGACCCTTGTCCAAGGGGTCGCTCCCCATCTGTAAAACAAAAAAAACTAAAAATCCCCGGCAGATCGGCCTAATCAAAATAGGCCAATCTGCCCCCAAGGGGGGCAGAAATGGCCTACATATAATTTGCCCCCTAGAGGAGCGACCCTTGCCTAAGGGGTCGCTCCCCACCTAAAAAATAAAAATAAAATAAAAAAATGATCCCTGGTGCCTAGAGGTTTCTGCCCCCCCTGGGGGCAGAAAAGGCCTTCCAAAAAAATGCCCCCCCCTTGGGAGTGACCCTTTCCCAAGGGGTCACTCCCTTATGCAAGCAATCCAGCTTTTGAAACGCTCAGAGAGACTTCAAAGGGAAGGAAATACATTTCCTTCCCTTTGAAGCCTCTCCGGGCCTCCCCCACGTGATCGAAAGAGAAATGCTGAGCATTTCTCTTTCGATCGCGCTGGAAGCTGAGCTTCCAGCGCGATGGGGGAGGCCCTGTGACAAATCAGCGCGCGCTCGCGTGCTGACGTCACAGGGGGGGTGGTGGGGGTCGGGGGTGGAAGGGGAAGGGCTTCTCCTTCCATCCCTGCCTTGGGGGGTGGGGGGAGCACAGGGCGGGAGCGCTAGCGCTCCCCCCAGCTCCCGTGCCTTGGACGAGGTGACCTCGTCCAAGGCACCCAGGAACCGGTGCCTTGGACGAGGTGACCTCGTCCAATGCACCCGAAAGGTTAAGAATTCATCAGAAAAATGTACATGCTTCCACAATGTAGAAAATGCTATCAGTGTGGAAATGTTTATGGTGATTCATCAAACAGGTGGGAAGTCATTAGGGAGCTAATACTCAAGGAATTCCTATCTTTGGGATCGCTAACTGTTACTACAGAGTAGCAATCAGATTTAGGCCCTCATTACGTGTTTGGCGGTCTGAGGACTGCTACGGTTGAGGTGGCGGTCGTACCGCCTCGGGCCCGGCAGTGCAGACTGCCATATTATGACCATGGTGGTGTTGTGACTGGTATGTAACCCTTGAAACCAAGTGGTCCCTGGTGCAGATATATTGAAGAGCAATCTCAATAAATAATTAAACAATACACAACAGAGGCCTACTGGCCAGTCCAACTGGAAAGTGTGCCCCAAGCACACAGGGTAATTTCCATGGCCCCAACTTAACACCTGACTGCAAAGTGGCCTCCACATTGCAGGAGCATCAATGGGGCATGCAGGTCCCTCAGGTGGGATGGCGGGCTCGGGGGGGGGCTTGGGTTTTGAGGGGGAGTCCTTAGGTTTGGGTTTGCAGCGGGGGTCTTTTGGTTTGGGTTAGGGTGGGGGTTTAGGTCGGGATATTGGTTTTGAGGGAGGGGTCTTGACTTTTGCTTTGGGTGGGGTAACCTTGGGCTTGGTGGGGAAGGGGCATAGCTAGCTCCAGGTGGACTATGGGAGGACTGGCAGGTAGAAGGCAAGGGCTTGGATAGTGAAACAGAACGCTTGTGGGACAGTGATGGGTCAAATAGGGAATGTTGGAAAATGGGTTATTGATAGGGCAGGTAGGTACCTACACCTAGCAACAAGCCACAAACCTCCACAAAAGTACAGTTAGGTCTCAGTAAATTAATCCCAGCTCTACCCTTGGTAGCTTAGCATCGAGCGTCAAGGCTTAACTTAGGAGACAAAGTGTAAAGCATTCAAATATCACAAAACAGTAATTAAATAAAACACAGGAAACAGTTTAAAAATCCAAAACCAATTTATAAAAATAGCTTATATTTTTATCTTTAAAATGACACAAAAACGATTAAAATCGGTTCAGGGGAACCGGAGATATGAATTTTTAAAGTATTATTATTTTCTAGCGCATAGAAACAAAAAGCGCCAATCGGGTCATCTGGTTGCACCAGGACCGGGACAAAGTCAAACTTTCAGGCCGACCGCGATGGAGCCCTGCTCGGCTACAGGTCGCGGGAGGCCTCGGTTAAAAAGTTACCTTCTGACTTAGTCTTTATTTTGAAGTTTTTCTTCACCGGGACGAACCTGCCAGTTGGATCCGACCTCCTGGAGCCCTTGTCCGGATACGCGAAGTCGGTTTCCTCGGTGGTGATTTCTACCTTCGGACTTAGTCGTTTTTTCGAGATGAAAATCCTTCGACCGGGGTAAACCTGGATCTTGATCCGACGTCCGTGGAGCCCTTCTCGGATACGATGGCTGGAAGGTCCCGGTCAACTTTTTACGTTCGGACTTAGTCTTTTTTTCGGATGTTTTTCTTGACCGGGACGAACCACGAAGTCAGGCCGGGTCGCGGTTGAGGCAAGCCGGCTAGAATTTCCGCGTCGAGTCGGTCACTTTATGGAGCTTTTTTCTAAAATTTCTCCAATCTTTTCCAAACTTCTGGGGCTTCACCCAGATGTTCTTTTAAGGTTCTTTTGGGGTCCACAGCTCACCCCAAGGGTCCAGAAGTTCTGTGATGGTCCTTGGGAAGTGCGGACTTCAACTCCCAGAGTGCACCTGGCGCAAACTCCTTTTTGGCCACTGGGCAGTGGTCAGCTGGTCACTTTTTCAGGAGTTGGTGCAGGGGACTCTGGTTAGCAATTTTTCACCTGTAGCAAACAGGGAGTCCCTCCTTGAACCAGTGGAAGCCAGGCAAAGTCCTTCTTGTGGTGAAGCCCAAGTGTGCAGCTGGTGCAGTCTTTCTGAGTGCAGGGTCCAGGTGCAGGCCAGGGGTCCAGCAGGGCAGTCCTTCTTCTCCTTGTAGTTCTTTCTTCTTGAAATTTGGTGGGGATCTGAGGCGTGGGTGCAGGTCTGCCAGTTTTATCCTTGCTCCTGGGTGAAAAGCAGGGGGGCCCTGGTCCTCCAATCAGGGACAGGGTCGTCCCCCTGTGATGACCACTTCCTGGGAAGTGTGGCAAAAACCCATCCCAGAAGGCAATAGTCTCTAAAAATCCAAAATGGATGAATCTGATTTTTGGAGGAGAGATCTGGCTGAGCCCACCCACTGGTGTGGCTAAAAATCATAAACACACCCCTCTCCTGCCCTCTCCTAATCTAATCAAGGGGGCACCTAGCTGTCTGGGGTTGCAGGATGTGGGGGTGTTGCTGGGTGCTCCAGATGTCCTTCCCTGCCTTTGAAGACCAGTTTGGCAGCCCTCCCCCTTCCTGCTTCCCCATCTGCTGAGGGGAGATTCTCTCCCCCAAGCACATTCCTTTGTGTAAAGCCAGGCCACTTCACACCTCATAAAAGTGGCCTGGCAGAAGCTGCTGCAGGCTGGCCAATCAGAGCACAGCAGCAAAAACAATGCAGAGCTGAAATTGGCAACTTTTTAGGTAAAGTCTAAACTTTTTACCTGCATTAGTTATATTAAATCCAACAACTGGAAGTTGTGGGATTTATTATAACAATCAATTTGATACCAAATTCTTGGTATATAACATTTAAGGAGACTTTAAAATTTAAAATAAAGTCTGCCCATTCTAGCCTATGAAGGCCATTTACTTCAATGAGGGAAAAACGAATTTGGCTGTTTTTACCTCACCAGGGCTTATAAATCTATTTTTATAAAGTCCCTGCTTATAGTTACATGGCACCCAGCCCTAGGGGCACATAGGGCACACCTTAGGGGTGACTTATATGTAAAAATAAGGTAGTTTAAAACTTTGGAAGTAACTTTAATTCCAAAGTCGAATTTGCATATAACTTTAATTTAAAAGCAGCCAGCAAGGCAGGCTTGCTTTTAAAATGACACTGGGCACCTCAGCAATGCACCTAGGTGTGCACCACCTATGCTGTGGTCCCTAAACCTACATGCCCTACCATATACTAGGGACTTATAGGTAGGTTAACTTAGCCAATTATAATTAGCCTAATTTGCATATCCATTTTACACAGAGCACTGGCCCTGAGACTGGTAAGCAGTACCCAGGGCACAGCCAAGAGTCAGTAACCACCAGCACCTATCCAGAAAGAGTGGGGGTGATCAGGCAAAAAAAAAGGACTTTCCTACACTGCCCCCCCCCAGATGAAAGGTGATGGGTACTAACCTACACCCTGGTAGTCCTCATCAGCTAAGTGGAAAAACCTGGAAAGGCCATCTGCATTGGCATGAGCAGTCCCAGGTCTGTGCTCCACTGTGAAGTCCATCCCCTGTAGGGAAATGGACCACCTTAACAGTTTTGGGTTCTCCCCCCTCATCTGCATCAACCATCTGAGAGGTCTGTGGTCAGTTTGTACACGGAAGTGAGTGCCAAACAAGTAAGGCCTCAACTTCTTCAGGGACCAAACCACAGCAAAGGCCTCCCTCTCAATGGCACTCCATTTCTTCTCTCTGGGGAGTAGTCGCCTGCTGATGAAGGCAACTGGATGATCATGGCCCTCTTCATTAACTTGTGCTAACACTGCCCCAATCCCTTCCTCTGAAGCATCTGTTTGCACTACAAACTCCTTGCTATAGTCAGGGGCCAGTAACACTGGTGCTGAACACATAGCCTGTTTTAGGGTGTCAAAAGCTTTTTGACACTCTGGGGTCCAAATGACCTTCTTGGGTTGTTTCTTGGAGGTAAGCTCAGTCAGAGGGGCCACTATGGTCCCAAAATTCTGAACAAACCTCCTGTAATACCCAGTCAGGCCAAGAAAGGCCCTGACCTGAGTCTGGGTTTTTGGAGCCTCCCAATCCAGGATAGTCTGGATCTTGGGCTGGAGAGGTTGTACATGGCCTCCACCAACAAGGTGGCCCAGGTACACAACAGAACTTTGCCCTATCTGGCACTTGCTTGCCTTGATAGTCAGGCCTGCTTGAAGCAGGGCCTGAAGCACTTCCTTCAGGTGGACCAGGTGGTCCCTCCAGGTGGAACTAAATACAGCTATATCATCTAGATAAGCTGCACTAAAAGATTCCAACCCAGATAGGACTCTATTCACCAACCGTTGGAAGGTGGCAGGAGCATTTTTCATCCCAAAGGGCATCACCTTGAACTGAAAGTGGCCCTCTGGTGTGGAAAATGCTGACCTCTCCTTGGCTCTTGGACTTAAGGCAATCTGCCAATATCCTGAGGTCAGATCAAATGTGCTCAGGAATTTGGCAGCCCCCAACCTGTCAATGAGCTCATCAGCTCTAGGTATGGGGTGAGCATCAGTCCTAGTGACTGCATTTAGACCTCTGTAGTCCACACAGAATCTTAATTCTTTCTTCCCACCTTGGGGACTAGCTTTGGGCACCAGTACCACTGGACTGGACCAAGGACTATCAGAGTGCTCAATTACCTTCAGATCCAACATCTTAGCCACTTCAGCTTTGATGTTGGCCTTGACCTGGTCAGACAGCCTGTACAGCTTGTTCTTGACAGGCAAGCTGTCACCAGTGTCAACATCATGGACACACCAATTGGTGAGTCCAGGGGTCAGGGAGAACAGACTAGCAAACTGTCCCAAGACTTGCTTACAGTCTTGTTGTTGCTGATCTGTCAGTTTGGGAGAGAGTACCACTCCCTCCACTGACCCATCTTTTTCCTTTGAGGACAGGAGGTCTGGCAGAGGTTCACCCTCCTCCTCCTTCCCTTCATCAGTGACCATCAGCATGGTCATGTCTGCCCTGTCCTGGTGGGGTTTCATCCTATTAACATGCAGGATCCTGTGAGGATTCCTGGGGGTGCCAAGGTCCACCAAGTAGGTGACCTCACCTTTTTTTTCTAGGATTGGATAGGGCCCAGTCCATTTGGCCTGTAGTGCCCTAGGAGCCATGGGCTCCAAAACCCACACCAGCTGTCCTGGGTGATACTCAGGCATGGTAGCCTTTTGATCATGCCAGAGCTTCATGAGCTCCTGACTGGCCTCCAGGTTCCTGCTTGCCTTCTTCATATACTCAGCCATGCGAGACCGCAGGCCTAGTACATAATCTAGCACATTCTCCTTGGCTTCCTTGAGAGGCTTTTCCCAAGACTCTCTCACCGAGCACAATGGGCCTCTTACAGGGTGCCCAAACAGTAACTCAAAGGGGCTGAATCCAACCCCCTTCTGTGGCACCTCCCTGTAGGCAAACAGCAGGCATGGGAGGAGGACATCCCATCTCCTCCTGAGTTTGTCAGACAAACCCATGATCATGCCCTTCAGGGTCTTATTGAATCTTTCCACTAGACCATTGGTCTGTGGATGGTAGGGTGTGCTGAACTTATAAGTAACACCACACTCCTCCCACATGGCTTTCAGATAGGCTGACATAAAGTTTGTGCCCCTATCTGAGACCACCTCCTTTGGGAATCCCACTCTGGTGAACACACCAAGTAGGGCCCTAGCCACTGTGGGTGCAGTGATTGTCCGGAGGGGTATTGCCTCAGGGTACCTGGTGGCATGGTCCACTACCACCACAATGTACCTGTTACCTGAAGCAGTTGGTGGGTCTAGGGGACCAACAATGTCAATCCCCACCCTCTCAAAGGGAGTCCCAACCACTGGCAGTGGAATTAAGGGAGCCTTTGGCTTGCCCCCTGTCTTGCCACTGGCTTGACAGGTGACACAGGAGCTGCAAAACTCCCTGACTTTTTCTGACATTTCTGGCCAAAAAAAATGGTTGACCAGCCTGTTCCAGGTCTTGGTCTGTCCCAAATGACCAGCTAAGGGGATATCATGGCTTAAGGTAAGGAGGAATTCTCTATACTTTTGGGGGACCACTACTCTCCTAGTAGCCCCTTCTTTGAGGGTCCTAGCCTCAGTGTAGAGAACTCCATCCTCCCAGTAAACCTTGTGGGTACCACTGGTATCCCCTTGTTCTTGCCTGGCAGCAGTCTGCCTCAGGCCCTCAAGAGTGGGACACTCTCTTTGTCCCTGGCACAAATCTTCTCTGGTGGGCCCACCTGCCCCTTGCATTTCTGCCAAGTCAGGCAGAGTTTGCAGGGAAGGTATCCCTCCTTCAGAGTTCAGATCCTCCCCCTCAGGGTTGGATTCTTCCTGACCCTCTGTACTTGTTGGGGCTGGCAAGCCAGACCCAGTGCCCTTTCTCTTCTTCTTGGAGGCTTGGCCCATTGTTCCAGGGTCCAAGTGTCCAGCATTTCCCTGTTGTGCTGCCTGTGACCTGGTCACAGCACACACCCATTCAGGGAGATCCAGCATCTTTGCATGGACCCTTCTCTCCACTTCTGACCATTCAGATGCTTCAAGATCATTTCCCAGTAGACACTCTACTGGGAGGGCAGGAGCTACAGCTACTTTTTTAGGGCCAGTCACACCTCCCCATTCCAGACTCACCATAGCCATGGGATGGAGTTTGGTTCTGCTATCTGCATAAGTCACCTGGTGGAAGACACCAGGTAAGACCTGCTCTGGAGAAACCAGCTTTTCTGTGACCATTGTCACACTGGCTCCTGTATCTCTCAGAGCTTCCACTTCAGTCCCATTGACTTTAGGCCTCTGCCTATACCTCTGCATGATGGGAGGTAAGGTGGCCATAGTTGCAATGTCCACCCCACCCACGGATACTAAGGTGACTTCAGTGTACCCTGATTCCACCCTTGGGCCAACTTCCACCCCCAACCCTACACTAGCAATCCCCTGGGATTGCCCACCAGTGGGGGGCTTCTTGGTGCAGATAGCATCTCCTCTTTTATGTCCTGGCTGATAACAGTCAAAACACTTGCCGGCCTTAGCAAGCTCCTGAAACCTTCCTGCTTTAGCAGGATCAAAATTCTTTCCCTGATACCCTTTCCCTTTAGAAGTGAATTGGCTCGGGGCTCCCCCTCCCTGAGAAGTTTTTGGGGACTCTTGTGAGGACTCTTTGGGTTTTTTGTCATCTTTCCCGTGGTTCTTCCCCTGAGAAGAACCATGTCCTCCCTTTTTCTGATCACCCCCTGGGGGTCTCTGGTTAACTCTAGTTCTTAACCAGTCATCTGCTGCCTCCCCCAGCTCTCTGGGGTTGGTCAACCTAGAGTCTACTAGATACTGGCGGAGCCTCTCTTGGACACAATTAGTTAGAAGGTGCTCCCTCATAATCAAATTGTACAGCCCCTCAAAGGTACTTACCCTGTTGCCCTGTATCCAGCCCTCCAGTGCTTTCACTGAAATGTCCACAAAGTCCACCCAGGACTGGGTGCTTGTCTTTTGGGTGTCCCTAAACTTAAGCCTATACTGCTCTGGGGTTAGACCAAACTTTTTAGTCAAGCATCTCTTCATACTGGGGTATGAGTCTGCATCCTCCCCACTCATGGTTAGGAGCCTATCCCTCCCAGAGTTGGGAACTAACTCCCAAAGGAGTGAACCCCAGTACTGAGGCTTGACTTTCCTCATCTGGAGGGCCCTCTCAAAGGCCCCCAGCCACTTATCGATGTCATCCCCCTCTACATAGGCAGGAACCACCCCTTTGGGTAATCTGGGGGCAAAACCCCCACCCAGGGACACCTCAGTTTCTTTCTCGCTGCTTCCATCTTTTTTTTCTTTGCTTGCCCACTTCTTTTTTTCTAGGGCAAGCTTATCTGCCTCCAAAGCTATGTAGGCTAGCTGGGCTTCCAGCTCTCTCTCCCTGATGGATGGGTTCTCTCCTCCTGAAAGGACTCTCTTCCTACCACTAGCTTTGGGTCTACCCCTAGTGACTGTGTCCAGTGAGGACCGTTCCTCCTCTTCCTCACTTGGGGTCTGATGCCTTTCCTCCCCTGAATGGTTAGAGTTAGCATCATCTTCTTTTGGTTCCTCCTCTGGAGCTTCCTCTGTCTCTACCTCTTGGGCCTCAGCCCATGCTGTCAGGGATTTAATCAGGATTTCTTTCCTGAGATTAGTGGTTGCAGGCAACCCCCTCTCAATACACAACCCCCTAAGCTGGACTACTGTCAGTGTGGGTAGGCTAGCCAGATCAAGCTCCATGGTTCCCTAGTTTTGTGTCACAAAAGCTTTTTGCAAAAATTGGAAACAAGAATTTAGAAAAATTACAAAAATTCAATAATTGAAATTAATCCAAATTAATTTTAAAAAAAATTAAAATTAAAAATTAAAAACAATTTTTGCACTAGGACAATTTAAAGGATTTTTAATTTGTTTTATCTAAAACTGTAACGTGATATTGAACACAAGTACAGGATCCCGTCGCTGCTTCCAATTATGTTGGAAAATGGGTTATTGATAGGGCAGGTAGGTACCTACACCTAGCAACAAGCCACAAACCTCCACAAAAGTACAGTTAGGTCTCAGTAAATTAATCCCAGCTCTACCCTTGGTAGCTTAGCATCGAGCGTCAAGGCTTAACTTAGGAGACAAAGTGTAAAGCATTCAAATATCACAAAACAGTAATTAAATAAAACACAGGAAACAGTTTAAAAATCCAAAACCAATTTATAAAAATAGCTTATATTTTTATCTTTAAAATGACACAAAAACGATTAAAATCGGTTCAGGGGAACCGGAGATATGAATTTTTAAAGTATTATTATTTTCTAGCGCATAGAAACAAAAAGCGCCAATCGGGTCATCTGGTTGCACCAGGACCGGGACAAAGTCAAACTTTCAGGTCGACCGCGATGGAGCCCTGCTCGGCTACAGGTCGCGGGAGGCCTCGGTTAAAAAGTTACCTTCTGACTTAGTCTTTATTTTGAAGTTTTTCTTCACCGGGACGAACCTGCCAGTTGGATCCGACCTCCTGGAGCCCTTGTCCGGATACGCGAAGTCGGTTTCCTCGGTGGTGATTTCTACCTTCGGACTTAGTCGTTTTTTCGAGATGAAAATCCTTCGACCGGGGTAAACCTGGATCTTGATCCGACGTCCGTGGAGCCCTTCTCGGATACGATGGCTGGAAGGTCCCGGTCAACTTTTTACGTTCGGACTTAGTCTTTTTTTCGGATGTTTTTCTTGACCGGGACGAACCACGAAGTCAGGCCGGGTCGCGGTTGAGGCAAGCCGGCTAGAATTTCCGCGTCGAGTCGGTCACTTTATGGAGCTTTTTTCTAAAATTTCTCCAATCTTTTCCAAACTTCTGGGGCTTCACCCAGATGTTCTTTTAAGGTTCTTTTGGGGTCCACAGCTCACCCCAAGGGTCCAGAAGTTCTGTGATGGTCCTTGGGAAGTGCGGACTTCAACTCCCAGAGTGCACCTGGCGCAAACTCCTTTTTGGCCACTGGGCAGTGGTCAGCTGGTCACTTTTTCAGGAGTTGGTGCAGGGGACTCTGGTTAGCAATTCCCTGAACCAGTGGAAGCCAGGCAAAGTCCTTCTTGTGGTGAAGCCCAAGTGTGCAGCTGGTGCAGTCTTTCTGAGTGCAGGGTCCAGGTGCAGGCCAGGGGTCCAGCAGGGCAGTCCTTCTTCTCCTTGTAGTTCTTTCTTCTTGAAATTTGGTGGGGATCTGAGGCGTGGGTGCAGGTCTGCCAGTTTTATCCTTGCTCCTGGGTGAAAAGCAGGGGGGCCCTGGTCCTCCAATCAGGGACAGGGTCGTCCCCCTGTGATGACCACTTCCTGGGAAGTGTGGCAAAAACCCATCCCAGAAGGCAATAGTCTCTAAAAATCCAAAATGGATGAATCTGATTTTTGGAGGAGAGATCTGGCTGAGCCCACCCACTGGTGTGGCTAAAAATCATAAACACACCCCTCTCCTGCCCTCTCCTAATCTAATCAAGGGGGCACCTAGCTGTCTGGGGTTGCAGGATGTGGGGGTGTTGCTGGGTGCTCCAGATGTCCTTCCCTGCCTTTGAAGACCAGTTTGGCAGCCCTCCCCCTTCCTGCTTCCCCATCTGCTGAGGGGAGATTCTCTCCCCCAAGCACATTCCTTTGTGTAAAGCCAGGCCACTTCACACCTCATAAAAGTGGCCTGGCAGAAGCTGCTGCAGGCTGGCCAATCAGAGCACAGCAGCAAAAACAATGCAGAGCTGAAATTGGCAACTTTTTAGGTAAAGTCTAAACTTTTTACCTGCATTAGTTATATTAAATCCAACAACTGGAAGTTGTGGGATTTATTATAACAATCAATTTGATACCAAATTCTTGGTATATAACATTTAAGGAGACTTTAAAATTTAAAATAAAGTCTGCCCATTCTAGCCTATGAAGGCCATTTACTTCAATGAGGGAAAAACGAATTTGGCTGTTTTTACCTCACCAGGGCTTATAAATCTATTTTTATAAAGTCCCTGCTTATAGTTACATGGCACCCAGCCCTAGGGGCACATAGGGCACACCTTAGGGGTGACTTATATGTAAAAATAAGGTAGTTTAAAACTTTGGAAGTAACTTTAATTCCAAAGTCGAATTTGCATATAACTTTAATTTAAAAGCAGCCAGCAAGGCAGGCTTGCTTTTAAAATGACACTGGGCACCTCAGCAATGCACCTAGGTGTGCACCACCTATGCTGTGGTCCCTAAACCTACATGCCCTACCATATACTAGGGACTTATAGGTAGGTTAACTTAGCCAATTATAATTAGCCTAATTTGCATTTCCATTTTACACAGAGCACTGGCCCTGAGACTGGTAAGCAGTACCCAGGGCACAGCCAAGAGTCAGTAACCACCAGCACCTATCCAGAAAGAGTGGGGGTGATCAGGCAAAAAAAAAGGACTTTCCTACAGGGAACAAGAAAAACTCATGCAGGAAATGTTTTTTAGGGGCACAAGGTCGGTCATGGGAGAAATGTTTGGAAGTATAGGGAAAGGGAGTGGTTGTGAGGTGGGTACGGTAAGGTGCCTTGGGTGCAGGTGCGAGCGTGGGTGTCATGTGTGTGCTGTGCGATTGTGGGCGTTTAGGTGTATTGGAAGGAGGGGGGAGATGATGTGATGTATGTTGTGGTGGTGTCTGCAGGTAGAGTGGATGTGCTGCATGTGGGGGTGTTGACAGTTGTGCTGACTATGCATGTGGTATATGGTATGCATGCATGAGGGTCTGCTATTGTGGTGATGGTGGGAATACGTGCACTTGTGGTAGGATCTGAAAGTGATGATGTGGTAACTGCAGGTATGAGTGGTGTCATGCTTGTGAGGGGGGAGGTGGTGGGGGAGTCTGTGTAGGGAGTGGAAGCTGTTGTGTGTTTGCATGGCAGTGGTGTCTTTTGTGGTACTTGTGTTTGTCCTAGGGGTCTGGGTCTGCTGATGTGGATGCATGTTGGTATGAAGGTGTGCCTTGGATGGGTGAGGAGAGAGGGATGTGGGATTGGGAACAGGTAGTTGGAGGCGGGAAGGAAGAAGAAGGAACACTGGCTGCCATCAATGAGGTGGCCAGAACCTGAAAGGATCTCTGCCGGGTAGTCAGGGTACCAAGAATGCCTTCCAGGTAGGCATTTGACTGCTGCATCTATGATGCCAGTCCTTCGATGGCATTCAGGATTGTTGACTGCCCCACAGAGATGGGTCTCAGGAGGTCAATAGCCTCCTCATTGAGGGCAGCAGGGCTGACTGCGGAAGGGGCAGAGGTGCCTACAGCAAAGGAGATGTCCACCTTCCTTGGTGAGCAGGCATGGGCAAATGGGTGGGGATCTACAGGGAGAGTGGTGCTGGAAAGGGGTTTGGCTGTAAAGGATGTTGGTGGGATGGTCCCAGATGGGTCCGCCACCACCAAGGAGAATCCATCGGAGGAGGAATCCGAAGATGTAGTCATCGATTATGTCTCCCCCATGCCACTCCCCTCACCCTCTGTCTCACTGGTCCCCTCGACTCCTCTGGTATCAACCTCCTGGATCCCATGGGCTGCAGCTTCCCCACTCACCAGTACCCCTTCTCCTCCGACTGATAATGCAGATGCACACAAAGTCAGAGGTGGAGAGGGAGGGAGGGTGTCAGACAAAAGAGCAGGTGCACTGGGACAATACCAACCCTCATTATCTGCTGCTATTCCATGACAGACCATGCCCTCACCTATACATGCTACAACATTAGAACACCATGGGGGAAACTACATCAATGCTGAAGTATACTGCTAATGGTAGAACAGTAACAAAAGACATCCTAGTCACACTTGCCCAGTGCCTGGCACATTCTCATGGTCGTGTGTGGAGATATTTCCTGTACTCCTTACTCAACATAATCTTGCATGGGTAGGTAGCTTGCCCACTAATCCATTGACAAATAGCACAGTGACATCTGGCCCCATTGTACCTATCTACACATACAGTACATGGCAGCTGATTAAGGACTCACTAATTACCTCTGTCACAGTGGTAGGCTGATAATGATGGCAATGCCCTGACACCTCACTTGAACTGATGCTGATGTTAAGGGTGACCACACTAATCCCAAAATGGAAGTTAATGCCCTCATAAGTCACTGTCTGTAAAGTATGGGCACACATCTTTGAACCAATCCTGCCAGGGTGGCTGATAACCATAGTTGGCATGCTACTATCAATGACCTACGCTGCATCTTTCCACTAGTTTTTAACCCACAGCCATACAGGAATAACATTATCGAGGTGCCAGTGTGTACTTACCCCTTGTGGCTGCTCTGCTGCCCTCAAGTGCCCATCCACCTCAGGGTAGGCCACTGCCAAAATGCAGGCCATTAGGGGGGTCAGGGTCCAATGGGCTACCCACCCTCATTAGGAGGACATCCCCTGCTGGGCCTCTGCTGTCTTCCGTGCCCAATGTCTCAGGTCCTCCCACTGCTTTCCGCAGTGGGTGCTCCGCCAGCTATGGACTCCCCCATGCCTGTACTTGCATGGTGATAGAATGCAAAATCCCCTTCTTCTGATGGGCGCTGTCCTGCATGGATGACACAAACAGAAGAACAAAGTAATGTAGATTGGCATTACAGGCAGTGGACATCACACATCAGACACATTTCAAGACCACACTTATGTGTCATCACGCCACAGATGCTCAGACTCCTCACCCATCTCCATACATCCACTCCATCTACCTCATCCGAATGCCTCTCATCCTCACACACATCACAATCACACATGACAGTAACATGAGACTCACCTGCAGCTCTGGTGCCCCATACAACTTCCACACAGGGGCAGGACCCCATCCACAAACTTGTCCATCTCTTCCTGGGTGAAAGCTGGGTCCCTATTTCCTGCAGGACATGGCATATTGGCTTCCAGAGTCAGATCACAGCAGCACATGGAGTGGAGGTCTTGCTTGCACGAATGTCAGGAGTCATGTGAGTTATATAACAGTATATGGCGGTTACGCCCACCGCGTACATGACCGTCACCACCGGCGGTGATCACCACTGGCCTCAGTCTCCCAAAGGCAAAAATGTTATCCAATGAGGAGTTGCACAGCGGTTTAGACCGCCTACCGCCGTGACATATTACGCTGGGGGACTGAGGTCACTTCTAACTGCCCCGTGCATGCAGGACAGGCAGCTACCATTTTACATGAAATAAGTGAATAGTAGATTCATTTTATGTGCGTCATGGATGATATATAGAGACTACTGCGTAGACTGACAATGTCGACACATTGCATACATCAGCTTTTGACTTCTTCTCTCTCCTATTCCCAGATATGGTGGAATGGTGATGAGAAATGACCCTGTGACCCAGCCCCTAGTCAACCTGGCTACCCATGAAGATAGGCACGTTGTTCAGACATATTCTCTGAACCGTTATACCATCATGGCGCTGTGTAACCAGTCGGAGCCTGATCTCTTGCCTGATATACATCATCCCTATGCCATCCCTCCCTTTGTGCAGGTGTTGTCAGTTCTCTACTTCCTTGCTCCAGGGTCGTTTCAGATGACAGTGGGCTTGGCAGCAGGGATGTCACAACCGATGTTCAGCAATGTGTTGAAGGATGTACTGTGTGCTTTGCTCAAACATCTGCCCTGCTACATCATGTTCCCTCAACGTGTGGATTTAACCACTGTTAAGTCTGCCTTCTGTGATTTGGCACATGTCCCTCATGTGAAAGGGACCATAGATGGCACCCACATGGCCTTGGTTCCACCCAGGATAAATGAACAAGTCTACAGGAACTGGAAAAATGTATATTCCATAAATGTGCAGGTGGTGTGTCTCGCTGACCAAAATATCTTGCAGGTTACGGCCAAGTTCCCAGGTTCTGTACATGACTCATACATTCTGTGGAACAACAATGTCCCACACATGATCGCACAACTACAGAAGGACCGAGCTTGGCTCATAGGCATGTATCCAGTAGGATGTGTGCCCCTGTAAGCTCACTTTTCTTTACAATCTCCCCTGAGTCCAACCAGCATTAAGAAGTGTCCTGCTTTTGTGCATACTGGTGGCTTTGGGTACCCGAACCTTCCCTGGTGCTGACAGCTGTGAGATATCCTACAACAGATGATGAAAACATTTCAATGAAGCCCACGGCAGGACGAGGCGTGTCATTGAGAGGACCTTTGGCCTACTGAAGGCCAGATTCTGCTGCCTACAGGTCTCCAAAGGTACCCTACTCTACAAACCACTTAAAGTCTGCCAGATCGTTGTTGCCTGCTGCATGCTGCACAATCAGGCCCTGAGGCGTCACAGCCCATTCCTGGATGTAGAGGAGATGGTAGCTGGACCAGTGGCTGATGAAGGGGACATAGTCAGTGATGAGGAGAAAGATGATGAGGATGCAGCTGACTCCAGAGCAGAGTTCAATCAATCAAAAATATTTATAAAGCGCGCTACTCACCCGTCAGGGTCTCAAGGCGCTTGGTGGGGTGGAGGGCGGAGGGTCACTGTTCGAACAACCATGTTTTGAGGTTCTTTCTGAAGAGCAGGAGGTCTTTAGTTTTGCAGAGGTTGGTGGGGAGGGAGTTCCAGGTTTTGGGGGCGAGATAGGAGAAGGGCCTGCCTCCTGTGGTGGTGCGTTGGATGCGGGGGACTGTGCCTAGGGCGAGGTTGGCTGATCGCAGGTTGCGGGTGGGAGCGTGAAAGTTCACTCTTTCGTTGAGGTATGTCGGGCCGGTGTTGTGGAGGGATTTGTGTGCGTGGATGAGGATCTTGAATGTGATTCTCTTGTTTATGGGGAGCCAGTGAAGGGTTTTGAGGTGTGGTGAGATTTGTTCGTGGTGGGGGAGGCCAAGGACGAGGCACGCAGCTGTGTTCTGGATTCTCTGGAGTTTGCGTGTGAGTTTGAGTGTGGTGCCGGCGTAGAGGGAGTTAATTTAGCAATACACCCCATAAGAAACAGGTATATGTCATGTGTTATATATGTTACCTGTCCTCCTGTCTGCATTGTGCCATCCCTCCTGGTGTCTTTCATCAGTGGAGGTGATGAGTGCAGATTACCCTCTTGGTGGGTTTGGGGGGAACGTTTTGGCCCATCAGAGGAGGTGTCACAGTTCAAATGTGAATGCTATTTCCACTCTGTTATTGTCTGATATCACTAATGCAATTCATTGTCCATGTACTATATTCCCTGTACTGCTTTGCTAACTGCAATTGTAGTGCCAAAGATAGTGGTGTCATCATTATTGCTATTCATCCTCAGAGTCCGCAATGGGAGAATGTGTAACCCAACTGTTAATGACTGTGAAACATGCCTTTGGTTGAGATTTGTCAGCTGTGAGGGAAGGTCAATAGGGTATGGATGTCTTAGAAATGTACATCTGACATGGGCATATGGTTTGTGATTCCAGATGCTAAATCTCACATTAGGGACTGAGACATTGCACAGCATGTGGGTTGAGTGGCCTACACTGACTCCATTGTGATAGTTGTCCCTGTGTTAGTCTATTTGCAGAGCATTTGTGTGGTGCAACTCTGGTTCCTGCCTTACCTGGTACTCCCTTGACACATGTATCCAGAATATGTCTGCTCTACCATAAACCTTGCTGCATATTGCTCCTCCTTCTATCTATCTCACAGACATTTTCAGGACAATGGTTTGACTGCAATGCCATGTTATTCAAATGAAATACTTACTCATTGCAATAAAGACACATAGGCAGTAGCTGTGCTCAAAGGTGTTTAATGTTATTCACAAGTGTAGTGGGTGATGTGTGGGGTCATAGGTGGTGTAATCATCAGAGTTGTTGTCCCAGGTGAGGGTAGTCCAGGTCCAGTATCCAAGGGGGCATGGGAAAACGGGGACATGTCATTGGACAGTCAACAGGGTGTGTCAGTAGCAGACAAGGGAGAATGTTCAGGAGAGGATCCCTTCCTGGCAGTGGTCTTGGTCTTGGCATCAGGTCCTGTAGGTTGTCTGCGTGGACGTCCTTGCTTGCCTGGGGGTTCCTCAGCTACAGGGGGAGGAGGGCCTCCATTCCACTAACTGCCATAGAAGTCAAGGGCTCTGTTGGACTGTGGCTAGTGGAAGGGGCTTGCTGGTGGGTGGAGAACGCAAACAGGATGGTGGTCAGTTACTTTAGTACCCCTGCAATGGAGGCCAGGGTGGCATTGAGGTCTGCCACTGCTGCATGGCCTCCTGGTGGTATTCCCTCTGCAGCTTCTGGTTCTCTTGGACGGTTGCGAGGATCTTGCCCATAGTATCCTGAGACTGGTGGTATGCTCTCAGGACTGGGGTGATGGCCTCAAAGTCAGTCGTTTGCTGTGGGCACCCCACTCTTTGGCCCACGGTTGCCCTCCCACTGCCCCCGGCCCCCTGTACCTGTGCCCCTGGCACAGTGTGCCCACTCTCAGTTTCACCAGGACCTTCATTGTCTTGTGTGTGTGGCCTTGACTCTGGTACCTGTACTGGGGGGCACACTGCTGATTGACCTGTCCTTGGGACACAGGTGTGGAGATGTAGGGTTGGCTGTGCTGTGGTAGCCACATGGGTGGGGGGACTCCGATGTAGCCAGGGTGGGGCTTGTGGTGTTGGACTGGCCAGTTGTCTCAGAGGAGCCAGGCAAGCGGTCAATATCCAGACTCCCACTGGGGCCTACATCCTGGGGAGGGCTGTCTGTCTCTGGCATCGGCTGGTGGGTGCAGTGGCAGTCGGACCTGTGGATGGAAAGGGAGGGTGTCACATTGTGGAGATGTTCATATCATCGTCTGATGCATGGAGTAGCTTGACTTGCTTCCCAGTGATGGCAATGACAGCTGCAGCACGGCAGCCATTGCTTGCGAGTGCTATATCATTGCATTGTTTCCATTTTGTATTGAGGGTTGGGGATTGTAGATAGCATTGCTGTCATTGCCATGTGTTGGTACGCAGTCGAAGCATCCAGTTGGTGTTGCATGTGCTATGGTTTTCCATGTAGGTGTTCCACTGTTACGTGGCACTGTGAATTCTTGATGTGTATGGAGTGATGCATTGTTGGAGTTGTGGTGCTTGGCATTGTGATTGATATCTGTGCATTAGGGAGGGACTGTGTGGGAATAGAGGCAGTTGGGTGGTGTGGCATGCAGGGGTAGGGTATGGGGTGAATGGTGCAGAAGTGTTAGATGGGAAGGATTAGGGAGTGATGGGTGATGCTGGAAATCAGTGGTTGGTGACTGGGGAATACTGTTGACTTACCAGAGTTAAGTCCTCCAATGATTCCAGTCAGGCCCTCAGGATGCATGACGTCCAAGACCTTTTCCTCCCACGATTTGAACTCAGGTGGAGGATTGATGGCAATCTGGTGACATGATGCCATCGAATGCACCTTCCCCGTAGGTCTTTCCACCTCTTCCTGATGTCCTCCCTTGTGCATGAATGGGTGCCCACTGAGTTGACCCTGTCAACAATAATCTGCCTTAACTCCATTTTCCTGGATAACGAGGTTTGCTAGACATGAGTTCCAAACATTTGTGGCTCTACCCTGACGATTTCATCTACCATGACCCTCAACTCAGCATCAGTGAAATGTGGGTGCTTCTGACAGGACATGGTGGTTGTGTTGTGGGTGGGGGTATGTGTTGTGTGTGTAGGGTGCAGTGTAGAGTGGTTGGTGGTGTGGGGGTGTTTGTGTGTGCTGGTGGTATATGGTGTATGTGTGCAGGGGCAATGTGTGTATTGTGTTGGTGGTGCAGTTGAGTGGGGTGTGATAGTGGGAGGTGTGTTGGTGCCTATGGTATCAACGTGCAGTATCCTCCGTTGGTGTGCTCCTCGGTCTCTCTGTTGGTAGTTGTGGTTGCAAAAGATTGTTGGGGTGTGTGAGGGTGTGTTATAAGGTGCAGTTAGCAGGTGTGTGTGGTGTGTGTCAGGTGTGGGGTGTCCAGATTATCCAATGTGGTGTCAGGTTCTGGTGGAGGTGATTTTTTGACTGTGGCGAACTCGCACCACAAATGGTTTTCCACCATGCAATGACCGCCGTACTGATTTGTGGGTTGTAATATGGAGAGCGGGTGTTGTTGGTGTGTCGGTGCTGGTAGTGGGATCATCTCTTTCCCACCGTCGGTCAGCCTGGCGGTTTGAGATTTGTGGCTGTATTTGAGCGGTCTTCAGTTTGTGACCCCTAATACAGCAGTCACTGTACCACCATCACCGCTGGTCTGTGGGCTCCTGCCAGCGCGGCGGTCTTGGCAAAATACCACAAAACTCATAATGAGGGCCTAAATGTAATTTATTTCTTTTTATCTTTTGTATTTGTTACGTATTTGCTTATTGGTTTACATAATCATATGACCATGAATGTGTCTTTTAATTGCTCATGTGGTATATCACAACACTCTACATATGCAGTCTAGTTTATATTTTGGGCTTCCTTGCTACTTTTTGTGGGCTTGTGCTAGAAATGAAGCTCAAAGTGATTGAAAGTCAATCATTTGTTATAAAAATTAAGATGTATTTTTCCTAATGACTAATTATCATGTCCTCCACATGGTAGGCAGTTTGTGTAGCTCACTACTAGATCACTTTTCCTTTCAGTTGCACAGGAGTACTTAAGGAAGATGGATTTTGTTTGGCTTTTTCGGCACAGCTTTATTTTGTGAGCCGGAGCGCATGCAAACAAAACTTATGTACAGTAAGGTATGTTCTATTAGCAATGTATTTGCTTATAGATTTCCATTAGCATGTAAACATAAATGGGTCTTTCAGTTCATGTAGTAAACCTCAAACGTTACATATGAAGTCTAGTTTATTCTTTGGGCTTTCTTGCTACCTTTAGTAAGATTGAAGGCCAACTTTAATGGAAGGCAACCCCCACAAGCATCCAGCCTGTAGGCATCCAACCCAGAGCCACACACAGACTTCGGCCAAAAAGACTGGGCTTCTAGGTCATTTCATGCATTTGCATACTCATAGTTTTTAAAAGGAAGACCAACATGCTCTGTTCTCAACAGGATTTGACAAGAACAAACACACTCGTCACAGTCACTACAGAAGATATTGCACTCTGAAAGAAAAACAAAGTATTCAGTTCTACCAAGGATTTCCAATAATTTTTCAAGGTGGAACTGCAGAGAAAGCACACTTGCTTTGCCGTGGACAAGAAAAAAAAGTTAGTATGATTTGTGCTTTACAGAAGTGGAGAGTCAACTGGGCAACCGCTTTGTTTATATTTTTAAGTGCTTCCCTTTGGGGTTTAATTTCTGTGAAATGAGCATTTGTGCCAGAATGAATCTTGCCTTGCTTATTTTTCTAAGAGGAGGCCACAGTTTTACACAAAATGGCTACCGAAGTGGAGTACTTCCTACTGACTAATCAGTAAGGTCTACCTTAATTATTAAATGTATGGTGCATCCCCTACACAACAGTTGTGTAGAGGACCACAAGGTAATGTCTCCAGTGACCTTGTATGTCTGTAATTTTGGCAATGTGATTCTTTCTTGAGTGTCTTCACCAAACAAGGGTATTCCCTCTTAATTATATGTATTAAGTGCTTCTTTGTATAGTAGAGACATGCTCATATTCCTCTGCATCAAGAACGCACCTACAAAATCGATGTGAAACACATACATGGGGGGGAATCTATGCTCCGACTGCAGAGATACAACTCCACATTCGTAGTGTAATTTCTGCACCAAGAGTATACTCTCTGCACCCAGAGTGGACTCGCCACACTTGAGGCAGAGATCTGTCTTGAGTGCAGAGATTCTGACCCAAGTGCTTACGTAAAGATACCTCTCTTTGTGAATCCCGAAAAGTCATAAACATAAAGTTTTGGTCTAAACTTAGACCAAAAGTCTAAGTTTACCTTTGTGAATCAGGCTCGTAGTGGTTAAAAGGAAGAACAACAAGCTCAGTTTTCAACAGGAGATGACAAGAAAGAACCCATCCATTAAGTCACTACATAACATATTGAGCTTGAAAGAGTAACGCTGCAAACACATCCATCACACATTTCAGATAACTTTTTAAGGTGGCACTGCAGAGAAAACACAGTAGCTTGGCCTAGGCCAAGTAAAAAAAAGTCCTAAGGCCTCCTTGCTTCCTGTCAGCTCCCCACCTCAAGCAGGAGCCAGCATTGCTCCTGCATGCAAGGAGCAGCTAAATGTGCTGCTCTCTGCATGCAGGAGCAATCCTTTCATTTGACATGAAAAGTCCACTCCTATCGTGCAGCTGCAGTTTTCTTGCTCACGTCCATTTGGAGCAGACTTACAGTTCGCCCTTGCTTGGGACAAGCTGTCCTTTTCTTCCTTATGGCCAGTGCTGGAGAAGTGGGTGTCCCTGGGGCCAAAAACACCATGTGTGCCCCTTTTATTTTGTTTTTCTGGTCCCAAGGAGGTGGTGGTCACTGGGGCCCTTGTTGGCCAAGGAGGGGGGTCCACGCCATCCCACTCCAATTTCCTGTAAAAGCCTCAGGGAGATGGTGGTCCCCAGGGCTCTTTAGAGCCTGAGTTGGTGGGTCAGTGCGGCCCTCCTCCTTTTTATTATTAATGTCCTGGTGAGGTGGTGGTGGTCCCAGGGCTCTTCAGAGCCTAAAGGGGGGATCTGTGTGCCCCCTCTTCCTATTTATAATCAAAGCCCCAGATAGGTGGTGGTTCCCAGTGCTCTCTAAAGTGTGAGGAGGAGGGCTGTGTGTGTGCCCTGTCCTCGAATAGTACAAAGTGGAATGCCCCAGGTTCCTGGCCCACCTGTGGTCTGAAGAACAAACAAGTGCGGGTAACTGTTTTGTTCAATTTTGCAGCAGATTAAAGGATCCCCTACGATTTTTAAAATCGAAATTGAAAATTGAAAAAAAAATGGTTTTAGCCTCCGGCAGGGTCCCTGACGGACCCCAGGACTAGGGTAAGGGGTTCAGGAATTTCTACCCAGGCCCCTTCTGTTTTGATTTTTGTGTTTTATCTTTAAACTTGTCAGAATCCGAGTCCCAGGATGGCTTCCACCATTTCCTGGTGGAAGTGGTGGTAGCTAATCAAAGGGTCCAGCCTGTGCATGCATGCATTAGTGCAGTCGTCTCTCTTGTGAGACACTGTTGTTTACAGTAAGGGCTTGGAGCCCGCCTGTCACTTACCAATTGTTGGCTTGCAGAGCACTCTGTTTTAGAGCCTCATAATTCCTCAAGGCAGGCATGGTATCATTTCTGTTTCTCTGGGTAGAGCAGAGACCAAGCACTAATTGATTCAACTTACTCACTGCCTGTCTGCTGCTCTGGATGTGATTGGGGTTCTATTTTGTTCCTTTTAAATTATAGTGCCCTGCAAACAGAAGGTGTGTGACTGTCAAGAACAGCCCAGCAGGACAAACAAAATTTCAAAATGTTATTTTTCATAAATAACTTTCCTTCATTTTGCCAAGACATCTTTTCTCACTTTGCACTCATGTTTTCTTTTGGTTTTGCTTGTAGGCACTACTCTCAACTGTTACCAAATATCTTGGTCCAAATATTGCAAAGACATTGTTTCTTCATTATGTGTAATTTCCAAAATGATGCTTTAACATATGATGCAGTACACCCCAATCCACCCCACTCCAATCTGCCCCTTTGCAATCCACCCCAATCAACCCCCACCTTCACCAAAGAGCCCAAAGAGCAATCCAGTCCACTCCACCCCAATCCAATCCACTCCAACCCACTCCTATCCTCCCAACCAACACCAATCCAAGCTGCCCCACTCCAGTCCACCCCACTCTAATCCAAAACAATCTGCACCACTCCAAAACGATCTGCCCCACTCCAATCCAAAACAGTCTGCCGCACTCAAATATATCCCGCTCCAAATCCAAAACAAGATGCCCCACTCCAATTTATCCCATTCCATTTAGCCTCACTCCAGTCCAAGACAATCTGCCCAACTCCATCCAAAACAATCTGCTCACTCCAATCTGCCCAGTCTAAAACAATATGCCCCACTGCAATCTGCCCCACTCCAATTCTAAACAATCTGCCCCACTCCAATCAACCTCACTCCAACCTGTCTCACTATAATCCAAAACAATCTATGCCACTCCAATCTGCCCCACTCCAATCCAAAATAATCTGGCCCTCACCAATTTACTTCACTCCAATCTACACCAATCCCATACAGAACGTCACAGCCAGACTCATGCCTTCCCTGATGAACCCACATCACAACCCACCTCAGGCAACTCCACTGGCTCCCCATACAGAAGAGATGGAATTCAAGCTGCTGACCCACGCACACCAGACTCTACACAACCAAGGGTCAGTGTACATTAACCACTGTCTGAACTTTCACCAACCGTCAAGAAGACTATGCCATGTCTCCCTTTCACTTGTCCATAGTCCCACGTCTACTGAAGCAAATATGGAGGACACACCTTCTCTCACATCACAGTAAAAACCTAGAACAGCCTGCTCACACACCTCTGGACCATCACCTTACTTCCATAATTCTGAATCATCCCTCAAAACCTGGCTCTTTGAATTAGACTCTGGGACCTGCAGGAGCCTGGATATCTTATCGGGTGATTAGCGTGTTAGAAATCCTGATTGATTGATTGATTGAAATAAATACACCCACCCCACTCATATCCACTTCACCCCAATCCAATCCACCACACTCCATCCCAATTCACCCCACCCGACTCCAATCCACCCCATTCCCATCCAATCCACCTCACTCTCATCCAAGCCACCCCATACCAGCCCAATCAACCCCACTCCAATCCTCCACACTTCAATTCAACTCCAATCTGCCCTACTCCAATCCAAAGTATTCTGCCTCACTCTAGCCTGCCCCACTCCAATCCATTTCAATCTGCCCCACTCCACTCTGCCCCACTCCAATTTCCCTCACTTTAATCCAAAAAATCTGCCCCTCTCCAAACTACCTCACTCCAACCTGCCTCATTCCTCCCCACCCCGCCCAATCGCAAACAACCAACTCCTATCCAAACCAATCTTCTCCAATCCAATCCACCAACTACAATCCAGTCCACGCCGGAGCAATCCACCCCACACCAATCTAATCCACCCCAAACCAGCCCAGTGGTTACCCCACTTCAATCATTTACCCCTAACCGTAATCTAATCCAATCCATTCCACCCATTCCACTCCAGTACAATCCTCCCTGCTCCAGTCTGATTCACCTCACTCCATTCTAGCCTACTCCAATCCAATCCAACCCACTCCAGTACAAACCACCGCACACCAATCCATCCCACTCCAATCAAATCCAACCAACCCCACTCCACTCCAATCCATCTTGCCCTACTCTAATACTACCCAGGTATTAATTCATCCACTCTAATCCACTCCACTCCAATCAAGCCCACTCCAATCCAATCCACTTTAATTCATCATACTCCAATCCAATCCACATTCATCTACTATACTTCAGTTCAATCCACCTCACTCCAAACCACCTTAATCTACCCCGCTCCAATCCAGTCTACCGCTCTCCAAATAATCCACCCCAATGCAATCCAATCCACTCCACTCCAATTTACCCCACCCTAATCTTGCCTCTTGTATAGATGAGGTCTGTTGGCTTTGCCAATGCTTGCCCCGATCTGTCAGTGCTCTAAAAATACAGAACTCTTTTTTCTTTAACTGCACAACTACTGGACAGATTGACACCAAATTACAAAAAGAGATCTTTCTGGACCTAGAACTACCATACACCCCTGCTTTGCAAACATCCAGGCATGCAGCCCCTGCCTCACTACCCCTCCCTTGAAGATAGGAAAATGACAGCCTCAAACATCTAGGCAGGCTAGACCTGATTCCTCTTCAAGTAGCTATGACTACTTCTTGCATCAGAACGAGCTACATGATTAGTGCTGCACTGAATAGGAGCATCCACATGTTCAAGGGACAGGAGAAAAGCAGAGGACAATGGCTGGCAGTATTTGTGTGGTCTACCAGTTTTGGAGGAGAGATTTGAAAAATGCCTAGTGCCAAACAAGGCAGCCATGTACATGTTTACATTGCCCTCTTGAGAAATAGGACACATTATTTATTGTAAAGCTGGCACTAGCTGGACCACATCATGGGATGGTGGATGGCCATTGCACAGTGCTTAATTTGAGATGGTGGTTTCCGGTGCTGGGCACTGGCACCTTTTTGAGGGCCGGCATTTGGGCCTGATTTAGGAAAGTTAGCGCCTATAGTGATATGTGTGTTTTGACCACTGACTTTGTGTTGCACCACTTTGCACCTGGCTTAGCTGTCCACTGTCACATTAGTGGCTGTAACTATCCTGGGACAATATGTAGATGGGAGCGGGTGGCAAAAGCAAAGAAGAAGAGGAGTGTCCCTTGGTTTTGGACTAAAACATTATCTGATGGGACTTTGAAAAACTGGAGTGAGCATTTAACTGAATCCCTCCAGATTCTTAACAAAAGATCATTACAAAATGTTGAAACTCTCCTGATATAACCATATGTGGCCACCAATACCATTGTATACTGGGAAATAAAATCTAGACCTTCGGCTCCTTATAGAGCCACACCAGAATCTGCAGATCTTGACCTACATGATTATAAAATTGCCAACTTGTTATAATTCCAGTGTATGGAGGATTGGTGAGGAAAGGGACTGTCCCAGCCCTTCTGACAATACAAGGAAAAGGAGGTTTTGGTTCAACTGACAAAAAACCCTGATGCTAAGGTGTGGATAAAATCCCCAAATGGCCCTCCAGAACCTCCACAACTTATAGCCAAGGGCCCTAATAATGTTCTGCTGCTCAGAAAACAAGGAAAAGAAAAATGTTATTTGCAAGACAAATCATACTTGTTTCTTTTACAGACCATACTACGACTTGCCTCTACCTATGAGTGTGCTGTGTGGTCTCCCTTCGGGCGTGTGCGTGTGAGGTTGGGGGAGGGACAGCACCCCCAACCTGAACCTGATTGATCAACCACATAGCACAACACCCCTGCTGCTTTTAAAGAGTGAAACCTATGGATCCATTTGGCGCTAATTGTGCTTCACAGATCTAAGTTCTGGATGGGAATAATCCATGGATGTTCTATCAACCTGTTTGATTGCAATTCGACTGGAACTAGCACATGGCTTGTTATCACCTGATGACTGCTGCCAGTCACATTAAGCATGTTTAAGTTGTCAGTTGGCTGACTATTCTTGTATGGAAACCTCACTTTTAATACACTCCAGCAAACATTACAGGTGGACTGTGTACCTTTACATGATTTGGACTCATGAGTTTCCCTCTATCTCTATACCAACTCGTTATCCTAGAGACAATTATTATCCCAATCTTTCATTGTAGGTGTGCCTGGTTTAACTGTTTATAATATCAATATGTTAATCCCACTTCCATTGCTTTATGCTGATTGCTCTTGTCATTTCATTATGTTGCTGTGCACAATGCATATCTGACTTGCTTGTAATGTTTAAAAAAAAGAGAGAAGTTGATTTTAAACCTGTAGGCTACACAAGTCATTGGTCAAAGGGTGGAATGCAGTGATTTGTGTGTTTTGACCACTGACTTCGTGTTGCACCACTTTGCACCTGGCTTAGCTGTCAACCGTCACATTAGTGGTCACCAGTTACAGACTCAAGTTTGTATTCAGCTTAGCCTTAGCTTCACTGCCACGTTAAAAGCTACAAGTGATTTTCCATGTTGTACATGTGCATTCTGTCTTGTTTTCATACTTTTTCCCACCAAGGGCTTTGGTTGATATGAATGTACTCAGACAGCAGGGAACGTCCTTGTTTTGGGTTGGCACCTTGGGATTGTGGCCACATCCCGACGTGTTATTTTCAAAGCTAGCCAAAAGCAATCAGCATTTTATTTTGAATAACTAAACTTCTGCAGGGAGAGGGAAGTCTGGAATTTTTCTCTATTGTTTGTTCAAAGTATAAGAGGCTGAGACCAGATGGACTGGGGACAGAGCAGATCTCAGGCGCGTGCAGGACGCTGGAGTGAATCATCCTTCCCGTGAGGATAATTGATCTCTCTCTCCTCGATCGATTCTGGGTTCTGGTGATTTGATGCTGATTAGGAGAGAGATGAAGGAGGGTTGCCCTTGCCTCATGGTGATGCATACTTTTTAATTCATTATTTGCTTTGCATTATAAAATAGATGCATATATTTGCTGTGTTATTTACAATGGAGAATCATTTGTACATTATTGCTGTGATCATTTTTAAACATGTGCTTTCAACATGCTAATCTCCTTTTAAGAGCCTTGCGTAGTGAAATAATTAATGTCTTCTTTGGACTAAGAAGTGCATTCCAGAGATTTTTGTCAGAGCATGAGTGTTTCAGCTCAGTCATTAGTAAAAAGCAAAACAGTGCCGCCTTTATGTCATTTTTTGATGCAAAACAGGCATAAACTTACAAAATATGATTATATTTTGTAAGTTTGCAATGCTTTTGCATAAAAAAATGACGCAATGGTGGCACTAACTTTTCATAAATCAGGCCCTTAGTTTTCTGCATCAGGCATTTACTCCGAGCAAAAGACACATATGTGAAAGATGGAGGAAGAGAAAAGCAATAGGGCGCTAGAAAGGGAGAAAGTAGAAAGCTGCAAGAGTGCACTGAAGGGGAAGGGAGTAGCTATAAATGGATTAAAGAGGCCTGGGATTGCTTTAGGATTATGCTGCCTCAGTATTCTGTGCTCACACATTTCAATGCAGCAGCCGTGGGTTTCCAAGGAGAGCTTTGGACAATGGCATGTTTTTATTTACAAACTAAGCCCTGCCATTTCACTTTAACTTGAATCTCCACATCAGCAATAGACCACAAGTTGCCTGATCTTAGGCAAACCACAGACCTAATTCTGTAATGTATGCATTGGAAATGTACTGGTTCCCTGGTAGATGAAGGGAGTGCCACTACAATCAACGCTTCTTGGAGGGTTTAGTGCATACAAAGCAGAGCTAAGAACATCACAGCTTTGTCTCATGGAGGCAGAAGGGGCAGCCTCAGGGCCACACCCTCTCACTGGCACCTTGGGACTGCCTGGCACCACTCCTGATTTTCAGTTATTTGTGCCCAGCCATAACCCTATGCTAAGCCTCACAAACTTCACCATCCCCCCACATACACACACACACTGTAGGCACTGCCAACCATCACCACCAGGATCTGCTATGCATAGCTCTTCCAGGCTCGCCACGTGACTCCCCATATGAAACTCCACCTGCTGTACCTCAAAATATGCACTGGTTACCCTTGCTCTCAGTGTCAATGGGGATTGCTCCTGTCACAAATGCTGATGCCCAAGCTTTCCATGAACGTGCCCACATACAGCCCAATGCACTGTGTCACTCACTGCCCATACAACATCTCCTGCCCAGATTCACCTCTCTATGTCACCCTAAGCTTTTCCTGCATAGCTACTGAGGCTCAGGGCACATCTTCCTCTCTGTTACCCATGGTAATCCGCCCTTTTTGTAGCTACCAGTCCCATCCACCCCCACCATTGGTTGGGTCAGGTATCCTCAACTGAAACAAGCCTTTGCGATGCAATAGGTCTCACATTTGCTTGAGGTAGAGATATTGGTGTTGTAAATTCATAACTGGACTTTTCTTGCCACATAAATAGGACAACCTTGCCTTATAATTTCATCTTTTCCTGCCACATAATTGGAGACCCCTGGTTAACACAATGGTGAGGCTGCCTGTCTTCCACTGAGCAACAGTGCCACACCCTGTATGTGTCCTAGTGGACCAAGCCTGCTTGTAACGGGGACATGCAACTGGGCCTTGCATAGCTTATTCTGATCTCATTCCTGCACAAAAAAGGAGGCCTTTTCTTCTGACACTGTTGAACGTTGCGTGAGTCAGACATGATTAAAAAAATATTTTAGATGTGAAGGTTAGAAAACATATGTACCCTGCCACTCTTGCATTGCAAATTAGCACTATTTTTCAAAGCATACTCCAAAGGAAAAACAGCAGTTACAGAAATAAAAAGATACTACCAATAAAGTTTTTTGGATCACTGGCATAAAGTGATATTGTGCCACTCTAATCACATTACAAAACACACATACAGTTGTGTCATAGGCCAACAATAAAATTGTCTAACCATTCAGGTGATATGTGCGTGGGAGCTATAAGATGTTTTCTCGCTGTTACAAGGCATGCTCAACGTATGTCACACTATGGTAAAACAAAAAGAAGGCCTGAAGAGAGAAACACAAAAAAGACATCACCAGTTTTCACAACTTACAACAATGCTGTGCAACACTAAAGACTAAAAACACTGAAGGTGCGGTTAGAAGACACTGGTGGTAGATGGTCATGACAACAGAATGAATGAGTTAGGAACACTTAAACACAAAGTGACTGTGGTGCTAGGAATCAGATTTCCATTGCAGGACTCGGCAGCTACCATAGAGGTCACGGGGTCTGGAGGAAGGGTGTCGGATAGAAAAGGAGAGGGCAATGTATTTTTTCAGATTTACCTAGATAACAGAAAATCAGAGCATAAAGAGGCATTACATTAGAGCAGGAGCACTCAACTTATGGAAAGCCAATCAAACAACGTGGTAGGTGGTGATAGAAATGCTCCACAGTGTAAGCAGCAAATTAAAATAAAGGCAATGATAAGGATTAACTCCTTCCTGGGAAGTCTGTTTTCACACAGCCTCTGAACTCATGTTGCCACAAGGAGATATGATTGCGGCTGGGATTAAAGGCAAAACCAAAACCAGGGAGGGTCCATCACATGCTGTAACAAAATGTATTGTGATTGCCAACAAAAGTATTATCTTAGTGAAACCCCCTGGGAGGGAACTAAGAACACAGAGAGAGGGACATTAAGGCAAATGCACCAATGTAAATGAAGCATTTAAGGTGAGCTCAACAAAGTATAAATGGCAAGAGTGGGCGGGGTTAAAACCCTCTATTGAATACAACATGTCTTTCAGACAGCGCTGCGTGCTGCCACGCTCAACCTAAAAACAGGTAGCTGACTCAGGCAGAGTGACGTGTTTCCAATCTCTGTTGGATGTTCTCTCGGGTAGATGAATACATTTTGTACATCATATCAGCTTATTTTTCATCCTCTATAATAATACAATACAGTCCTCTGTCCAACTCTGTCTTTAAATTCCTGCCTTAAGACTAATGTATTTCAGTACTACCCACATCCCCATTCCAATGCCCCCTCAGAGTGGTAAAGGATGTGTCTGGCCAATACCAGCAAAGACCTACACAGACCTAAGAGGACTCGCATTGCGCTATGTCGTGAACTCAAAGACTTCTGAGTGCTTTCAAGACCAATAGACAACACTTTCTCATAGAGTTTTATACGTCAGGCCTGACATGCTTACAAACCCTGCCAATTTTTGTATCATTCAGTGGAACTGAGGCACAGAGGCACAGAGGCAGGGCGACTTGCTGACAATCACAGCATTTTGGCAAGAAGGAGGTGCCCCGATTAGAACATATATATTCTGGAGCAAACTCGATCACATGAAACAATGGCGGCTTTGTGTTGCAGGTTCCCTCTTTTTATCGCACTAAATTGGACTTCGACGAGAAGTCATATATATTGTCTAAATAAAGCTTAAGCACATATCTCAACTGGACACCAGCAAGACTGAGTTGATATCTGAGTGTAGTTGGTGAATAATGAATGAATGGACAAAGGCAATAGATATGTTACTAATTGTAAACAGCGAAGTAGGAATTTGCGGCTAAATTAACGGATGGATGGATAAGAGTCAGTCCTCGCTGCTTGGGCAGGAATAGCGCCTGTGCCGATGATGTTAGAACGACATAATCCCCCGGGCCCTTCCTGCTTACAGAAGCTCAGCTTTATGACATTGCTCTCAGTGCTCACTGGTGCTGAACCACAACAAGACTGGGCAGAAAGACACACTTATCTCGGCCAAGATAGCAGTACCCGCATAACCTATGCACTAGCATCTAATGTCACAGACACGCATAGGGGTGGGGCTGCCAGACTGAAGTGAGAGGACAGCGGCTCAGGGTCCTACATTGAGCCTACCAACATGGGGTCTCGCACCAGTGTCCTACCTGACCTGGGCCTCGCACCTATGCTGCAGCACTGTGAGGGCCAGGGGAGGGGCATCTCTCCTGAGAGTAACAGGCATGAGTAGCATTGCCAGGAATAGGAGAATGTGCCAATTTCCCCTGGGCATTGCATTACTAGACAGTAGCTGTGAGGCCCCAGGGAGGTGCTTTGTCCCCCCTTGCTTCACAACAACTTAGATGCCAGGCCTGTCCACATTTGGCGGGTTTGACGGGCAACTGGTGATCCTGTCAGGTTGCCCGCTCAAAGGTACTCATGATACTCATTGTCCTGCATTAATGCTTTCAAAGAACGAGCATCTTCACTTTTTCAGCCCTTAATGAGCTGTGAAAGATGCTTGTAAATGTCTAGGATAGGGCGTTGCAGCACAGAAAGGGACCCTGCACCATGCAGTTTTAGGATCCTCTTCAGCTACTGAGATGCAAATAGGGTTGCCACCATTCCAACAGAAGAGTATAGGCCTGTGTTGCTGTTTTAAGAGTCTTGAAAATGCTGGGACAAGATACTAACTAGGACTTTAAAGAAAAAAGTATGTGTTTATTAGTGACACATCTTTTCTGTGTTTGTCTAATATTATGTGTATAGCAACACAAAAGGTTGATGGATGGAGTGCTGAAACTTTTCAAACACTCATCCCCGGTCACAGATCTGGGTTTAATCCATTGTTCTTTTCCTCACCATGGCATCCCAGTTTGGGTCCCAAGCAGTAATACTTTGTGAAAGGTTTTCAACTGTACAGCAACACGTCGCTACATTTTAGGTACTGTTTGAACCAGAATTGTTTTTTTGTGTGTTTTTTTTTAATCTGCAGATTATGCAGCAGATGATGGATTATGTGGCAAAAGCGGCAAACCTATAACTATGCAAAAAACTCTGGCTTTCCAATTGTATAGTTCCAGTGGCCCTGGCAAAACATTCAGGAAAGTGTTTAGCTAAGAGAACACAATTTGGCAAAATGGGAGGCCAGGATTAAAAATCGTATCTCCTAGTTCCTTATTTCTAACTAGTCCACCAGAACACAACTTGGGTATCAGTGATTCTGAATGCAAGGCAAAGGGGCTGCCTCCCCTAGGGAATCACCACTCTGTGATGAGCCCTGCGAAGCTTTAAAACATGGTATTTATTTCCATCATAAAACTTAGATGTAAAATATTCTAGTTCTGTGATTAAAATGTACTGGTTGGACCAGGTCCTGTGGCAGTGGGCAATTGCTGGAAATTATTTTTGGTAGATACTGATATGAACCACTGATGTTTCAAAGCATAAGATTATTTTATTCTGTTTGGATATAAGAGTCAATTTTCTAAACTTGTCTCTCAAAATTAGCAAAAGCGAGCAGTCAAGGTTTACTCCAGGAAGTGGTAAAAATATGGTACGAATGGTAAGTGGAAATTGACCACCAGAGTTGGCCCTCCCAGGGATGACTAGGTACTATGGTTGTGAGGCCAAGTCAAGGGGCCTCTTCTCCACAGTGCATTGCAGCACACGACCATGGATGTGAGGCCTTGGGGTGAGACACTTCCACAGGCCTTACAGCTGTGGATCAGAGTGGGGTGGTCCATGGGAGTGTACACCCTTCCCCTGCCCCTACCCTACACCTGTTAGCCATGGTGTGGCATTGCAAGGTCTTAGGGAGCAGCCGTGGGCCTCGCAGCCATGCCTATGTACTGTGAGGCTCATGGGTTAGTGGGCTCTCTTTGCTAATACTCTGAGTGCTATGCCATGTACAGAGAGACCGTGGTCTCATGGGGTTATAGGTCCAATATGCTGAAAACATGGCTTTATTTTACTGTTCACATAAAAGTGTAGAAAACGTGATGGATTGATTAATCTCAGACACTGGTAATTGCTCAGGCTGCATCCAAGTCCATGGGTATTTTTGCACACCATACGACCTCAGTTAAAGCCAGCCAAATCAGTGTTGCCCCTGTTCCAGTGGTAAAAGTCCAGACCATTTTGCAAGGCCAGGTTCTTCCTGAGTTGGAACACAATCCCTATTTAGGGCTCATCCGCCAGGTATAGCTTGGTTCTGGTGTGGACAGGACCCATGTCTGGGCATACACATCCTATTTAGGGCAACACACTAAAGTATACAAAATAGTGATTGATGCAATGCTTGAGACACTGCTGAGGCTATTTTGCACCTGAGATCAATTGACACTCACCATGGGAGGCCTCCCCCCAATTTGAAGACATCTTCCTACACCTCTTGTCTTTTATTTGTGCACTTCCAATTTGAGAGAATTTACTTAGTTGATGAGGCAAGTATTGTTCGTTTACATAATTATATTCCAATAAATTCTGTTGAGATTTTTTGCTCTGGCTTAGACATGAAAATACTACCTGTGACAGTAATACAGTGACCAGACACAACATTAGAAGCCTGGCCTCACTCCCCTGGGCCTTGCATTACTAGTCCAGCACTGTCAGGCCAAATGAAAAGAGACAGTTAGTTGGCCAGGCTCACAGCATTCTTTAATTGCATTTGGAGTTTCCAAGTGTTTTTTAAAAAAAAGTTGGAGAAATTAAAAGAAAGGAAATTAACCTCAAATCTTTAAACTGAATCTGCATAATACTAATTTACAAAATGAAATGCACTGTGGAGCCATGTAAGTGTATACTAAATTATTAGTATCAGAACATTTGAAGGATTAAGAGGACATTGATTGAAGCATTGTAGCCATGGTTCACGGCACATGACTTTGTTAACGCGTCCCTTTATGACTAATTTACTAACTTTGGGACTCGTTTTAGGCCAATGAATCTTTTGACCCTGATTGAAGACACCTTAGGACGAGATAACTAATCAGCATGTCAATCAATATGTCAATGACGTCATCAATATTTACCGTAATAAGACAATTCAGATTAGTCAAAGACATTAATAAAATTCAGAAACCACCATGACCTCGCAGTCATGAATAACCACACCAGTTTAGTACTCTATTTAAAGTTTATTCCCTATTAATTACAATTCTACTAGCAAGTTTATTAGTCTCAAAACCAAGAAACACATTAACATAGTCACAATATGGCAACTCTGATGAGATTTCATCAAACCAAGAATCACGAATATTAGAACATAGCACGGCGTCAGCATAGGTAATCCTTAGCAAAGTGTCATTATCACATTATTCAACAAAGCATAGATTCAGTCATTTGTCTATTTGCGTCAGTTTAGTGAACCCCTCATCTAACCTCAAATCAGCATTGGCATGTTGGGCTTCATTCAAAACTATTTAGCTACACCAATTTGGAAAACATCTAACTATGGTCTCTGTCAAAAGAACCAGTTGGTACCTAGAAAGGAAAAGCAAACAGACAATTACAATATCATTGTCAGCACTCAGGTTCGGTCTTCGTCCTCAGGACATCAGTTGGTTTGCCATCAGGAATTCAGTAATCTGGAAAAAGGGGCACTTCCCTCATAAGGAGGTAAAGTGTACACTGGCAAAATAAGGCAAGGATGGTTTTAAGAACCAAACAGCAAAATCTCTATGCAGAGTGACAAAGTGTCTGGGTCATAGCAAAACGCGACAGCATCTCCGTCTCATCTATCTCCTTGTCTCCTATTCTAAATTACTTCCTTGTGTCAAGGGTTTTTATCCCATTTTCATTGTACATCCCCTAATTCTTCACTGGTCGAGGGGTTGCACCCCACTATATCCCTCCAATAGAGTTTCAATTACTTCATTGAATTTGTCACCCCATAACTGTTCTAATGTAGTTTAGTGGTCCTTGTGATTGACGTCTTCAGGGGGTAGAATGTCCGGTATGATTTCATACTCTTGTGGTCTTCTTTGCATCTTTAGTCAGTGGTTCCATTGTCTGTACTGGTTCAGGCGACCTTGTACCTGCAAGTAGTCTACACTGTTGCATTCAGCAAGAATGTTTCACTAAGCCAGTTGAATTTAATGAGAACGGATCTACTACAGTTACATTCATCTTCTAGTTTGGAAAAACAAGAGTTCATGTCTTTCAGCAAATCAGCATACTGCATGTTAGAAAAACACATTTAATATGAAACGGGGCAGCCAGGCCTCGACTCATGCTAACTAAGGCCTAATGATTTATTAGCAAAATGTTAGCATATAACCTTTTAATATTAGTGCAAAATCATTTCTTAGCATAACACCTTATCATTATTAGTCAGTTTCATTAGTCCCCGTATATGTTGGCGGCCACTCCCCGTGGGCACATTTCAAGCATGCGTTTAGCAAAATACATTAATACATTTTCTATGCAGCATTATTACACATTAGTCCATAAACATTTCATGTTAATTTCTAAGCATATAAACTACGCTCTCCCAACTTCAAACCCTTTTAGCTTACATATGATTGTATTCTGGTAGTGTCTAGTATTTTGCAGTGCTTTGGGTGATACCTTTAATAGAAGTCAAGCTGTTTTCAACTGCTTTATTTGCTTTTACATCTTTGGTGAAAATACTTATCTTCACTAGGTATCCTGGAAACCATCTTGGAATTTTAATCCACGCGAGACCCCGATTAGAGGCACTATACGTGCTGCAGCACACCCAACTAAGGAATGAAGAAATATAACCACATAATTCCACCATGCAGACATGCGACAGTTTCATCATGACGGCCTACACAATCTTCAGACCCAGCTGCATCATCTGTAAATCAATCAGATTCAACAAACCAGCTACCTTTCCTATCACTTCTAGAATCAACACATGTCATTGACCCTGTACAGTGCTCCACTGCCTTCTTGCTAGGTTTGCCCTATATGACTGATATCCCTGCCTCTTCAGCTGACAAGCTTGCCAACTCCAGTGGCCCTTCACACACCTACAGCAAGGACACCTTCAGTCAGAAGAAGATCTGCTAAAATGCGAAAAAAACAAGAAACCAAGATAAAGGCCTTTCCAATCTATGCGACAAGGATCTAGAATGATATCCCCAGACCCTTCCTGACAGCCCAAACCCAGCTCCAATTTAGAAAACAGCTGAATACTCAATGTTTAAAAAAAAAGAAACAACATCATGATGCAGGCACAGTCCACAAGCCATCTATTCCTCCTATCACACATTGACTGTGTCTTTGACCCTGTACAGCACCGTGTGGACTTTTGGCTAGATTTGTGCTGAAGAAATACCACATATGTATTGAATGCACTAATCTGGAAATACATTTTTAGCGTCTGATTAAACTCACAGGTTTTGAAGAGACATAGGGCCAACATTTCTAAAAAGTCTGACTAATACAATGTATTTTCAGTTAATCAAATTTTTCAAATATCTTCATATTTTAGTTGTAATAAAATTAAAGTTTTTATTGTTTTACTGAAATCCACATCGAGAAATTTGCATCTTTTTCCAAAACACTCAACAATAGTCAATTGTTGACCTATGATGAAACTTCCAGTGATTTCACGCTGTATGCAAATTAGAGGGGCCTCACACAATCCATTTCTGCCCAGGGCCCCAAAAGTCCTAGAATCAGGGTCACAGGCCACAAACTGGCAGGGGGGTGCAGTATGGATAGGAGGTGAAGGACAGAGGTGAGGATACCTCTACCAGCGTTGTCCGCTTCTTTCTTTCCCACACTCTTTTTTCCTAGTTCTATTTGATTCCCTTTTTTCCTCAATTTTTTTCTCCGACACCCCACCCTCTCCACCACTCCTCCAGCAGCAGCTACTAAATAGGGGGCACCGTGGCGGTGCCCCTGATAGATCACCCACCTCCTCAAAATACTTGCACCATATATTGCAGCTTTTATAGGAAAACAAACCATCTTACCAATCATTTGTTTTTGTGCAAAAAGATGCAACATCATGTTAGCACCAAAGGGGGCTCCATTCTGCCCATTGGTGTTGTGCATACATGAGGGTTGTGGCTCTCAGCCCAGCCCTACGCATTCACATTCCATAGCTGACATGCTTCACAAACCTTGGGCTCTGCAGCACATCAGCTAATGGAGCTTTGGTGGGGCTTGTCTGTCATCCGCTTATATGCCCTACCAGAAGCCGAGCTAGTGAAGGAGGTTAAACTTCGGATCCCATCCTGGCTTCTGTCAGGCAGAGAGCATACGAATAAAAAAATGAAAAGCCTTGGTGTTAGCTTCTAGATTGCCTTACTTAGGTAAGCAGCTTCCAAAGCAGGAAGCGCGAAATTCAAACATTTTCAGATCAACCAGCCAAGCAGGAGTTGCAGCTTGCAGCACATCAAATGACGAAAGCTCCAATTCTAGAATGTGTGGGTTTGTGAATGTGTGCATGCAAGTGTTTCTATATATGTATGGTTTACATTTGAGAGTGGTGCATTTCTGAGAGCATGCCTGTGAATGGGCTTACAAGTCTGTAGTGTCTGTACTGTCCCTATTAATAAATGAAAAATATATACATGAGTGCTTTTTCATTCGTGTACATTTTATAAACGAGCCCTGAAAATGTTTGCTATGTAAGTCATACAACAAAACATCACATTATTGTGGTAGTACCCTTAAAATTAAAAATTTTTATTTCTTTAACATGTGGAAGTTTGTCATTATTAATACATCACTGAGAAATATTTATCAATTTTGTTTAACCATGAGTGAAAAAAGAGGGAAGACAGTTGTCATTTAAACCCTGTACGTGGCCCAGATTGTTATAGAGAAACATTATTGTCTAATAAATCAAGCACATTAGATTTTTGTATAACTGGTATTCTGAACTCAAATACTTAAAAGTGTTTTCATATGCAATAATAAGGAAAAAGGAATTTCGGTGAAAGAAAAATATGTGCCTAAGATCACTCAATTTAGGCAAAGAAGCTGTGAATTATCCAGTATACTGAGTACAAATCAGCCGCTAAATGGGCATGTATGTGTCCATTTTTTTGCTAAGACTTTGCTTTTACCTCTGTTTGGCTTTTTCTGTAGTTTTTATATAGAGCACACTCGCCCCAAAGTTTTTGGAGTACTTTAGTGAGCATCACTTACATCACAGAAAGTCACATTCCTTTTTGTAAAGCTACAGAGAGTCTCAGAGGAAGATTTGCTAACATAGGCAGCACAATGGAACAAGACAAATTGCTGCGCTGTGTCAAATGTGGAGGGCAGGAATGCACCATATCTAGCAAGATATCTCTCTGTGCAGTGGTACCCAACTGTCTCAATGGTGCAAGAGTGCCTATATTTCAGCCAGGATTGTTTTGGTGCACACCGTCCTGCACAAAAGCTATACCATGAGGCTTTTCCCTCTTTCTATGTGTGATGCAGAATGCAGTGCACATAGGCAGAGGAAAAAATGAGGGGAAGTAAACATATTTCTTTTCGTTACGCATCCCCTGGCAAGGCATAGCATTTTGATGCATTGCCAGGTTTACTGTTGTTGGTAAATCAGTGACTGCACCAAAAAACATGGGTAAGTGCTTGGTAACACTCACACTCTACCAATGGAACACCTTCCCAGGGCAAAGTGAAGCAAGGTAGCAACTTATACTGCCTTGCGTTATGCCGGATTTACTATGCCATGCAAAGCTAATCAAGGTGGCTCTGAGTGGCACACTAAATCTCAGTGAAGGGCATGAGCTGCCCTTCCATCTCCTTGCGTGGCACAAGGGCTATGAAAGCCCTTAGTAAATGCAGGTCTAAGTGATTTGCCCAGAATCATAGGAGGTTGAGGTGATGGCAGAGAATCAAAACTGGTTCTGCAGTTTCAAACCTGGCAGCTCTGGCCATAATGCCACATCCTGGGCCGAGGGAGAGGGGCAGGCAGAATCCACTTGGAAGCTTGGCCTCTCATCTGCTCGAGATTTCAACAGGACCTCGAGTTAAGCCAGAGCCAGGGTTCAGCTTTCAGTGGAGATATATATTTTATTTGTCATCACTATTCACTACTTCTCACAATCCAACACCCACACAAATGTATTAGTTTCAAACCAGGAGAGGAGTTAACCAGACTTCCCACTGTAACTATAACTATATGGATGCAGTAAACAAACCTGCGCTTCAGCCATTATTGTTGGCATGGTTGAAACAGGGCATAGGTCTGAGTTCATTTGCAGCTGGGTGACAACCTCTTGAGCACCGGTAATTATTTTGGGAATGTTTATGGACTTTGGCTGTCATACAGCAGTAGGTAAAATTGCATGCCACTGCTGACTTTTGTTTACTATTATTGTATTTTATTTCCATTGCTGTTCTGGAACCATGCCAACTTGCCAGCAGTCAATTTTGAAGTGCATTTGTGTTGCTGTTCACTTCGAGGTGTTCTTCTAGGAAGGCTAGCTTCAGCTGTTCTGGCTAAGCCCTTCCAAGCAGAAATGTATTCATACATATGACATTTTAAAGAAGCAAGATGGAAAAGTGAGTATTTTAAGAAACAATTGGTCTTGTGATATGGCATAGCCACTTTTTACTCCTTGTGTTAAATACTAGCTCTCTACCTAGTTTTTAAGGGAAATGTTGTGGAAAAAACTTACTATTTTGCCACCATTGTTTACAGTTGTCATGGGAAAGTTGAGTTCCAACATCCTGGCAGGGAGTAACACTTGTCTGGCACACTACAAAAACCACTGAGATATTTCATTCAGCACCTTTAGATTTTTAGCCAATGTACTGTATGTAAAAACTGTACAGCAAAATACTCTATTTGGCCTTATATTTTCAAAATGTTCTTGCAGGATAGAATCCCCCAAACCCTCCTTTAGAGTGTCAACCTGGCTCTTATTCCAGGTACATATGTACACCCACCTCTTCCAAAATTCACCAGCCGCCACCGTCCTTATCCATCTCCTCCCTTCTCTCTCCCTCTCTCTTCCAATGGTCCCTAAATGTGCCATGAAAGGTGACTTTCAAATTTATAAGACATGCCCCAGGATACTTTGGGAAATGCAACTTTGTGTTGTGGGATGTGGCCTAATTGGAGTTTTCCTGTCTGTGGGCCCACACCAAACTTCTGAAAACGGGTGGTATATGTGGTGATTTCAACCTGCGCTGGTTTGCTTTACATTAAAGGAGGGAAGGTGGGCACAACAAGTCTGAATGCACACAACTGTATTCTCTGATTTTTATTGTCACTCTTTCTTCAGGCCTGGAAAACTGCCTACGATTGGTTGACAGGCCACATACAAGGTTTGACGTGGCATTTCCCTTGGACGTATTAATTTATTTGTATCTATATACTTGGGAAATGCTCCTGTTACTTACTGGTCATCTTCATTTCTCCAGGTACAAGTCTTCCCCGATACAGTTCTTACCCGTGAGATTCCATCTCTTCCTGGCAGACCTATTCCCGAGCCAACTCAAAATACCTCCCCCAACATGGCCACCATTACCCAGGTACCACCACAAAGGGGAAGTAAACATAAGACACATACTGTGGTACCAAGCAAACCACTGTAAAAAGAATCACATATACTCAACCCCACCAAGGGATGGGAGGGGGGGAATCCCAGGATTGTATCATGGAAGACTTGAACCTGGAGTGATGAAGATTACTGGTGAGTAACCAGAGCATTACCTCCATATCCATGTCCCCTGATCCAGTCCTTACCCATGAGAAATACCCAATCAACATGGTTTGATTATATGTACATAAAAACAAAAACAGCAATCTGCAAAGTACAAATGCAGAAATAGTTTAATAAGAAAAACAGAAACAAAGTCATCATGACACAGCTAACAACAGATGATCAGCAAAAGAAGAAGACAATCTGGCACCCAACTAAATCCGATAATGGGACAGAAAAGTACCAGGGGAGGACCATGTGGCTGCCCATCAATGTCTTTCAAGGAAGTCCCTTTAAATGAAGTCCAAGAGGCAGCTAACTCCCTGGTGGACCTACCCTACACGTGAGAAGGGACCTCACAGGCAGATAAATCATATGCATACAAAATAGCAGATTTAATTCAACTGGAAAGGAAAACATGTGAAGGACAATAACCTCTATTACCCACCCCAAAGGTAACAAACAGGGAATCAGCTTTCTGAAAAGAGGAGGTCCTACGCTGATAAATTGACAGCTCCCTTTGTACATCAAGGGTGTGCAACCAACCTTCCTCCTCTGAGGACTAATCAAGGTAAAAAACAGGAAGAACAATATCCTGAGAACAGTGAAAAGAGAAAGGAATTTTAGGCAAAAATGCTGAACTGGGGCGCAATACCACCTTACCATGGTAAAAACAAATGAAAGGGGAGTCAGAAAGCAAAGCACCAGTTTCACCAATCCTGCACCCAGAACAAATAGCCACCAAAAAACAACCTTTTGTGCCAGATACTTAAGGTCCACAGAATCTAGAGGCCCTAAAGGCACGTCTGTCAACCCTGAAGGACCAAGGGAAAATCTAAAAGGAAGACACCATTTCTCGAAGTACCCCCCAATGCTTAATCTCTGACTTCCTAGTGGAAGGATGACGGGACTGCTGAATGAAATCCGCCACTGCTGTTGAACAACCCAGAGCCAACAACCTTAACCTTTCAGAAGACAAACCCCCAGATTCAAACGATGGAGAGATTGCAGAGAAATGGTCGATGGGAGCAAGGGAAAAGGCTGAAGGGGCAAGGTTCAAGGAGGAGCAAGTGCCGTCTCTTGCAACAGGGGAAACTAAGGCCTCCTTGCACAACTGGGGACCACAAAGAGGACCATTGCATGACCCTCCCTGATCTTCTGCAGCATTTTTGGAATCAATGGGAAAGGAGGTAATCAATACAGGAGACCAGAACACCATCGGACAGAGAAGGCATCTGTTGCTCACACTCACACCCTCCTGGCAGGAATCAGAGAGCAAAACTGAGAGAAGAATGAGTTCTCTTCATGGCAAACAGGTCTAACAATGGGAGGCTGAACAAACGAGTGATGTCTTCAAAAACTAGGGGAGAGAGACACAGAGAGAACAACGACAAGAATGACCTGCTCAACTGATCGGCAAGCCCATTCTCCTTCACCAGAAGAAAAACTACCCAGAGAGAGAGAAGATTGAGCTGTTCTGAAGTACGAATCTCCCTGGCCAACCTGTAAAGCCTGTTGATATAGGCTGTGACTATCTGGTTGTCTGTCTGCACACAAACAGGATGTCTGTGAATCAGAGGATGAAACAAAAGTAAGGCAGCTCTCACTGCAGCCAATTCCTTCCAATTGGAGAATTAATTGCTTCCAACCTGGACTACCGGCCCTGGACTTTGGGGTCCCTAAAAACCTCACCCAAACCCTGTTTGCTGGCATCTGTAGTGACAATCAGAGATATGGGCTTTGTCAACTGAAACCCCTTTTGCAAGTCCCCAGAACCAACCACTGCAGAAATATATTACAGGATGTGTTGTGTGTTTACCTCCCCTTTGTAGTGGTGCCTGGGTAACGGTGGCCATAATGGGGGAAGAAATTTGAGTTGGCTAGGGAATAGGTCTACCAGGAAGAGATAGAATCCCAGGGGTAAGGACTGGATCAGGGAAGATGGACATGGAAGTAATGTGGAGCCTTCCTAATGTGAGCAAGGAGGCAATTCTAGATCCTTGGGGAATGCTGAAGAAAGCTAGACCTAGTGGATGCATGTAACTGAGCAAAGATGAGCCCTGCGTCCCTGTTAACACCATAGATGTCATTTTGCCAAAATGCCAGGGCAGCAGAAGTGACATCACATGCCCTTTGATCTCCTTTTTCACTAACAGACACATACTTACAAATACACACAGATTCACATTTACACACAAACACTCTCACATAAACACACACTCATCCACAAGCACACACACACAACATACATTTAAAAGTGTTTTGACTAACCTTAGCTGCCAAGGTAGGGCATATTCATGCTATCTGGACCCCATTTTTATTACACTGACAGTGAATAATATTTTATTATTCTCTGTTAGTGTCATACAAAATTGACAGAAAACAAAGCAAGCAAAGTCCCCTGTGTTCCTGTAACTGAATTCACCCCCTCTGACATCAGAGTTTTCAAAGGCAGTGCTAGGGGTTGCAAGGGGCAGGCAACCCTTAAATGACATCTATGGTTAACACCCCCTACCATACATAAGCACACTCAGGAGCGTCAATGGCACAGGGTAGGGGACAATAACGTCATTTTTATGACGCTATTGATGTACTCTGCAGGAGCAGCGTAAAAATATTGGCACTACTCATGCAGAGCACATAGGGGCCCATTATAAATAATTGAAGCCCCCTTTTAACATCTCAGCTGAGCAAGCATAGTGCCACTCTGTTAATATGGCACGGGGATTTCGGCCTCGTAGGGCCACATTAACGTAAAAAATAATTATGCTAATGTGGAGCAAGGTAGTGCTATGTGATTATAAATATGCCCCAAGGTTTTTTAGGCTTTGATGTCTGATATACTTAGAATGAGATATTTCTATCCAAATTAAAATAAAAAATAGAATAAAAATAGTAATGAGTCCAGCTGGACTTGAGCTCCCAAAGCTCAGTGTGAAGGTCTGTGACCTTCACACTGAGCTACGGGAGTTTTGTTTTTTTAAAACAAAAAATGTTTTAAACCTTTTTATTGACTTTCTGGGACCACAAGGGCTCCCTTTAGTCCCTTCTTATATTTATATACATTTAATTACTTCAAATGTTTTATTTTTGATAAAATGTCCTTTACTGGCTATCTGAAACTGCAGGGGAAGCCGTAAGGCCCAGTCAGTGTGCCTAGATTATTTCCACCACACTGCACAATCATGGAGTCAGGGGATTAGCAATCCCTAATGCTTGGAACCAAAGATAGCAATTTATGCCACTTTAACCCATCTCTGGCCAATCCAATTAAGGTCCATGTTAGCCAAACCCAAGTCTCTGTCAGTACCACTCTTTCTAGCAGCTTCCCTAGCTCAAAATACATAACTGTGGCCCAAAATCCACACTCTAACCATTTTGAAGTAAAACAGCAGACAGAAGAAGACTGGGGTGAATGAGGTAGTTTTGAAAATGGAAGGCCGTTGAAATAGAGGTGTGCTTCAGGTTTAAGAAAAAAGCACATTTGATTCAATACTGTGAATGTGCTAGTAAATAAAATTTGGCAGTGTTGTGAAAGGAGTAGTAAGTTGGTCTATGAATGGGTCTGGTAAAAATAAAAAATTGTGATACAGTCTTGGATATGCTTTTCAAACAACTGTATAGTAAACCTAAGCTGCTGCAGCTAATTTTCTAACTATTATGCCCCTTCTAGAATGTTCTACAAACATGTGACCTACTGGTTCTAGTGGGTTGCCAGGGAGACTGTGCTAAGAATGTGTTTGAGAAGGGGTTTAAAAAGTAAATATGTTTGTACTCATTATTGATTAACAAGGATTTAATTTTCTAGTATGGGTTTGTTCATACATTGAATTGTAAAGGTAAAGTCGTAAAAAATCAATCTAGATATTTTTTTAGACACCCACTTTTTATTACAAATATGCCATGATAATCTCAAAACGTCCACCATGTTGGGCTTCTTTGGGAAAGTGCAATAAAGGGTCAACACATACTAACCTTTCCAACCTGGACTTACAAAAGTAAAATCTAAAAGGTATGTTTATATGTGCTGACTTCTACAGTATCAGAAAGTGCAAAGTTGAAACGGTTGCCACTCATGGTCTCTTTGCATGAGAATGGTGTGTCATTATATTGCTTTATTTGTGAGACTTTTGAATCTATGTAATAAGAAGAAAATAAGCTGTTTCACCAATGAACTCAATCTTCAGGCATGTGAATTATAATTAATTGTGAGGAAGAAAATGATTAAAAAGTCATATGTCTACATATGACATTGTTAAAAGGGGTGCAAAATATATAGAAAAATATTGAAAGTGACTGAGATGATCTATGAGTGGTAGTGTGAGTGCTTGTATATATTTATTAATAAGGGATCAAGATGCTATTTTTCTGTGGTGTAGGCTAGATGTTTCAGGGGTTGGTTCGCATAATGTTGCTATGAAACTGCTTATTATACATGTGCTGCTTTACTGTATGCAAGTGCATTCAAACTCCTGATCCACACCTACGGGACACTGCACAACATAGGAACGGCATCCCTTAACCACCAAATTGCTTTCTACGTACCCAACAGACATCTCCGTTCTTCCCACTTCAACCATGCAGCCGTTCCCAAGATCCCTAAAAGAACAGCAGGAGGAAGATCCTTCTCCTACCTTGCAGCCCGGACATGGAACACGCTATCTCTCAAGCTCAGGCAGACCGCATCACTGAAGCAGTTCAGGAGGGACCTCTAGACCTGGCTCTTTGATTGAGCAGCACACCCACAGACAGTGCTTTGAGACCCTACGGGTGATTAGCAATGCTTTAAAAATCACTGACTCATTGATTGATTGATGTTCAAGTTATACTTAACAATGAATTTTTTACATGTTTATACATGATGCGCTGTTCAGAAAGAATGTTTTTCTATGAATTCTGGGACTTGTAGTCCTATTTATTACATTTTAAAAGAAGATTGCAAGACTCAAACTTTGAAAGGGAAAACATGTACTGTAGGTGTATATGACTCGTGAACATGTTGACGTTTAGAACTATGCATTAGATATTCATTAGGGTGCATGTTAGTAAATTATATGGCAGGTTTGTACATGCTTAGATGTTAAGATATGGTCTAACCTAATTCTGAATCAGATGCGCAGTACAAGACTGGTAAGTTCACTAAAATATGCAGTGTTTAAATAAACGTGAGCCCTAGTAGTGCAGACCCTGTTTACGTTGTCACCCAGGAAGCTTCTTATGGCATGTACAAGCTGTTTGTCAGCTTTGAAACCTATGTTTTAGAACCCACTAGTTATTTCATAATATGCTGTGGATATATCAAACTATGGTGCTTTGTGTTTGAAACAAGAGAGATTTTTTTTAGATGAATAAGTTACTCATGCACTTGCAGGCCGCTGTGCCAAGTACTACCTACAGTTTACTACCCATAAAGCAAGTGATATGCATATTCACAAAAGCATAGATCCTCTATCATGCTCAGTAGGACAGCTACAGAAGGAATAATAAATTCAGGACCATACTCAGAAACTACTTGTGTTACAGTAGTGTCTAAGGCAGTTTAAGACACACCCACGCACCCATCTATTTCCTAACACAGGTACTGAGCTGTTTGTTCAGTCACTTATATACCCATTTAGAAAACCATATAGGTACTAAAACAGATAGTCACATACCAGAACATTTACTGTAACATCTCATAGTACTTCTGCAGGTAGTTTCTTACATTCAGTTAGAAATATGGGGAAGTAGAGTCATAGTCTTGTTATGTATGCAGACAAGTACTCCTTTAATAATGGGTGAAGCCTGCTACTGCAGAGCCTCTGTGTGCACACTCACTGCCCATTCAAGTTGGTCACTAAAGGCCCTTTGATAATTCTAAAACCTACATTTTAGTAGAAATAAATCAGCTCTCAGATATGCTGTAGATAAGCCATCAAGCATGGTGCTTTGTGCTCACATATTAGAGAGATGTTATTTTCAGTTTTAGGATCTTACTAATTCCCTTGCAGCCACATCAAGCACTATATAGAGTATACCACTCATAAAGGAACAGACAAACATGTTTATGAAGCATAGTTCCTCTGTCTCACCCAGTCACATAGTAACACAGTTAGTTCAAAATTCACTCACTCTAAGAGGCTGACTCTCTGTGTAGTGTTCGAACATGACATGCACTGTGCAGAGAGTCCAAACAACCCCACCTTGATATCCAGAGGTAAAAATAGATCACCTAATGCTTTATTCTTGTGGTAGTGTTAGCGAGCAGTTGCTGTTCTCCCAGTATCAATAAATGAAGACACACACTCAGAAGAATAACCCAAAAACAATTTATAAAAATACTGTAGATTTTTGTGAATTTTTTAAGATGAAGAACTTTTTTCAACGTAAGAATATTTTTAGTTATCACTTTTTAAAGTTTGAAAAATGCACTGTTTTCATGCGTAATTAGGCACCATAGGAATCTATGTGAGAAAATAGAAAAATGCATATAAAATCATGCAATACTCTCAAACGTGTCATCTTCTATTTTTAGGTCGAGGTCACGGACAGGTCAAGTGGTCAAGCCGGAGAAGTTTGAGAGATTCCCGGTTTGAGTGAGAGCAGTGGCTGAAGATCCTGGAGCTGGTGCGCAAAGGAGAAGGGGGGCACTCAGAAACACACTGCAAAGAGGGACTTAAAGTTAAGTCTGAAGGGTCTCCTTCGAAAGAGGAGGTCAAAAAGGTTTGGGGACCATGGCTGGCTGGTCAGTACAGGGGCCAGGCAGGTCGTATGCAGCGTAGATAGGTCATCAAAGTGTTGTGCATCTTGGACTCCTCACAGTCAGGAGCAGGCAGCTTTGAGGATGAATTGCAGGTTAGCTGGGTCACGCAAGAGGTGGATCTCGGGTGTCCTGAAGTCCCTCAACTGGTGCTGGCTTCTGTGTTTTTAAGTCTGGATTGGACTCTGCTTCTGGGCATCTACTGTTGGGGACCAGTATCCAGGGTACTGATACGCCACACTAATGGAAGGTACTAGTGTCACCTAACTTGTCAAGGAGGCAAGTTGTGTCCTCTGGAACTGTTGTTCAGTTTTTGACTGGGCTAGTGCATCAGAGTTGTTGGTCAGCAGCAGGTCAGTAAACCGTACTTCACAGGTTCCTTGCCTGCAAGGTGCACAAGATTGATATCTTCACTCTGAGGGAGGTTCTTGGTGAATTTTAGAAGACTGGAGGTGCTCTGGGGTGTTGCAGAATCCTTCAGGTTTAGAGGTGACACCATAGCGATGATTATCGAGTCCTTGGAGCAACAAGCAGGGTCTGGCGCCTTTTTCTTTGTGCAGCAGGGCTTCAGCTCTTGTGCCTTGGATCTTCTTTGTTCTCTTCATCTTCTGCCCATTGAATTTGAGGTCTTGCTCAGGGAATGTCACCTAAATACAGTACTTAGGGGGCGTAAGGGGGACTACCTAGTTGTAGTAGTCAATGGGCTACCTACCTTGGGCTGGCTACACCAACTAAGTGACCACTTCCTGTGGGTAGGGGACACAATCCTGACCCTACTTTGCTATGTGTCCTACCATTCAAGATGGAGGAAAATGAAATGGGGTGGTCACCTTGCCTGCCACACCTGAGGTATGGTGAAGGCTGAGGGTGGCCACTCCCCCTATTCTTTCTACATTTTTCACCAAGTTTTCTACCTAAAGTGGGGGTAGAACCAGTGGGCTACCTTCTGCTGGAAACAGCAGAGACTGGGGTCAGAATCCTTTGAAGCTGACTTCTGGAGCAGGGTGCCTACCTGGGGGAGGAGGTCTGACACCTCTGCCCAAGAAATGCTTTGTCTTTTGGCTTCTAAGAGCAAAGGCCCTCAACCCATGAGTCCAGAATCATGGCTGGTGTTGGCAAACTGTCCAAGTCCAGTCAGAAACCATGTGAGGGCTGTTAGGTTTTGCAGGCGGCACCTCTAAGGTACCCTCTGGGTCCTAGAAGAAATCCCACACTGGCATCAGTGTGGATTTATTATTCTGAGTTGTTTGATACCAAACAACTCAGGGTTCAAAGAAGCCATCATGTAGCTGGGGAGCTCAAAGTGACCAGTATCCAGCGCATGCATTTACTATGGCTTCCCTCTGCAGTTACTATGTCTAACAACTAGCAAATTAATGTATGCCCTCACATACATTATAGTGCACCCCGCCATGGAGCTGTGAGACTTGCTAGAAGGGTGACTTATCTATATTGCTGCTTTGTTAGTGGACATGGCACACAGGGTGAGTGCCATGTTGAGATTGCAATTAAGGGGACACCTTGTCATGCAACTTGCAATGGCAGTTTGCATGAGACTGGTGTGGGTCCTTTCAGAGTGACCCAATTGGTGCTGCAGCTCTGGGGGGCCCGCTTCAGTATCCATACCCTAGGTATCAGGGGTACCACTAGGGACTTACAAGAGTGGCTGAAGTGTCAATCACAGCATAGTTTGGGGGAAAGAGATCTGCCCCTGGAAACCTGTTTCGCAGGAGCACTGGGCACTGACAGGTTGAAACCACATCATATTCCAGGCAAAAAGTGGGGGCTAAGCATGTCCAAAGAGTCACTTACTCCTAAAGTACTTTTATAGGCAGCAGTATCAAATGCGATTCAAGAGGCAGCCACAAACCCTTGTATTCTCTAACACAGGCAATGAGATATTCATTCTGCTACTAACATACCTACTTAGAAAGCTGTAGGGGTACTGAAAAAAAGAGTCATATGCTGGCACATTTAGTAAAAAATCTTATCGCACTTCCATAGGGGGACTTCTATATCTAGTGAGAAATATAAGCACGTACTGACATAATCTTGTCATGTATGCAGACAAATACTGCAGAGCCTGTGTGTGCACTCTCACTGCCCATTCAAATCGGTCTCTAAATGGTCTTTGACAAGTCTTAAACCCACATTGTAGTAGAAATAACTGTGGCAGCATTTTATAATTCAAGTTAACCAATTAAAATATTAAATGTGGAACTATATTATTAATACACAAATTGACCTTTTCAGATATAACCTTCCACTTAATTATACAGACTTACAAAGTTGTCAAAAAGTGAGCGAAGAAAGAAACAGAGACAATACTGCTATCTCCTCACAATGGAGAAAGAAAATGGGCAAAATGCAGAAAAACTACTAAAGAGAAACAAGCTGCTGGTAAGAGAAGAAAGACATTTCTTAAAATAGTATGCGGTCAACTTGAAAGACAGCAAATGGAAGTAAATAAAAATGTGTTACATTAACTAAGAAAGGAGTAAAAGATTGTCATATGAGAAGTAAAATATCCTATAAAGAAAGGTATAGTTCAATGAGAAGGCAGCACCAGTTCAAGGAAATCAGAGATAGAATGTTTCATAGCAGAGTAATTCAGAACCTAATGAGACATATGAAGAAGTATAAAAGAAGGAGAGAAACTGTTGTACAGAAGGAACGTTTTGAGTGTGTGGTTGATAAGTCCTTTCCTCTGAAAAGGGAACTATTCATTCTAATTGTAAATAGAATGAAAGCACTAAATAAAATTGTGTTGAATAGGAGGAGAAAAAGTCAAAAGAAAAGACAGGTCAGTAGAACTAACTTTTGTAAAGTTTTCAGTGGTGAATGGAGAAATACGTCTAGTACTGAGCGTTTCTTTAATGAAGAGACCTACTTGTAAGAGAACACATTTGAATCTGGATGTTCTTATGACATGAAAGATGGCTCTCCTATTGAAAAAATAGGTAACGAAACCTTGAAATGTAGAGGAAGTCATAGCTGAAGAAGTACACAAAAGATGTAGACAGGTCCCTGTATATAAGTTGAACATAGCAGTATTTGTGGTGTTCAGCAGCAATCAACTGACATACTGAGAAATGTTCTACTTATCTTTCCATGCAAAAGTCCTAAGCAGAAAATTTCAATTTTGCAAGAATTAGATCCATGCAAAGTAAGGACATATACAAACCTACAAGGACATTCACTAGCATGTCTATTAAAGAAAGTATGCCAAAGCACCTTTCATCATTTTAGAATGTTAGCAGTACACTATTCTCAAATGCAAACTTTAGTTAGAAGGCTTTACCATGTGAACACTCCTGCACTATGTTTAGAACAAATGAATGGAGCTCTATTGCATGATGCAGTGGCAGAGGAAGAAAAGGTTTGTGATGCTGTACAATTTTGTTTCTTTGGCCCTGAAGAGAAGTGTAGGGAAAATTAAAACTTCACATCTGCAGGTGTAGCAGATAAAGAGACACAGATTACTATTGATACCTTTCATGAAGAGATTAGAAAGTTTAAAACAGTCTTTTTAGAGAAACCGGACTGTGTTCGTATATGCTGTTGATGCACACACTACAAAAGTCAAAAATGTTATGTTACTCTGGCCCTCATTACAACATTGGCGGTAAATGCCGCCTACCGCCGTGCTGAGGGCCAATATACCATGACCGTGGCAGTATACCGCTACGGGTATTATGACCCACACAGAGAAATCCGCCACTATACAGACACCCACACAAGTCTGCCAGACCAAAAGTCAGTGATAAACTGGCAGTACCAAAACCCACACCGTTACACAAACAGAAATACGCCCACAGTATCAGGACCCACGAATCACCATGACGGTCTTTCAACCGCGGAAAACCATTTGCGGTACACACTGCTGCGCTCAAAATACACACAACCTAACAAAACAACATTACATTGGACAATTCAAACTACACACACCTGACACACATGCACACAGCACACCCACAACACTATAAAACCATCATACACACACCATCACCCATACACCATCCATGCACCTCACAGCACACACCCCAACACATCAGCCCTCACATCCTCACACATATCACTCACACCACATCCATGGCACCCGAAAGACACCCCAGGTTTCAGAGGAGGAGCTAAGGATCATGGTGGAGGAAATCATCAGGGTAGAGCCACAGCTATTCGGATCACAGCTGCAGCAGACGTCCTTTTGCAAGGAAGATGGAGCTATGGCGGAGAGTCGTGGACAGGGTCAACACCATGGGACAGCACCCCAGAGCAAGGGATGACATAAAGAAGAGGTGAAACAACCTATGGGGGAAGGTACGTTCTGTGGTTACAAGACACCAGGTAGCAGTACAGAGGACTGGCGGTGTACCCCCACCTCTTCCCCCACAACTAACAACATGGGAGGAGCAAGTCTTGGCAATCATGCATCCTGAGGGCTTCGCAGTAGTAGCAGGAGGACTGGATTCTGGTAAATCAAATCTTTACTACTATATCCCCCACCCTACCTGCATGCCATCACAAACTCCTACCCCTACCCTCACCGCCATCACTCCACCAACTCACAAATACCCCAATATCACAACCCACCCACCCCAATACCAAGCCCTGCATGCAACACCAATGCATGGACACCCATCACAGACCTGCATGGACACCCATCACTAAAGCATGCCCATTAGAGAGAATCACCTAGCCCACAAAATCACCACGCACACAAGGCAAAGCTGACAGGGCTATCACAACCATACAGGGAAAGACACCCATGCACAAGATGGCCCATGCAGGTACAATAACACTGCATTTACATCCCCACAGGACCCCCACTCAACGTCGCCGGAAAGGAGGTGCCACCAACATCCAATCCCCCCACAGGAGAGACCCACAGTGATGACAGCAGCTCTACAAGCCTGGATCACGATGACCAACCTGGCCCATCAGGGACCTCTGGACAGTCGGGTACCCCAGCACAGTCCCATACGACTACAGACCCTCCCCCCTCAGGAAACACCAGCACAGCACCCACCCAGCAGGCCCATACCACTGTCCCCAGGACACGTCAATCAGCAGTGTGTCCACCACTACAGGGACCCCAGGCAACCCCACAAACTCAAGTCAGTGGCAGTGGGCACACGGTTCAGGGGACAGAGGCACAGGACAACAGGGAAGCTGGGGGGACTGCTGTGCGACAGGTGGAGGACAGGCCCAGAGATCCCACTCTCCACGAGGCACTTGCAGGGATCCTGGGAGCACACCAACATTCCAAGGTGACCTTGGACCAGATACTGGCCAATTTGCAGGAGACCCAGCTGCTGCAGGAGGAACGGTACCTGGGGATCGGGGAGGACCTTGAACACATCCACACCATCCTGGTCACCATTGCAGGGGTGTTGACTGACATGGCCAACACCATGAGGGTGGCAGTGGCACAACAACAGGCCCCTAACACTAGCCACAGTGATGAACAGCCTTCTACCTCCACCAGCGCTAGTGGACAGGAGGCCCCACCACTGGAACAACAGGCCACCAGCACCCGACTCCCTGCGGAAGGAGAACCACCCCGCAAACAGTCCCTGTGATCCAGGCAGAAGCCAGAGAACATTGCCAAGACACCCGCCAGGAAATAAGACTCCTGATTGTCACCCTTGTGTCCCACTCTGTCACCCTGTCCACCTTGAACTGCAATTGCCCCCCTTCCTATGGCCCATTGGACAATGCACCTGTGATACCAAGAGATTTGACTCTAACTGGACATTCCTCCACCATCACCCCAGCCCATTGCACATCCCCCTCTACTTATTAGCACTTAAATAAACACCCTTGGAACAAATGCAAATCTGGAGTCCGTCAATTAATTGGAATATGTAATAATACAACAATCTGAAAACATTTCAATTCATATGTACAGTTATGTTTACATTGGTATGACCTGTACTGGGCAGCAGTAAACACACCAGGAGCCAGAGTGGGGCAGAGAGATCTGAAAATAGAGATGCCAAAGGGTACAGTATGTGGACATAGACTTAGGGAAATCATGCTGCCATGTCACAAGTCCAACAGAAAACTGAAATGATAAGTTAAGTTACAGTGTCTTACCTGATTGTCACTGGAAGTACTGCTGCATGATAGTACTTCTATTGTCCACATCTTCATCCTCTGCCTCCTCTTCTTCACTGTCCACAGGCTCCACCGCTGCCACAAGACCATCTCTAGGCTCATCGTCCTGCAGAAAAGGCACCTGCCGTCTCAAGGACAGGTTGTATAACATGCAACATGCAACATGCAACGATGATCTGGCACACCTTCTTGGGTGAGTAGTACAGGGATCCACCTGTCAGATGGAGGCACCTTCAGGAGGCCAAAGGTTCTCTCAATTATCCTCCTTGTCTCCCCATGTGCCTCATTGTAACGTTCCTCTGCTCTTGTCCTGACACTCCTCACTGGGGTCAGTAGCCATGAGAGGCTGGGGTAACCAGAGTCATCTGCAAATATCGAGGGATACCTGTTAGACACACACCAACCCTTAGGGACAAACCCATACCCAGACACCAAGATATACTGGGTGGGGACCTTGGGCTCAACTATTAGCCACACCTGGTGCCTCTGGAGTTGGCCCATCACATATGGGATGCTGCTATTCCTCAAGATAAAGGCATCATGCACAGAGCCAGGATACTCGGCATTCACATGGGAGATGTACTGGTCTGCCAAACACACCATCTGCACATTCAGAGAGTGATAGTTTTTTTTTCTATTCCTGAACACTTGTTCATTTCTCTGGGGGGGGGACAAATGCTACATGTGTACCATCAGTAGCATCAATGATGTTGGGGATTTATCCCAGGGCATAAAATTCAGCTTTCACTGTGGCCAAATCCTCCACCTGTGGGAATACAATGTAGCTACGCATGTGTTTCAGCAGGGCTGGGAACACTCTGGTCAACATGTTGGAATGGCTGACACATCCCTGATGCCATGGCCACTGTTGTTTGGAAGGAACCACTTGCCAAGAAATGGAGCACTGACAGGACCTGCACTAGAGGGGGGATACCTGTGGGGTGGCGGATAGCTGACATCAGGTCTGGCTCCAATTGGGCACACAGTTCTTGGATTGTGGCCCGATCAAGCCTGTATGTTAGTATAATGTGTCTGTCCTCCAATGTCGCAAGGTCCACCAGGGTTCTGTACACTGGAGGATGTCTCCATCTCATATTCATCCTCATCGGTTCAAGCTTATAGAGGAAAACGGTGAGCAGAGGGTCATATTCACACATCTATTGCAATAATGATGCATTTCTTCATTTACAGAACCAGTATGTGAATCCAAGAGTCAGTTGCTGTGCCAATGTCTGCTATGACGCCGTTGGGTGCCATGGCCTGTGCCCCCCTGAAATGGCAGCTGCCAGACCTGTGAGGAGGGACAAGTGGAAATGAGGTAATTCCGCTGGCATTGTGTGTCGTTGCGGTAGGCGGTCGACGACCGCCACGCAACTTCGCATTGGTTATCATTGGGCCCTATGGGTTCCAGGAGCAAATGGCGATTTATGCCAGCAGTGACAGTACACACCTCCACGGACGTGACCACCATTTTCTATCTATTCACTCACTTGCTATCTGACCTTCAACAGGAAAGGACCTAAACTGCAAGTGCTGCTGTGACCTGTGTCTGGAAGCGACAATGGCTCATGTGTCCAGGGAAAGGGACCTTGCCTTCACTGTGAAGGCATTGGAGAGACTGGTGGATGGGGTCCTACCCCAGTACACTTTACTCTACGTCCTCCAGACAAACAAATGAGTACACTGTGAGCATGATGCGTGGGCCATGAATGTATGGAGTGCTGTGTCTGTAAGCCACATGTAGAGAGGTGCTGAGGGGTCCTGGCCAGAGTGCTGCATGTATGGTGGTCAATGTATGTGCGTCAGGGGATGGGAGGGATATGGTGGGCCATGAGTGTGATGGTCCGGACGGTTAACTAATTCCCTTTTCTGCTGTATTTTTCCTGCAGGTCAGCACCCATCATAAAAAGGGTATTTGGCGTGCCATCGCCAAGGAGGTGCAGACCATAGGGTTCTTTGACAGGCGGAGAACCCACTGCCGCAAACGGTGGGAGGACCTGTGCCACTGGGCAAGGAAGGCAACGGAGGCCCAGCTGGGGCTGGCCTCCCAACAAGGAAGGGGTGACCCCCTGATGATCCGCATCCTGGCGGTGGCCTATCTGGATTTAGATGGGCGCTTGAAGGCATCACAGCAACCACAAGGGGGTGAGTACAAATTCAGATTTATGACTTAGTGTGCATTAAGGTTTTACGTGGGTGGGGATGTGGACTGTGGGTGCCCCTAGGCCAGGGCGAACATGCCAGGGTAGGTCCCTTGTTGGGCAGGCTCTTAAGCACTCCAACCCCAATAGTGTTAGTGGGCATCTACTACTGGTCATGGCCCTGTTTGTTTCAGGAGTGCAGCTGATGGCATTAGGCATTGTACCCCATGGGCTGGTGACTAGCATTGTAACTGGCAGTGCATGGAATAGTGCATAGGGTGGTTCCCTGTGAGTTGTGTACGCCAACGGTAGTGTTGTTCCTGGCATTGACCAAGTGTATCCTCTGTCCCCCCCTTTTTGTTTTGTCAACCTCTCCTTGTGTGAATTAGCATCAACTGGCGGAGGAGCAGAGGCACCTGTGATGGAGGGAGCTGCATCCCACATAGGCTTGGAGGCAGACAGCGCCTCCTCCTCCGATGCAAGCTCCCTGGCGGTGGCGGACACCTATGTGCCCACCCCAACAACAGGTACAGCGGCCACCCTGTACCAGCACCACCCTCCCAGCAGCCCCTCAGCGTGTTTCCCATACCCGCTCACCCAGGAGGGTGGGCATCTCCTCGGCCCAGGCACCTCAGGCCCTGCCCCAGTCAGCCCTGCTGCCCTCATTGAGGACGTTATTGACCTACTGAGATCCCTCACTGTTGGGCAGTCAACCATTCTGAATACCACGAGGGTGTTGAGAGGCATTTGCAACAAACAAATATATACCTGGAGGGCACTCACTGTGGTGTGGCAGGCCAATAGAGAGAATTTCAGGCTCTGACCTCGGCACTGATGGCTGCCATTGTCCCTGTCTCTAGCCTCCCCACTCCAACTTCCTTTACCCAGTCCCAATCCCCTCAACCCCAGCCTATCCCAAGCACACCTTCACACCAGCATTTACCCAAATCAACACACAGAAGTGGCTCTCGCAAACACAAGCACCACACTTCATCTCACAGGCACTCACACAAGCACCATCCCCATGCAGACACACCAACATCCACTGTTTCCCCCTCCTCCTCATCATCCACCTCCCTCCCAGTAGCATCTCCACTCACACCTGCATGCACTACATCCTCATCCACTAGCTCCATCAATAGCATGCCCGTAACTACACGCCCCTCACTGGCAGTCACCACTCCCACATCCATGCACACTTCCCCTGTGTCCTCTCCCACTGTGTCTGTGACCCCTCCTCCCAAAGTACACAAACGCAAGCCCACACCCACCCAACAGCCATCCATCTCACAACAGCATCCAGCCCATGCACCTGCACCCAAACTCAGCAGACAGACACCTCCTACAACCACTCCCTCTTCCTCCACTCCCAAACATTCTCCATCTTTCCGCCCCTGTGTCCCTAAGAAGCTTTTCCTCTCCACCACTGACCTCTTCCGTACCCCTCCACCCATCCTTCCCTCTCAGGCCAGGGTGGTCAAAATCCAGCCCAGCTCCTCAGCCACAAGTCCACGTTTGCTGTGGTTCCTGCAGCTGTCAGAGTCTCAAAGGGGGCACCCGTCAGCCCAGCCAGTGTGCCACCAACCCCTGCCAAGGCAAAGACCATACCGCCACCTGGCAAGGCGAAGAAGGGGACAGCATCCAGCAAGGGGAAGGAGCCACAACCACCCAGCAAGGCCACCTTAAAGACTCCAGCTGCCAGACCCAAGGTGACACCACCAGCTGCCAAGGGCAGGAAGGGGCAAAAAAACACCAGCCAAGGCACTTCAGCCATCCAAGCCTGCAGGCGAAGGCCTGGTGGCTACCAGCACAACCGCCAGCACCGCCACCTGCACCGCGGTCAGCACCGCCAGCAGTAACGCCGCTAGAACCACTTCACACAATGTCACCTGCACCGCCGCAAGCACCACTACTGTCAGCAGCAGTAGCCCCAGTGGGCAGCCATCTGTGGCTGCAGGGGAAGGGCTGGAGCCTCCCCCCACCACTGGCAGCACCGGACCTGCACTGGGGCCAGCACCGCCACCTGCACTGCTGCAAGCCCTGCAGCAAGAACCACCACCTGCACCGCTGATAGTAGCACCACTGCCAGCAGCAGCAGCCCCAGTGGGCAGCCGTCCGAGGCTGCAGGAGAGGGGCTGAAGCCTCCCTCCACCACTGGCAGCACCCCCACCAGCACAGGCACTACCACCACTGTGCAGCCATAGCTGCCGTCGGATGGACTCTAGCCCTGCCTCCATGGACTATCATGCATCCTGGTCACTGCAAATCTCGTGGGTCTGACACCCAGGTGAGGGACTGTGAACTGCCCCCCCCAAGTGTTGCATCACTGTGCACAGAGCCCCCTCCAGAACCAGTGGAGAAATGCATCCACTCACCCTATCCTTGGCAGGATGAAGCACACTGGGCACAAAGCCTCCTCCAGAACCAGTGGAGAAATGTATCCACTCGCCCTATCGGTGGCAGGATGAAGAACACTGGGCACAGAGCCCCCTCCAGAACCAGTGGAGAAAGGCATCCACTCACCGTATCCTTGGCAGGATGAAGCACACTAGGCACAAAGCCCCCTCCAGAACCAGTGGAGAAATGCATCCACTCACCCTATCCTTGGCAGAATGAAGCACACTGGGCACAAAGCCCCCTCCAGAACCAGTGGAGAAAGGCATCCACTTGCGAGACTGTGGCTTTGCATTCCCCAGGACCAAGCAGGGGACAAACCACCCACTTGAGAGACTGTAATTTTGCACTTCCCAGGACCAAGCAGTGGGCAAACCACCCAATTGAGAGACTGTGGCCTTGTACTCCCCAGGACCAAGCAGTGGGCAAACCACCCACTTGAGAGACTGTGGCCTTACACTTCCCAGGACATTGCTGTGGGCATGGAGGCCCCTCCAGGAGCAGTGACGTTGTCCCATCTTCTGGCTGTGGTGCCCCCCCTTTCCCGTCCCCCGAGGTGCCTGTGTGTTTTCGACCTGATGCCCCTGCAGTGTTCTCTCCGTACTGAGACAGGGGTCAAGGGTGGGCTTGGCCTATGAGTTTTGGCCCAGTGGCCCACGGACATTTTGAGTGGACAATGTATCGCCTTTTGTACATATTGTATATTTTGTAAATACTGTTTTTGAATTTATAACATATATCCGACTATTTCTAATATAACACTCATTTGACTCCATTCCTTTTGTCCTTGCGTTCTTCCTGAGGGTTACGGGTTGTATTTATAATGTTGATGCATGTGTTTGTTTGTATGGTGTTGGGGTGATGGTGGGGTGTTGAGTGTTGCATGTTGCGTGTGTGTGTGTCACTCTCTTTTTCCTCCCTCCCTCCCCTGTGTGCTAGGTGCAGTACTCACCGTGGTCATCGCCACTGCCGTTGGTACTCCTGGTAGATGAGATGATACACCAGCATGGGTAACACCTGTAGTTCGGGCTCCGTGGCGTCCTGGTTCTTCCTTGGGTGTCGAGAGGTGAGTGGTTTCCCTTTCAAGTACTGTTTCGCTGTGCTTTTGATGGCATTGGCACCGCCCCGGAAAAGCTGGCGGAGGGGCGGGTTGTAATGGGGTGGGTGGTACATTGGCTTCCGCCTGGCTGTTGGCGGTTGCTGCCACGCTGTTAAAGTGGCTGTCTGTGTTGGCGGTTTCCACCGTGGTCGTGATTTTATTTTTGTTACCGCCAGCCTGTTGGCGGTATTACTACTGCTTTAACACTGACCACCAGGGTTGTAATGAGGGCGATAATCTTAAAATCAACTTTATTAAAAGATGTATTTATAAATTGTGAGCTCAGAGACCCGAAACTCCACATGTCCATCTGCTCCCAAAGGGAATCCACACTTTAGTCAGATTTAAAGATATCCCCTATGTTAACCTATGAGAGGGACAAGCCTTGCAACAGAGACATTTTTTTTAGCAATATTTCACTGTAAGGACATATAAAACACATTACTATATGTCCTACCTTAACCATACACAGCACCCTGCCCTTGGGGCTACCTAGGGGTGCCTTACATCTAAGAAAAGGGAAGGTTTAGGCCTGGCAAGTGGGTACACTTCCCAAGTCAAATTTTCAGTTAAAACTGCACACACAGACACTGCAGTGGCAGGTCTGAGACATGATTACAGAGCTACTAATGGGTGGCACAACCAGTGCTGCAAGCCCACTAGTAGCATTTGATTTACAGGCCCTGGCGCCTCTAGTGCACCTTACTAGGGACTTACTAGTAAATCAAATATGCCAATCATGGATAAACCAATCAACAATACAATTCACACAGGGAGCATATACACTTTAGCACTGGTTAGCAGTGGTAAAGTGCTCAGAGTTCAAAACCCAACAGCAACAAGTCAGAAAATATAGGAGGCAGGAGGCAAAAAGATTGGGAAGGACACTGCATAAACTCAGAAGTCTAACACGACCCCCTACCAGCCGAAAGCCAGGGGAGATCAATCAATACCTTGGTGTATTTACCTGATTGGGGTGATAGAACAGGGACACAGGCCCACAACAGCAGGGGCATGTTCCAGTTCTACACCTTCCTGGCTCTAGTTGGATCCCTCTGTCCATACTGTCAGGGCCCACTAAGCTAACCCAAGGGGAACCCCTCTCCACATCTGTAGATACCAACTATGCAGCACCTAACCTTAGTTTGCCAATGGGCAGGTAGTACCACCAGGGCCAACACAGTGGTGTTGCCCACTCCACCCCCGGGGTGTGACTCTCATGCCCCCTCCCAGGGGCATCTCTGTCCACCAGGACAGCAAGCCACAGTGACCGCTGACAACTGTCAAGGATGAGAGCCCACTCTCAGGCCTCTCCAACCACTGTGACTGTGGAGAGTGGGGGCGGTAGCCCCAGGTACCTGGCACCTCTTGATCACTCTCCCTTCCACTAGGTCATGGATGACAACCTCACCCTGGTCCTCCCCTTTGGAGCTCCGTACCCTCCTTCTAGGAGCGGCACCCCCAGAGTCAAAAATTGTCAGGGTGCTTGTAGAAGCAGTCCTGCACAGTTCTTCCACCAGTGCAGGGATGTTAACCTGCAACTGGTCCTCCAACCTGGGGTCTTGAACTTCAGGTTTTACCAGGGCCAGGGGTGAGGCTTCCCTCCCCCTGCCCTTCCTTCTGGGATCCTGCCCCCCCACCTAGAAGTGCCCCCCCCAGAAGACAACATGGTAGGGGCACTGTTAGCAGTAGCACATTCCTCCAGGTCAGGGGGACACCCTGAACCTGGCCTTCCAATCCAGGGACTGTACCCTTAGTTTGCACTGGGGTCAGGGGTGAGTCTCTTTCTCCCCTACCCCTACGCTCAGGTTTCTGCCCCCCTCCGGGCGAGTACCCCTTGAAATCACACTGGGTGGGTGATTGGGCAAACCGCCCCCCCTTCAGGTCAGGGTTTACCGCCTGCACCTGATCTTCCAGTCCACGGTCTGTACCCTCAGACTGGACCACTGCCTGGCAACCCAGGACTTCCTGGGGGGCACACCTACTCCCCACCAGGTCAGAGTTTACCCTCTGAACCTGGTCATCCAACCCAGAGTCACTACCCTGCGGTTGAACCATTGCCTGGCACACTAGGACTTCCTGGGGGGCACACTTACCCCCCCCCACAAGGGACACACCATCCCCAAGGGCCACACAAGAGTCTGGCTGGTGCAGGTTTCCAGCCCACTGCCCATCTGGCAGAGTCTGGATTCCCCCAACCCAGGAATGGTCTCACCAAGGTCATTCCTAGGGGGCTGTGCTCTCAGAGCAGCCCTCTGACCCTCCAGGTTCTCCACTGGGGTCCGCAACCCCCTCTCAACCCTCTGTCTGGACTTCTGCACCCCCTCACTAGGAGTGGTACTGCCAGACACCAGATCTGGTGGGACACTGGCTACAGCCGCCCCCCAAGTTCTCCTGACACTGTGGGCTCTCCCTCAGCAGATGGCCCTACGGTACAGGCTAGGATCCCCTCCTGGTGTTCCCTCATGGAACCCTCTAGGACCTGGAACTGGATCTTGGGCCCCTTGGGCCTCAGCCCATCCCCATTCCCTCTCCTCTGAGACTGGACATGGGTCCCTCACCCATCCCACTACACTGGGACCTACCTGGGACACTGAAATCCTTCCCTACCTCACCTGGTTGGGAAATACCCAGACCACTCCCCTCAGGAGCACCCCCAAAGGCTTCTTCAGACTCTCTGGTACTCACCCAGAGGTCTGTCTCCAGTATACGTTCCCTGGGGTCAGAGAACTCACACTCCACCTGGTGTTGGCGTAGCTCTGGAAAATAAGGACTAGACATATGCTCTCCAGTAATTACATCACTCAGCCCCTCACATGAATTAACTAAAGTACCCTTGACCCAACCATCCAGTGACTCAGCCTTGAACAATCACCCCACATACCCCCCTGAGACTGGTCAGACAGTACCTGACTGTCCCCGATACTCAACCCACACTCTTCTGGAATGTCTCCACACTCCATAACCCGACTTTCACCTGGGGGGAACCCCTCTCCCTGTCACTCTCACCTAGAGTCAGTACAGTGTCCCTCCCACTAGTAGGAATATGACTCCCCATGCCAGTTTCCCAATCCACTTCAGGGACCCTGTGCATCACTGGAGCTACCTCATACCCCTGAACCTCCTAATGTGTATCAACTCCCACCTTCAAGTAGGACACCAAGTCTTTGGGCATGTGCACTTCTTCAGCAGTGCTGGATATAGAATTGTTGCTGCCACCATTCGAGCCCAATCAGCCCTCATGACAGCTCTTTCAGTTTTAGCTCATAAGCCAAAACCATCTTTCTTTTATCTCTAAGTCCATTCTCTGCTCTTCCATTTTCCTCCTCCACTCTTCTAAATCCAACCAGTGAGCCCTCTCTGCCTGTCTGTCCTGTAACCCTTCACGAGTCAGACCCTTGGATGACACCCTGCTACCTCTCCTGGGGACCCTCCCCTCAGGCGTAACAGGTACCTCCACTACACCACTGAGTATCCTCTGCACTTCCTCATCCACATCCTCCTCGTCTGTGTGCCCCCCAGCCTCCTGTGACTGTCAGTGCCTTTTGCAGCTCCCCCTTCCTGGCGGAGCTCTTAATGGGACAGGCAAGATCTTTAACCCGTTCTGTGCCCAGGAAGTAATGGTTACGTCCTGAGGCACAGTGCTGCTGTGCCCAGGACGTAACCATTACGTCCTGTGCACAGAGCCCAGAGGGAGCGCTAGCTCTCCCTCTGTGGGGTTCCCCCCCAGCCCCCCAAGTCAGGGATGGAAGGGGAAGCCCTTCCCCTTCCAACCCGACCCCCCAACCCCCCCTGTGACGTCAGCGCGCGAGCGCGCGCTGATTAGTCACAGGGTCTCCCCCAGAGCTTCCAGCGCGATTGAAAGAGAAATGCAAAGCATTTCTCTTTCAATCCCATGGGGGAGGCCCGGAGGGGCTTCAAAGGGAAGGAAATGTATTTCCTTCCCTTTGAAGTCTCTCACAGGGTTTCAATAGCCGGATTGCTTGCAATCCGGCTTTTGAAACCCCACTAGACACCAGGGATTTTTTTTTTTTCACTGAAACTGTCAAAAGGGAGCGACCCCTTGGGCAAGGGTCGCTCCGAGGGAGGGCATTTTTTTGGAAAGGCCTTTTCTGCCCCCCCTGGTGGCAGAAACCTCTAGGCACCAGGGATCTTTTTATTTTTTTTATTTTTGTAATGTTTTCTTTTTTTTTTTTGGTGGGGAGCGACCCCTTAGGCAAGGGTCGCTCCCCTAGGGGGCAAATTATATTTAGGCCATTTCTGCCCCCCTTGGGGGCAGATTGGCCTATTTTGATGAGGCCAATCTGCCCCCAAGGGGGGCAGAAACCATTAGACACCAGGGAGTTTGTTTTTTTTGCGTGAATTTCACGCAAGGGGAGCGACCCCTTAGGCAAGGGTCGCTCCCTGGGGGGGGGAATTATTTTAGGCCATTTCTGCCCCCCCTGGGGGGTAGATCAGCCTATTTTGAAACCACTAGGCACCAGGGATTTTTTTTTTTTTTTTTGTTTTACAGATGGGGGGCGACCCCTTCGACAAGGGTCGCTCCCCTGGAGGGGCAAATTGTATTTAGGCCATTTCTGCCCACTTTGGGGGCAGATCGGCCGATTTTAGGTCAATCTGCCCCCAAGGGGGGCAGAAACCACTAGGCACCAGGGATCTTTTTTTTGCGCCGTCACGCAATGGGAGCGACCTTGTAGGCAAGGGTCGTTCCCGGGGGGGTTGGGTGGTGGGGGACAAATTTATTTTAGGCCATTTCTGCCCCCCCTGGGGCTGGCTGAGCTAGAGGCCAAAATCCACAGGTAGGCACTGTTTTCTATGAAAAAATGTGATGTGTCCACGTTGTGTTTTAGGCCATTTCCTGTCGGGGGCGCTAGGCCTACCCACACAAGTGAGGTATCATTTTTATCGGGAGACTTGGGGGAACGCTAGGTGGAAGGAAATTTGTGGCTCCTCTCAGATTCCAGAACTTTCTGTCACCGAAATGTGAGGAACATGTGTTTTTTTTGCCAAATTTTGAGGTTTGCAAAGGATTCTGGGTAACAGAACCTGGTCCGAGCCACACAAGTCACCCCATCTTGGATTCCCCTAGGTCTCTAGTTTTCAGAAATGCACAGGTTTGGTAGGTTTCCCTAGGTGCCGGCTGAGCTAGAGGCCAAAATCTACAGGTAGGCACTTTGCAAAAAAACACCTCTGTTTTCTTTTAAAAAACTGGATGTGTCCACGTTGCGCTTTGGGGCGTTTCCTGTCGCGGGCGCTAGGCCTACCCACACAAGTGAGGTATCACTTTTATCGGGAGACTTGGGGGAACGCTGGGTGGAAGGAAATTCGTGGCTCCTCTCAGATTCCAGAACTTTCTGCCACAGAAATGTGAGGAACATGTGTTTTTTAGCCAAATTTTGAGGTTTGCAAAGGATTCTTGGTAACAGAACCTGGTCCGAGACACACAAGTCACCCCATCTTGGATTCCCCTAGGTCTCTAGTTTTCAGAAATGCACAGGTTTGGTAGGTTTCCCTAGGTGCCGGCTGAGCTAGAGGCCAAAATCTACAGGTAGGCACTTTGCAAAAACACCTCTGTTTTCTTTCAAAAATTGGATGTGTCCACGTTACGCTTTGGAGCGTTTCCTGTCACGGGCGCTAGGCCTACCCACACAAGTGAGGTATCATTTTTATCGGGAGACTTGGGGGAACGCTGGGTGGAAGGAAATTCGTGCCTCCTCTCAGATTCCAGAACTTTCTGCCACAGAAATGTGAGGAACATGTGTTTTTTTAGCCAAATTTTGAGGTTTGCAAAGGATTCTGGGTAACAGAACCTGGTCCGAGCCACACAAGTCACCCCATCTTGGATTCCCCTAGGTCTCTAGTTTTCAGAAATGCACAGGTTTGGTAGGTTTCCTTAGGTGCCGGCTGAGCTAGAGGCCAAAATCTACAGGTAGGCACTTTGCAAAAAACACCTCTGTTTTCTTTAAAAAAACTGGATGTGTCCATGTTGCGCTTTGGGGCGTTTCCTGTCGCGGGCGCTAGGCCTACCCACACAAGTGAGGTATCATTTTTATCGGGAGACTTGGGGGAACGCTGGGTGGAAGGAAATTTGTGGCTCCTCTCAGATTCCAGAACTTTCTGCCACAGAAATGTGAGGAACATGTGTTTTTTTTGCCAAATTTTGAGGTTTGCAAAGGATTCTGGGTAACAGAACCTGGCCCGAGCCACACAAGTCACCCCATCTTGGATTCCCCTAGGTCTCTAGTTTTCAGAAATGCACAGGTTTGGTAGGTTTCCCTAGGTGCCGGCTGAGCTAGAGGCCAAAATCTACAGGTAGGCACTTTGCTAAAAACAGCTCTGTTTTCTTTCAAAAATTTGGATGTGTCCACGTTGCGCTTTGGGGCGTTTCCTGTCGCGGGCGCTAGGCCTACCCACACAAGTGAGGTATCATTTTTATTGGGAGACTTGGGGGAACGCTGGGTGGAAGGAAATTTGTGGCTCCTCTCAGATTCCAGAACTTTCTGCCACAGAAATGTGAGGAATATGTGTTTTTTTAGCCAAATTTTGAGGTTTGCAAAGGATCCTGGGTAACAGAACCTGGTCCGAGCCACACAAGTCACCCCATCTTAGATTCCCATAGGTCTCTAGTTTTCAGAAATGCACAGGTTTGGTAGGTTTCCCTAGGTGCCGGCTGAGCTAGAGGCCAAAATCTACAGGTCGGCACTTTGCTAAAAACAGCTCTGTTTTCTGTGATGTGTCCACTTTGTGTTTTGGGGCATATCCTGTTGCGGGCGCTAGGCCTACCCACACAAGCGAGGTACCATTTTTATCGGGAGACTTGGGGGAGCGCTGGGTGGAAGGAAATTTGTGGCTCCTCTCAGATTCCAGAACTTTCTGTCACCGAAATTTGAGGAAAATGTGTTTTGTTAGCCAATATTTGAGGTTTGCAAAGGATTCTGGGTAACAGAACCTGGTCAGAACCCCACAAGTCACCCCATATTGGATTCCCCTAGGTCTCTATTTTTCAAAAATGCACAGGTTTGGTAGGTTTCCCTCGGTGCCGGCTGAGCTAGAGGCCAAAATCTACAGGTAGGCACTTTGCTAAAAACAGCTCTGTTTTCTGTGATGTGTCCACGTTGTGTTTTGGGGCATATCCTGTCGTGGGCGCTAGGCCTACCCACACAAGTGAGGTATCATTTTTATCGGGAGACTTGGGGGAACATAGAATAGCAAAACAAGTGTTATTGCCCCTTGTCTTTCTCTACATTGTTCCCTTCCAAATGTAAGACAGTGTGTAAAAAAGACCTCTATTTGAGAAATGCCCTGTAATTCACATGCTAGTATGGGCACCCCAGAATTCAGAGATGTGCAAATAACCACTGCTTCTCAACACCTTATCTTGTGCCCATTTTGGAAATACAAAGGTTTTCTTGATAGCTATTTTTTACTCTTTATATTTCAGCAAATGAATTGCTGTATACTCGGCATAGAATGAAAACCCACTGCAGGGTGCAGGTCATTTATTGGCTCTGGGTACCTAGAGTTCTTGATGAACCTACAAGCCCTATATATCCCCGCAACCAGAAGAGTCCAGCAGACGTAACGGTATATTGCTTTTGAAAATCTGACATTGGAGAAAAAAGTTACAGAGTAAAACGTAGAGAAAAATTGATGTTTTTTTCACCTCAATTTAAATATTTTTCTTTTTCAGTTGTTATTTTCTGTGGGAAACCCTTGTAGGATCTACACAAATTACCCCTTGCTGAATTCAGAATTTTGTCTACTTTTCAGAAATGTTGTGGTTTCTGGGATCCAGCGTTGGTTTCATGCCCATTTCTGTCACTGACTGGAAGGAGGCTGAAAGCACAAAAAATTTCAAAAATGGGGTATGTCCCAGTAAAATGCCAAAATTGTTTTGAAAAATTGGGTTTTCTGATTCAAGTCTGCCTGTTCCTGAAAGCTGGGAAGCTGGTGATTTTAGCACCGCAAACCCTTTGTTGATGCCATTTTCAGGGAAAAAACCACAAGCCTTCTTCTGCAGCCCCTTTTTCCCAGTTTTTGGAAAAAAACGAAATTTTCACTGTATTTTGGCTAATTTCTTGGCCTTCTTCTGGGGAACCCACAAAGTCTGGGTACCTCTAGAATCCCTAGGATGTTGGAAAAAAGGACGCAAATTTGGCGTGGGTAGCTTATGTGAACAAAAAGTTATGAGGGCCTAAGCGCAAACTGTTCCAAATAGCCAAAAAAAGGCTTGGGACAGGAGGGGGAAAAGGCCTGGCAGCGAAGGGGTTAAGGAACTGTTACAATTGAGTAACTGAATACTCTTTCAGTTTCTCTACTTCAAACACAGCTCCAGCTGTTGCATCTCCAGATTGAGACATGATGGTCACAAGTGCAAAGTTCAAAAGGCAGAAAACAGTTCCCAATGACGTTCAAAGAAAAGTCACTCAAAGGATCAGCAAAAACATGGAAGTAGAACAAAAAGGAGTCCCACGAGAAAAAAAACAAAATCACAAGACAAGTAGTATGTGGTCATGTGGTGGTCTGAACTCAAAACAGTAGTGTACACTGTATTACTGTATGTCAAGTACAAATACAAGTCCAATCCCGCCACTGCCACAAAGTTAGAAATGGGGTCTTTGGTTGGCAGTCAGGTTACCCCCTGTCCAAGCAAGGACCCTCACTCTAGTCAGGGTATACGAGAATCACCCTCAGCTAACCCCTGCTTAATCCCTTGGTAGCTTAGCACTCTGAAGTTAAGCCTGCTGCTCATGCCAAGCTACAAAGGGGGTAAGCAGGGGTTAGCTGAGGGTGATTCTCTTTTACCCTGACTAGAGTGAGGGTCCACGCTTGGACAGGGGATAACCTGACTGCCAATCAAAGACCCCATTTCTAACATTAACCAAAACATGACATGCCCAAATTGCAGATCAGACGTTGGGTCTACATTGTTTGTACTAACAATTAGAAAATACCTTATAGCAATGCTATAACAATGCAGAACAGATAGTTCTAAATTGGAAACTCAGAATACAAACTTCAAAGCTGGACAAATAACACTTTCATGAAGAACTCTTTTCTGAATGAGTTAATACAACCTCTGAACACTACACTGTCTATTTAAGAAGTGGAAATGGATGAACAGAATGCAGTGACATTAACCTAAAATACAAACCAGCACTTCCATTCAAGCTACCAAACTCAAGTTTTTTTTTCTTCAATGAAAGTTCTAAGTAATAATTCAGGTTAAGGAACAGGTGTACGTTTTTTTGTTTATGTGGTTCACCTTTTTTTAGACATTATTTGGCCTATAAAGGGTAATGTTTTTTTAAAAGATCTTCAAAAATCAACAGTCCATTTATGTTCCACAAAGGAATTGATAAAACAACACAACATAACACTCTCCCTAATTAAAGTCTGAAACTGAATGGACATAGTTTAGTTACAGCAGCTGAACACAAAAACTACCTTAAAAACTACAAAATTGTCCCCTTTTTCTCTCCAACTAAACTTCAACGCTTTAATTGTGAAAAAAAAGTACTGGGTGGGATTTTCCATATCTGGATCATTACAAGTTTAGATATAATTTCTCCTACCAGGGATGATGCTTTCGAAAAAGTCTCTAAAATTGAAGAGTGATTCATATTTATTTGTTATATTGTACCAGATATGGTAATATAAATGGGACTTTTAAGATATAGTTGTTTAGATTATAACAGTAAGTCTAGAAAAACGATTAAGTAATGAATTGTAGTGAATTCAACTCATAGTATCACTTATTTGTAATGATCTACTGTGCATGTTTGGGTTCTTTTTTAGAATCCATGTATTGTTTTTTCCCACTGTTCGAAGATGATGCTTTATACAAACAATCATTTATGGTGAAGAAGTGTAAAAGTTGAGAACAAAAAAGCAAAATTTTTCTTTTTACTACATTGTAATATAGTCTTACAGTATAAGCAATGTGTATTGTTATGTTTGTGTAACTTTGAAGATTAATGCTAACATATCTGTATCTTCTTTTTCTTTTCTTTTTCAATAGAGGCTGCAGATCAACATTAGATATCACTTAGAGATATCCATGGACGGTGTTTTTAAAAACAGAATGGTACACCATAATATGGTAATCTTTATTATGTGACTAAAAAACTTAGATGAGGACTGCACAATACCAGGCCAGGCCCTGCCTTCAACTCCTTTGCTCCCCTAACGTCTATTGCACACTGCATTTTACATAATGTTAAAAAAAAAAACATAGTAATTCACTCCAAAAACCAAAGGTTACAGCAGCGGTATAGTTAGGTAATAGTTACTAACACACATAAACATGCACTCATGCACTGAGTTAATCTCCCACACTCCACTCATACAGTCACTCTGTCACAAATACACCACTCATGTACTCAGTCACCCACCCAGACATGCACTCACACACTCAGTCAATCACTCATACACCACTAATACACTCACACACCCATGCATGCATGCACTCATACACTTACTCATATGCACAGTCTTGCACCCACTTCCTCACCTATACATGCACTCATGCACTCACTCATCCATACACCACTCATGTACTCAGTCACTCACCCACACATACACTCATGCATTCAGTCAATCATGCATTCAGTACCCATGCACTCTCTCACATGCCATTACCTGCAGTAATGCACCCATACAGTACTCATGCACTCACTCACATGCCATAACATGCAGTCATGCACTCAATCATTCACCCATACATGCACTTATGCACTCAGTCACTCACCTATACTGTACATGCACACATGCAGTCAGTCTATCACCCATACCCCACCCCTGCACTCCCTCACTCACCAATAGATGTACTGATCCACTCAGTCAATCATCCATACACCACTCATACCATCACTCACTCATACATACACACTCGCTCTCACTCACCCATACATGCACTAACTCAGACATACACGCACTCATGCACTCTGTCAACCACCCATATATATTGCATACCTAAATTCATTCACCCATACACCACTCATACACTCACTCTCTTACCCATACACCACTCACAAACACTCACCCATACAAGCACTCATACATTCACTCACTTACTCATACATGCACTCATACACTCAGTTACCCATACATCACTCATGCACTCACTCAATCCCCCATACACCACTCATGCACTCACTCACTCACTCATACACACTCTTACACTCACTTACATACCTATACATGCATGTATACACTCACTCACTCATCCACACACACACTCATACACTCTTTCAGTCTCCCATGCACCATTCACATACTCAGTCTCCTATACATGCCCTCATGTACCCACTCACTCACTCATAGAGTCATTCATGCACCCACTCACTCACTTATTCACCCATGCATGCACTCATGCACTCAGTCACCTATATAGCACTCATGCACTCACTCACTTGCCAATACATGCACTCATGCACTCAGTCACTCACCCATACATGCACTCATGCACTCTTTCAGCCACCCAAGCACCACACACACACACTCACTCACCCATATATCCATCCATATACCCACTCACTCACCTATTGTGCCATTCATTCACCCAATTACTCACCCATACATGCACTAATGAAGTCACTTACTCACCTATACATACACTCATAGACTCATCCAATCACCATTACACCCTTCATACACTGACTCACTAACTCATACATACACTCATGAACTCAGTCAACCATCCATACAGCACTCATATACTCAATGACCCCTACACTGCTCAAGTACTCAGTCAATTACTCATAAATGCACTCATGTACTCAGTCAGTCATCCATACATTACTCATGGGCTCACTTACTCACACATACATGCGCTCATACACTCAGTCAATTACCCATACATAAACTCAAGCACTAACTCAATCACTCATAAACCACTCATACACTCACTCACACATACATGCATGCTTGCCCTCACTCACACATAAATACATGCACTCCTGCACTCACACATTCATCCATACATGCACTCATATGGTCTTTCAGGCACCCTGCACCACTCACACACTCACTCAGTCACCCATACAGCCACTCATGTACCCACTCACTTACCTATAGAGCCATTCATGCACCCACTCATTCACCCATACATGCACTCACTCACTTACTCACCTATGCATGCACTCATACACTCACTCAATCACCCATACACCAGTCATGCACTCACTCACTCACCCCTACATCCACTCATATACTTAGTCAGTCACCCGTACACACTCATGCGCTTATTTAGTCACCCATACACACAGTCGTTCTTATATGTAGACAAATGTGCAGCTTATCTTTTTTCAAGCTTGAAAGGCAATTCTGGGAGGAACCCTTTTTCCTAGAACTGTGTTTTAAATTTTTTTTTGCTTTTCTAATTTAATAGAAATTGTAATATCAAAAAGAAAAACAGAGCAAAAACTGGATGAAAGTATTGGAAAAATGAACAGGTGTGTAGCCTTGCTGCACCCAAAAAATGATCTACACACTGCTCATCAATTGTGAGGGTGGTGTTAAAGTCAAGGCAATGAGTACCAACTCTCCTTAACTCCGGTAATATTAGTGGCCTCTGCTTCTCCACTTCCCCTGGAATTCTCTCTCTAGCCACAGGTGGTGCAACCCTGGAGGTGGACAGTTGGTCTCCATCTCTCTCTTTCTGTGCCTTTCCAAAATGGTACATTTTCGAGTGGTAGAGCATAGAAGTTGTTCCAAATGAATATTTCTTGCCATTGCCCCTCAATAACTTTTTATGGCACAATGTGCACTTCACAAATGTTGCCACTATTTTGAATTCACCTGATGGTATGATGAGAAATGTCCAAGCTATGCTATTTTGCTTTCTGGTGTCATCAGGAGAGTCTTCCGTTCCAGCGGATAACTCCTGCTCCTCAGCCTCATGATGACCTTCCCCTTGTCTTCATCTCTCCCTGATGCAATTTTTTTTTTAAATTGCAAAAAAATGAATCCAACACAGTTCTGCACTTTGAAGTACAGGAGAGCTACAAGAATGATCCTAAGAGCAAGTGGAATCTTCAATCTTAAAAAAGAAAGAAACAAGTGGAAACTTCCTTTGAAGATGAAGGAAAAGTGCCTTCTCCGACTGCATCTCTTTGTTTCTAGATCACATGATCATTGTGAACACCAATGTCATCCTGGCTACAGATGTTGCAGCGAAAATGAAGGACTACTTTGAGTGCTTTATAATAAAATTAGTTACAGAAATATGAGTTTTTACAATTTATGCACTCACTCACAGACCTACTCAGAGGCTTATGCACCCATTTACAGACCTACAAATCATCTTGCACACTCAGTGGCAAATCCATACACCTACTCCTTCACCAATTTACCTCCCTATACAAGCACTCATACACCCATCTTGAAGCCATATAGTTTATAGTTAAAAAATCCAATTTAAAGTCACTCAAAAATCAAAAGTTACAGGGGCATTATAGTTTAGAAATAAAATAAAAAAATAACATAATAAATCAGTTAAAAAAGCAAAGATTACATAGACTTTAAGGTTAGGAAATATAATTTAAAAAAGCTTTGAAATTCACTGAAAAACCCAAAAGTTACAGGGACAATATAGTTAAGAAATAGAATAAAAAACCTTAGAAATGCACTGGAAAGAACAAAAGTTACTGGACGTTATAGCTAGGATCCCATTTCACTCCCACTAAACTAGTGAAATTCACTAATTGTAGTTACCTGAGCTAACTATAACTTGAGCCCCAATAATGCAGTGCTTATGACCTCACATATTACATCACTCATGACATGGTCAATGACATCACTGATGTCAAAACAGATGACATGTCAAATGAAATCACTCATGACATCACTGATGACATCATCCAGTGATTTGGTTTTCTAAAAGTTTATAAGTGTTAAGCATATATACCAAGGTACTACAAAAGGTAAAATTGTACACTTTCTGTGCTACTTTTGAGTGGTACTATTTCTACATATATTATGTGAGTGGCTGTGTGCTGGTGTGTATTTGTGTGTGATTTGGTGTCTGAGTGACTGCATGGACACCCTGGGACATAGCAGGAGCTGACCCTGGGGGGTGGCAGTCCCACAGGCCATTTGTGGCTTCTTGAGGGGGGACCTGATGCCCCCTCCAACAAAAGGGCTCTGGGGAGATGGTGGTCCCTGGTGCTGTGGGGGCCCAAACAAACTTCCTTTCCCGTTTTTAATATTTTCCCTAGGGAGGTTGTGGTCCCCAGGACTGGGGGGCTGAAGAGCTCCCCGCATAGAATAATACAAATGTCCTGGGAAGGTGACGGTCGCTGGGGCTGCAGGGGGGCCACATGGCCCCCACATAGAATGATACAAATGTCCCAGGGAGGTGGTGGTCCCGGGGCATGGGGAGTGCCACACGGCCCCCGCATGCAATTAGAAAAATGCCCCAGGGAGGAGGCCACCTGGCCCCGCACTTAATTTCATTACAGCCCCAGGAAGGTGGCGGTCCCCAGGGCTGTGGGGGGCATGGACGCTCCACATAGAATGACACAAATGTCCCAGGAAGGTGGCAGTCCTCAGGGCTGCGGGGGCCACACAGCCCCCACATACCAAAAGGCGAATGTCCCAGGGAGGTGATGGTCCCCAGTGCAGAGGAGGAGACCACCATCACCCCTGCATTTCATTTCATTACAGCTCCAGGTATGTGTCAGTCTTCGGACTGCAAGGGGGCCTTGCACTTAAATCAGATCTGTTCACCGGGGATGTGGCGGTCCCTGCGGCTGCAGGGTATCCTGAGGACGCCCCACATTGAAATATGAAATGCCCCAGGAGCTAGCCTACCTGGGGACTTAATAGAAAACAGGACCGGAAGCCTGCGCTTGTTTGTTTTACAGAAAGTTGCCCAGAATTGTGACACTGTCATGAATTCGCAGCAAATATTTTAAGAAAAAGTGCTTTTTAGTCCTGGTGGGGTCCCTCTAGGGTCCCACTACCAGACCTAAGGGGTAAGGGTGTCCACAACCTGGCCCCTTTACTTTATTTTTAACATTTTTTCTTGGGACTCAGTTGAAGTTGAGTCCCAAGATGGCAGCCAGCACTTCCTTACTGAATTGTGGCAGCCAATCAGGTCTTTGCACAAGTTTGTGGGGGGTCGTGAATCCGTTGTGTCCCTATATATACATTTGGATTTTTATTATTTTGCCTAAAACTACTTAATTGATGTACACCGAGTAAGCAAAAGGGCTCTTTCTGGACCAAGAGCTATTTTTATGCCACATTTGGTGTAATTCTGTCCAGCGGATATGGTGCTATTGCTGTTCAAAATCTCAATAGAAAAATGAAAGAGGAAAACGCGTTTTGGGACCACCTTTTTTCTCGGCTCCTGTTTGACTGATCACCCTGAAGAAGGTTTCCAGACAGCAGCTATAATAACCTCCAATGTTTTTTTTTTATGTTCATGAAGATTCATCAAATGGTGCCAAAGTTATTAGCAAAACAAAAATGCTTTTTCTATAGAAACTAGGGGCCAGATGTAGCAACTTTGCAAATTGCGACATGCAATTTGCGAGTCCGAGCGACTCGCAAATTGCAACTCGCAATTTGCAATGCAGAACGGTGTCTCAGACACCGTCTGCGAGTCGCTCTGGGGTTGCAAAGACCCACCTCATTAATATGAATGAGGTGGGTCGCAAATTGCGGCCCCATAGCGACTATGGGCACTCACGGATATGGAGGCCTGCTGTAGTCAGCAGACCTCCATGTTCATGACTGCTTTTAAATAAAGCAGTTTTTTTTTTTTCAAGTGTAGCCCGTTTTCCTTAAAGGAAAACGATCTGCACTTAAAAAAAAAATGAAACCTTTTGTTTCGGAATTTTTTCAGGGCAGGTAGTGGTCCTACCTGCCCTGAAAAAATAATTTTGGGGTCCAGTCACAAAGGTGAAGGGGTCCCATGGGGACCCCTTCCCGTTTGCGAGTGGGTTACCATCCACTTCAAGTGGATGGTAACTGCGACTCCATTTGTGACCGCGTACGCGGTCGCAAATGGAGTTGCATACCACTCCGACTCGCAAATAGGAAGGGAACACCCCTTCCTATTTGCGACTCTGAAATGCATTTTGCGAGTCGGTCCCGACTCGCAAAATGCATTTCTGCATAGCAAACTCAGGTTTGCGACTCGCTAACCGTTTGCTACATCTGGCCCTAGGTTCTAACTAGAACTACCTAGTGGTGACTGTCACTAGGTAATACCTATATATATTATTGAGAAATTTAGGGAAATTCAAATTTGTATATCACTGGCCGCAAAGTATTTACGAACAAAGACGAGCTTGTGCAGGGAAATGCACGGTTCTGATTGGCTGCCAACACTTCAAACCAGGAAGTGTTTTTGCCATGAATTTGCGAGATTTGTGAATTTGCGACAAACATTTAAAAAAAAAACAAGCACAGGCTACTGTGCTTGCTTTTCTATGCACACCTAATTACTCCATATACTATACATTGATGTCCTACTCTATCCCTTGTTTCATATTGTGACTGTACCATTTGTAATAAAATTGTTGATGAGACACAGGTGCATTGTAAGAGTATGAGATATAGTTACCTTAGAGCGTGAGTTTTAGTTACTCGAAAGAACTCTAACAATAATATGTATTAATATGCTGAATGTGTATGGTATTGTATGAGTAAATTCAGTACCTAACTACAACGTCCCTGTAACCTATGGTTTTATCAATTAATATGTATATATATATATATATATATAAACATAAATATATATATATATATACACATATATATATATATATATATACATATAAAAAAATATAACATTCTGTGGCAGCTTTTTCAGGCCTCTGGGACATGGGCCCCATTGAAATGAATTGTAGTGAATGGCAGGTTTGTAAAAGGATAACGGATAAAGGGTGATAACAGATTTTTGTTACAACAAAAATCAGTTGTTGATGGTACCATACTAATATCAGGAATTGTATTGTGTTCTATGGTAATTGTACACTGTGATAAAGCCTTCTGCTGGGATTTCATGGATAATTTTTTCTCATGATTTTCGTATTGAGGTTATGGAAGATGCTTCAGAAGCTAAAACAAGAGCCCATTTTACGTAAATTCACATTATCTTTCTCAGCCATTTGAGAATTAAGTTTGACATTCTCAGTAAAACAGGTAATTGCGTCAGGAACAGGCTATCAGTTGATTCCCTGGTCACCTACTGCAGCCTCCCTGAGTGTTCTAAAGAACAACTAGAGCACTGAACAGGCTTACCTATTACAAATGTGTGGCACACATGATGCCATCTTGATTTAATCAAACTAGTTAAACTTAAAATATTTAATTTAGAAAGAAACGGGTGGGGTCCATTTTGGTGGTCATTATGACATTGGCGGTGTACTGACCACCACTGTTAAAGTGGTGGTAATACCACCACAGCCTGGCAGTGAAACACATTGCAGAAAATGAAAGGACACAGAGGACTCCGCGACCGCCATGGAACCAGAAGTCCAAGTCTTCCCGATGCTCTACCACACCTTGGGTGTCCTGGAGCACCAATGCCAAAGATGAAGACAACAGTGAGTACAGCACAGAAGGGAGGGAGGGAGGAAAAGGAGAGTAACACACACACATACATATACAGACCCAGCTGCAGAGTAAATCGACTGTCACAGGACCCACAAGCAAATAATGCAAAGACAAAAAGTCTGAAGTACAAACACTGTAATTTGCCGCCAACAGCCACCATATTGAATCATGAAATCAAAATGCAGATGTCAATGTAAAGATTGGGCCAATGGCCAGTCCAAAGTACCAAAGGGCCACATGGCCACAAGGCATAGTCCAAGCCCCAACGTGACTTCTGACAACATCCGTACTCCACTGTTCAGGGGCATCATGTTGGAAATAGGCAGGCACCTCAGGGGGAAGGGGGCTTGTAGGGCATGTCAGCTATAGTTGGTTTCATTCTCACTGGTTCTGGAGGGGGCTCCTTGCCCACTAGTCTCTCGAGGGGACTGGAAGGCCATAGTATCTGGAGTGGGTATCTTGCCCACTGGTTCTGGAGGGGGCTCCTTGACCAATAGTCTCTGGAGGGAAGAGAAAGGCCACAGTCTCTGGAATGGGTATCATTCCCACTGGTTCTGGAGGGGGCTCCTTGCCCAATAGTCTCTGGAGGGGAATGAAAGGCCACAGTCTCTGGAGGGTGGGCTACATGCCCTCAGGTGGTGGAGGGGGCTCCTTGGGTTCCTCTGGTGGTTGAGGGGGCTCCTTGCCCTCAGATGGTGGTGTGGACTACTTGCCCTCAGGTGGTGGAGGGGGCTCATTGGGTTCCTTTGGTGGTGAAGGGGGATCCTTGCCCTCAGATGGTGGAGGGGACTCCTTGGGTTCCTTTGGTGGTGGAGGGGGCTCCTTGCCCTCAGGTAGTGGAACGAGATCCTTGGATCTTGGCCTTTGTCATGTGACTTGTGTCTTTGCCTCCAGGTCTAGGAAGTGCCTCCACTGACTCTGTCCTCTGTCCCTTAGGTTTTGCCACCCTAGACCTCCATTTTTGAGGTGGAGTTGTGGACTTACTATGAGTGGCTGCCGTCACACTCAGGGGCCCCTTAGTGCTAGCAGCAGATTTCTTAGTGGGAGCAGTGGCAGACTGTTTGGATGAGGTGCTGAGCTGGGTCGTTGGGACCCTGCACTTATGGGCAGGACGGGGAGGGGTAAGAAAGAGGTCAAGATGGGCAAGGAAAATCTTCTTAGGGATGGTGGGGCAGGAGGGATGGGATTGAAGGTAGAGGTACTGGTTGTAGGGGGTGTACGCTTGCTGTACTTGGGTGCAGGTACATGGACAGTGTGTGTATGAAGTAGATGGATGTTGGGTGTCTGAGTGCAAGCATTTCTGTATCTTAGGAAGGGTGGACAGACAGGGTGGGAGAGGACAAGGAGGACGTGTGGATGGATGTTGTGGAGGTGTCTGCAAGTGAGGTGGGTGTTCTGCATGATGTGGTGTTGGTGGTGGTAGCTGTTGATGCGGTGCGTGCAGATGTGACTGTGAGGGAGGAGGAGGGAGAGACAGTGGAGGCAGTGGGTGTTGTTGTGAGTGCCACTGTCTGTTGTTTGTGTGAGGGCTTGTGGCTTCAAGTTTGCTGCCTGTGTTTGTCTGTGCCACTCTTGTGTGATGTTTTGTATGCATGCTTGTCTGTATGTGTGCATAGGATGGGTTGGGTTTGAGGAGACTGGGACTGGGAAGTGGTAGTTGGAGGGGGGATGAAAGTACCAGGGACACTGGCTGCCATCAGAGAGGAGGCCAGAGCCTGAAACGAGCTCTGTAGGGCCGCCAACCCACCATGGATACCCTCTAGGTAGTCATTGCATTGCTGTATCTGGGATGCCAGCCCCTGGATGGCATTTACTATGGTTGACTGCCATACAGAGATGGATCTCAGGAGGTCAATAGCTACCTCAGCGAGGGCAGCAGGGCTGACTGGGGCAGGGCCTCAGGTGCAAGGGGCAAAAGAGATGCCCACCCTCCTGGGTGAGCGGGCTCAGGCAACTCAGTGGGGGGCTACTTGGAGGGTGGTGCTGGTATGGGGGGTGGTGGCTGTACCTGTAACTGGGGTGGTTCTAGAGGTGTCAGCCACCACCAGGGAGCTCAGACTGGAGGAGGATTCAGAGTCAGTGTTGTCACCTCCTGCCCCCGCCATGGTGCTCCCCTCGCCCTTTATTCCACTGGTCCCATCAGCATCAGTGAACTCTGCCTCCTGGGTCCCGTGGGCTGTTGCTCCCTCACTTGCCGGTGCCCCTGTTCCTCCTCCAGATGACAGATGACAATGTCACACATGGACAGGATGACAATGGGGGAGAAGGAAAGGGAGCACTGGGTTAATTACAGCACCAACACCACAGATGGCATACACATAACCATCACACAGAGGGACCAAGATTGAGCAGTATGCACCACACTAGCATTCCATTGGCTAGGTACCACAGCAGGATGAGATCCAACCACCGCCATCTGCTCCCCTCCTACTAAGCCCTGTCTGACATGGAATGCCACCTAGCTAGCTAACTTGATTTTGATATTCACCCATTTACCCGAGCTGGATCACGCAGCAATGTATGAGCTGGCATTAAGGGGCACCCAGGATCTTATGCCATGCAAAAAGATGGGTGTTACACACACTGTACTCACCCCCTTGTGGCTTTGTGATGCCCTTAAGCGCCCATCCAGCTCTGGGTAGGCCACTGCCAGTATGCGGGCTATCAGGGGGGTCAGGTTCCGAAGGGCATCCCTCCCTCGTTGGGAGGCCATCCCCAGCTGGACCTCCCTTGTCTTCTGGGCCCAGCGTCTCAGGTCCTCCAAACAATTCCTGCAGTGGGTGCTCAGCTTGCTAAAGACCCCCAGGGTCAGCACGTCCTTGGTGATGGCACACCAGAATCCCTTCTTCTGATGGGCGCTGACCTGCAGAGGAAACAAAGACAGAAGGACACCATTAAGCATACAATCCAGCTTGTCACACATATGGCCCACAAAAAGCATTTCCCCTCATCAGGCACACACATCACCCGGAGCCCTGCATTTACACTACCACTAGCCATACCCTCCACCCAAATGACACACTACCAGCACACACACACATCTCCAGGCAATGTTGTCACATGCATCGTCCCCATGGTGTACTCACCTGTTGCTCTAGAGGCCCATACAGCTGTCCATACAAGGGTGGGACCCCATCCACCAGGCACTCCAACTCCTCTGAAGTGAAGGCAGGGGCCCTTTCCCCGTCACATGGGCCAAGGCAGGTTCCAGACACATGTCACAGCACCACAAGCAGAGGAGGTGTTGTCCTGTGAAAAGTCAGGAATCAAGTGAGGTTATATCAGAAAATGGTGGTCACGTCTGCAGTGGTGTACACCTTCACCACCGCCGGTGATCCTCACTGGACCCTGTACTCCATAGAGCCCCATTTTAGCCATTAGGAATAGCACGGCTGTACAAGACCGCCTTCCACCATGACGCCCGACTCCGGCGGCGTTACATCACTTCCACCTGTCCTTACATACAGGACAGGCAGTCACCATTTTATGGTGCTGGTACAGAATTTTTAATAGAAAACTGGATTATTGCTGTCAATTGTACATGAATTGTCATTTACCTAGTCCAGTAACACACATGTCAATGTACACTGAGGTGGCGGTTCCATTGTTCAATTTGTCACTCCCTTCTCACACTTGTGTCCCTTAGGTACCTACCACTGTGGAGGAATAGGAGGAGGAGGCAAACCCCCGTGTACAGACCCCTTGTGGACTTGGCTACACTGGAGGACAGGCACATAATACTGATTTATAGACTGGACAGAGCCACAATCACAGAGCAGTGTACACAATTGGCGCCTGAACTGATATCTGATATCCGTCAACCCACTGGAATGCCCCCTCATGTGCAAGTCCCATCAGTGCTCCATTTCCTGGTAACTGGCTCTTTCCAAGTGACAGTGGGCTTGGCTGCAGCAATGTCACACAGCCAATGTTCTCAATTCTGCTGGCTAGGGTTTTGTCTGCCTTGCTCAAACACATGTGCTTCTACATCGCTTCCCCCAAGTGGATGATTTGGCCAATGTGAAGGCTGGTTTCTATGCAATGGGACATATTCCAAATTGTATTGGGGCCATTGATGGAACAGATATAGCATTTGGCCCCCCACCCCCCTGGGCCAATGAACAAGTATTCAGGAATTGGAAGAGTTTCCACTTATTCAATGTGCAAATGGTGTGCCTAGCTGACCAGCACTTCTCCCACGTCACTGCCAAATATCATGGGTTGGTGCATGATGCCTTCGCATTGAGGAATCGCAGCATCCCACACGTGATGGCACAATTACAGAGAAACAGGGTGTGGCTTCTAGGTGAGCCTGAGTCCCCACCCAATGCATGTCAGTGTATGCCTTCATGAGTCATCCCCCATGCCACTGTGCAAGGCTAATGTTTTTCCCTCCCTTCTTTCAGGTGACTCTGGCTACACAAACCTGTCCTGGCTCTTGACCCCTGAGTAGGTCTGCCAGATAGTTGCTGTATACTGCATGTTGCACAACCTAATCATCAGACTTCATGTGCCCTATCTGCAGGAGGAGGAGGGTGAAAATGTTCATGTGGCAGAAATGGACCCTGAGGACAGTGAGGATGAGGAGGCAGAGGATGAGGCTATGGATAACAGGACATCAGTTATACTGCAGTACTTCAAATGACACACAGGTAGGACAGTGGAACTGACCATTCCATTCATCTGATTATTTTATTTTTTCTGTGTGGCTGTAGCATGATGACAGTCACTTCCTTAACATCCCAAATGACTGTCACCTATGCCTTCCCATTTTGCAGATGTTGGTGTGGATACAACTGTGTACTGATGTGATGACTACAAACTGCTACAAGCCATTTTTTGGATGGAATCACAAAGTTCAGGACAATTGCATAGATCAAACAGTTCAACACATTGCACATTTGTGTCAGATAAAGCACTATCACTCAAGTTGTATTCAAGGGTGTTAATTAAAGTGAACATTTTGATGGAATAGTGAAATGGAAAGGGGTGATGGTAGAGGAAAGTCCAGGATATTGGTCAAGTCTGTTTGTAATGCATGTCCAGTGTCCAAGGGGTCATAGGAAGTGTAGCAATGGCAGTTCAAAGTGGACAAGGTGACAGAGTGGAACACAACGGGGACATTCAGGAGGTTCTCATTTCCTGGCGGTGGTCTTGGCAAGTGTCTTTGGTGTCTGTCTGGATCGCAGGGAACGTTTGCCTGCTAGGTCACCTTCTGCAGGGGGAGGGGTGCTGGTGGCCTGTGGGTCCTGTGGCAGGGCCTCCTGTCTACTGGCTGCAGCAGATATAGAGGGCTGTTCAGTTGACTGGCTCATGGTAGGGGCCCGCTGTAGTCCCTCATGATGTTGGCCATATCATACAGCACCCCTGCTATGGAGACTATGGTGGTGTTGAGGGCCTTCAATTCTTTCATGATCTCCTGGTGGTGTTCCTCCTGCAGCCGCTGGTTTTCCTGCATGATGTTTAACATCTGACCCATCTTATCCTGGGATTGCTGGTGAGCACCCAGGACATTGGTGAGTGCCTCTGCAATGGTATGTTGGCGGCCATCACTGTGGCAGTAAGTGGAATATACCTTCAATGTCATAATGAGGGCCTTTGTCATAGAAATTATGATTAGTGCTGTAAAAAGAAAAATTAGGACAATTTTCATGTTAGTTCCCAAATATCTTCGCCGTATATTTCTTTAACATACTGACTTAAACATTAACTTTCAACACCAACAGCAGACTGCCAGCTAACTCCTTGGTGATCAGCATTTTCACTACAGTGTTCTAATGAGCAACTAGACTGCTAACATTTGGAATTTATGGCAAAAGTGTGGCAGATCTGATGGCCATCTTGATGGAATTGACGTGGAAAACTGAAAGTATTTTCTAAGAAGGATACTGCAGTAAATGAGGAAATCAGGGAACTTCATGACATATAAGTCCCCAAAAATGGCCATTAGAAATAAAACAAAAAACAAAAATGTAGCACAAGTGTAGCCTAATGACCAAAGTGTGCAAAACACTTAGGGCCATATTTATACTTTTTGACGCAAAACTGCGCTAACGCAGTTTTGCGTCAAAAAAATTAGCGCCGGCTAACGCCATTCTGAAGCGCCATGCGGGCGCCGTATTTAATCAATGACGTTAGCCGGTGTTAGCTGCCGGCGCTGCCTGGTGTGCGTGGAAAAAAACGACGTACACCAGCCAGTGCCGGCGTAGGGGGATATGGAGCTTGGGTGTCAAAAAATGGGGCAAGTCAGGCTGAGGCAAATTTTTCGCCTCAACCCGATTTGCGCCATTTTTTTCGACTCCCAACCCCCATAGAAATGACTCCTGTCTTAGCAAAGACAGGAGTCATGCCCCCTTGCCCAATGGCCATGCCCAGGGGACTTCTGTCCCCTGGGCATGGTCATTGGGCATAGTGGCATGTAGGGGGGCACAAATCAGGCCCCCCTATGCCACAAAAAAAAACGAAAAAAAATACTTACCTGAACTTACCTTAATGTCCCTGGGATGGGTCCCTCCAGCCTTGGGTGTCCTCCTGGGGTGGGCAAGGGTGACAGGGGGTGTCCCTGGGGGCATGGGAGGGCACCTCTGGGCTCCTTCCGAGCCCACAGGTCCCTTAACGCCTGCCTTTTCCAGGCACTAAAAAACGGCGCAAAAGCGGCCGTACGTCATTTTTTTTGACCCGCCCACTCCCGGGCGTGAATTTTGCCTGGGAGTGTAAATACGGCGCACATGCCTCGGAGTCAATTTTTTAGACGGGAACGCCTACCTTGCATCTCATTAACGCAAAGTAGGTGTCCACGCTAAAAAATTACGCAAACTCCATGGACTTTGGCGCTAGACGCGTCTAACGCCAAAGTATAAATATGGAGTTAGTTTTGCGGCAGAATTGCGTAAAAAAAAATGACGCAATTCCGGCGCAAACAGAGTATAAATATGCCCCTTAATTATTTTGTTTTTTTTGCAGTTTTACATAGCACAAACGTGACCTGAAGGTATTGGAGTGCTTTACATGAGCATCAGTTACATTACACAAGGACACCTTCATTTTGGTTTCAAACATGGGGAGATTAAGTGATTTGCCCAGAATCACAGGCTGTCGAGCAGATGTCGAAACTCGAACCTGGTTGCCCAGTTGCAAAGCCTGCAGCTCTGGCCGCAACACCACGTTCTTTTCTCCAAGTGTAACAAATAATCAAGTGATCAAACATAAAGATAGTAAATACTTTAAAAGGGCTGTGTTGCTATTTGGGAATTCTGAAAATAGGTCCTCATTTAATTTCTAAAGGAAAGGCCTTAGGTTTTACAGTTTTGATTACATCAAGATGACGTCAGGAATACCACACTTTTGTAATAAATATAGAATGTTAGCAACCTGGATGTTCATTAGAATACTGGGGAGGCAGAGGCCAGGGCACAGATAATTGAGGACGGGGAAGAGGGTGCTTTGAGGGTGGAAGGAAGAGGAAGTGGCAGAACAATTATATATGCCAACATACCAGATTCAGGCAGGAGACTCCTGATGTTTCTAAGCCCAAAAGGGTTTTCTTTTATCTGTCTTCTGCGTAAAATCTCCTTTTATTCAATATAAATCAATAGGGAAAATCAATTCCCTGGGTTTCATTTAAAAAAGGTGACTCTCATCAAGTTCAAAATGTTGGCAAGAATGGTACTTTGGCTCACAGAGGGTAGGAGAAATGGAGCAGCAACATGAACTTGGCTAACAAAGGGCAGGAGAAAGATGGGAAGGGGCACCAGACTCACTTTACAGGGCAGGCTTAAGGGGTTGCAGCAGCACAATATACCACACAGGGCAAGCGGGGCAGCACAAAGGATCATAAAAAGCAATAGGGAGGGGACAGGGCCATGAACATGGACAAGTGAGAGCAGAGGGGAAAGAGGGAAGGGCAGCTAGCTGACCATACCGGACAGACAGGAGGGATAGTTGGAGCATAACGGACCACGAGGGGCAGGTGGGAGGGGCAAGGCACGACAACAGACCAGACAAGGCAGGAGGAAGGGGATAAGGGTCTGCACATGGAAAATGGATGGCAGGGGACAAGGGGCAGAACAGGAGCTGCAAGCTGACCATGGAAGGCAGGTAGGATAGAAGCAGAACACACCATGGAGGTCAACAGTGAGACTATAATGGCATGCACACAGAAAATGGAAGGAAGATGGGAGGGGGTCAGAGGAAACAAGCTGACAACACAGGGCAGGTGGGAGGGGCTGTGGCAGCACAGAAACCATGTATCGCCTACAGGAGGGTTAGTAACAGCACAACAGCCTTGGTGGACAAGACAGAGGTGGCCGGAGCATGCACAAAGGACCATGGAGGACAAAAGGGAGGGGTAGGGCCTGGACAGAGATGTAGGGGGGAAGGGGAATGGGCTTCACAACCGACTATGCAAGGTAGGTAAGAGGATTCGTTTCAGCATAAGAGAGCTTGGAGGCCAGAAGGGAGTGGCAGCAAAATGCTGGACAGAAGGGAGGGGATAGGGGCATGGATCTCGGACAGAGAGGGTGCCAATGGCAGGGAGTGGTCCAAGCCATCAGATTATGCTGGATGAGAGAGGACAGGAGCAGCAAGCTTGGGTGGGGGCAGCACTATGCCAGGCCAGACCCTGTGTCCAATTACCCAACTGTGGATTGCAAAGTGTGTAGGAGGCTTGCCCTCTGTGTAGTGCGCAAAGCTAGGCACACTGTGCAAGGGGTCCAGGGAACCACACATTGGTTTTCAGAGGTAAAAACTAGATCACCTAATGCTCTAATTTTTATGGTAGCCTGGTCGAGCAGTTAGGCCAATCTTGGAGAAGTGCAAAGCATTTGTTGTACTCACAGGATCAATCACATATTCGAAGGAGTAACTCAAGACCAATTTATAAAAATATTTAAGATTTTTATATACATTTTAAGACCAAGACTATCAATATTGGTTAAGTACTTTGGGAGATATGGATTTTTTAAGTTTAAAGAAAATAGTCTTTCTGTGCATAATTATGCACCATAGGAATCAATGTGAAGTCACCTTTAAAAATACACATAAAATCACATTTGCTTTACCAAGCTCTTCTTATGCAGGTTTGTCAATGTCATCAGTGAGCACACTGGGCCAACTTGAGAAGTTTGGGTGGCTCCCGGTTCCTGCGGGTGCAGCTGTGGAAAGTCTCTGGAGTGGTGCAGGGCCACTGCAGGGGACCACTTGGAAGCGTTCTGTGCAGGTAAGTTTAGAGGTGGTTTCTTGGGGTCCCCTTGGAGTGTCAAGGTCACAAGGGGTGAGGGGCCCTTGGCACACAGCAGGTTCTTCGCTGCAGGGCACAGGGCGGCTGGGTGCAGAGCGAATTGGCGATCCAGGAGCTGTGTGCAAAGACGGCCTTAGGATCTGGAGGTAATTCTCTTTTAGGTGGGCTTGCAGGACAATGGGGGCCCTCTGGTGGGAGGTACAGAGTGTTCTTGAAGTCCCTCAACTGGGGCTTCCTCCTGGTCCTTTTTCAGCCCTGGGCAGGCTAGTTTTCCTGGTGCCTGATGTCAGCTGACCAGAACAAGTGTATTAATATGGTTCAGCCACAGGAGGGGCAGTGCCACCAAACTTGGTACATTTGCAGGGTTTTTCCTTGCAGTTTTTGGTGTGTCATTGAGTCTGGCTTCAACTTCAGGTTCAGGAATTAGTGGCCAGTCAGTGAAGTGACCCTCACTGGGTTGCTGGTTTCTTTGTTGTTGCAGAGTGGTGCTGCGGCACTGGAGGGAGTTCTTGAGTGATTGGTGAAAACTGGAGGTCCACTGGGGTTCTTGAGGTCAGTCCAGTTGTCCAACAGCTCCTTAGCAGCGATTGTTGGGACCTGGGTGCATTAGGCAGGGTTTGGCACCTTTTCTTTGTACAGCAGGTCCACAGTTTTCATGCCTTGGTTCTTCTTTGTGCTGGTGTTCTTTTTGTCCTTTGAAACTGATTTCTTGGTACGGGGATGCCCACCTAATAGTGAATTTAGTGGGCATTTTAGGGGGTACCTGGTAGTATCCAATGGGACACTTACCTATGGGTCACTACACCCACTATAGTGACCACTTCCTGTGGGAAGGGTCACTTCCCTAAACCTGATTGGCTATTTTCCTTCCAGCCAAGATAGAGGAAAATTAAATGGAGTGTCCACCTTGCAGACAACACCTTAGGGGTGGTGCGTGCCAGGTGGGACCACTCCTCCTATCCTTTGGGTGGTTTCCCACCTTTGCTCCTGCCAAAAGTGGGGGTTTGCAAAGGGGTTGACCATCTGCAGCTAGAAGCAGGCCTGGGGGTCAAGTTTCAAAGATGGTAAGCTCTTTGTATCTTACTAGCAGGGCAGTGCACATTCCTGGGAGAGGGGGTGTTAACACCTCCACCTAGGAAGGGAATTGTTTTACAAACTAGAGAGACAGGGCTCTCCCCCCAAGGTTTGTAGATTGGGTGTCTGGAGGTGGCAGCCTGGATAGAACCAGTCAGCAACCATGCCAGTGTAGCTAGCTTTTGCAGGGGGCACCTCTAAGGCGACCCGTGGATACATTTTATAATAAATCCAGTATTGGTACCAGTTTGGATTTATCATTCTGATATGTTTGATACCAAACAACCCAGGGTTCAGAGTAGCCATCTTGTAGCTGGGAAATTTGTATTGATGAGTGTCCAGCACATATATTAAAATGGCTCCTTCATTCACTCTTTGTGTCCCAAGTTTGGCAAGGACAAAGTGGGGGTATACTGCTCATGCAGCTATGCCCTCACATATCACATGTTGCACCCTGCCTTAGGGCTGAAAAGCCTGCCAGAGGGGTGTCTTAGCCATAGTGTATTCAGTATAGGTTTGACAAGGCACACATATAGGCCCTCTTTATGACAACGGTGGTAAAAACCGCCTACTGCCGAGGAGACAGCTGCCAAAAGACCGTTGCAGTGGCTGCCAGCCGTCCAGCGTATTATGACCACAGCCGGATTTCCGCCAGAAGAATGGTGGAAATCCAGATGTGGCCATGGCGGTGGGTGGCGGTAAAGGGGCACTGCTGCCACCAGCAGCACCACGCCAGTAGACGGCCACCAGCCGTATTATGACCCAAAATACAGCCTGGCAGTGTTCTGCTGGCGGGCGCTGCTGGTGGCAGCAGCGCCCCACCCAGTCTCCTGCCAGAGGACCCCCTGGACACAGGTAAGTCGGATCTCCGACCGGGAAGGGGGTGGGGATGTTGTGTGTGTGTGGGAGGGTGTGTGTGAATGTTTGTGTGTGCGTGGATGCGGGTGTGTGTTGCATGTTGAATGCGTATGTGCATATATGGAGATGTGAGTTTGTGTATGTTGTGTTATGTGAATGTGTGTCTGCATGCATGTATGAAAGTGTGTGCGGATGTGTGTGTGAATAGATGTATGCATGTGTGGATGCATGTGGGAATGGGTGTGTGTATGCGTGTGTGTGTGTGTGAAGGGGTGTGAATGTAGGTTACGGTGGGGGGGCTTTGGAGAGGTGGGGGGCTAACTGAAGGGGGAGGAGGAGAGACCCCTATCAGTGACAGGGAAGGAATTCCCTGTCACTGATAGTGCCCACCGCCATGGTTTTCGTTGCTTTCGAAAAGTCACTAAAATCATGCCGGTAGGTGGGGTAATAATTTCTCAGGCAGAACAGTGGTGACTGCTGGGCTGGAGATATCTCCAGCCCGGCGGCTGTTACCGCCGTGGCAGTCGGAGTGGTACATGGCTTCAGCCAACCCACCAATGTCATAATATGGCAGTAGGTACCGCCAGCTTGTTGGCAGTACTTACTGTCATATCATCGCCAACCGCCGGGATTGTAATGACCCCCATAGTGTGCCATGTTGAGTTTGTGTTTTAGGTTTGCACAAGGCCACCCAGCCTGTAATGGCAGTGCTGGGTGCATCTGGATGCAGGCCCTAGAGGGAGACATGGTCAGTGTTGCTGCCCTCAGGGGCCTACCCTTAGTACCCCATGCCCTGGGTACCTAAGTAACTTTTACTAGGGACTTAGGGGCATATTTATACTCTGTCTGAACTGAATTAATGTAATTTCTTTTTTTTTACTCTAATTCGGTGCAAAACTAACTCCATATTTATACTTTGGCGCTAGACCTGTCTTGCGCCAAATTTATGGAGTTAAAGTCATTTTTTGGATGTGAAATCTACCTTGCTATAATGAGATGCAAGGTAGTCGTTCCCGTGCAAAAAATGACTCCATGGTCTTAACGCCATATTTATACTCCCATGCAAAAATGGTGCACGGGAGAGAGGAGAGGTAAAAAAATGGTGAAAAGATTGCTTTGCCCCATTTTTTAACGTCTGGGTCAGGGCAGACGTTAGGGGACCTGTGGGCCTATTTCCATCGTGGAACACCATGGAAAAAGCCAGAGAGACTGCGCAGAATTGGGGAACCCATCCCAGGTAAGTACAGGTAAGTATTGCATTTTAATTTTTAAAGTGCCATAGGTGGCCTTGAAATGGGCCCCCCTACATGGCACTGGGTGTAATGGCCATGCCCAGGGGACCCTCGTCCCCTGTGCTTGCCATTGGGATGGTGGGCATGACTCCTGTCTTTTCTAAAACAGGAGTCATGTGGTATGGATGGTCTTGCATCAAAAAATGCCTCTAGGCAGGTTAGAGTCTTTTCTTTTACTCTACCCTGCCTAACGTCATTTTTTGGTGCAAAACCCCCTTCTTCCATAGCGCCAGCCCCACCTGAGTAATGTCATTTTTCTTTACACTAGCCCACCATTTGCACCGGTATGCACCATTCCATAAATATGGTGCCTGGCTGGTGCACAGAAATGGTGCAAGCCGGTGCTAAACGTTTTGGTGCAAAACAGCCTGAGTGCAACTTTGCACCAAAAAGTATAAATCAGGGCCGTAAAGTGGTGACTACCAGTGTTTTCTAATCACCTTTACAATGTTTCAGGGCTATAACACTGGCACTGGGAACCTGGTGAGCAACATCCCAGTGCACTCCAGTCCAAGTTGCCTCCAGAAACCTGGCAAAAAGAGTGTGTGTGGGGGGGTACTGCAACAAGGAGCTAGATTCCCACAAAGTCCATCTTATTTAGGCCTGTATTTACACCTTTTTAGCGCCGCATTTGCGCCACTCTTTGAACCACAAACTATGCAAATACAATTGTATTTTGAAGGTTTGCGCTGCTTTTGCATCAAAAAATTACGCAAATGCGGTGCTAAAAAAGTATAAATATGGGCCTCAATGTTAAAAAAACCCTAGCAATTCACTGAAAAAAACAAAGGTAACAGGGATGTTATAGTTAGGAAATATAATTTAAAAAGCCTAATAAATTCACAAAAAAACACAGGTTTGCGCTGCTTTTGCATCAAAAAATTACGCAAATGCGGTGCTAAAAAAGTATAAATATGGGCCTCAATGTTAAAAAAACCCTAGCAATTCACTGAAAAAAACAAAGGTAACAGGGATGTTATAGTTAGGAAATATAATTTAAAAAGCCTAATAAATTCACAAAAAAACACAGGTTTCATGGACGTTATAGTTAGGTTTAGATTTTACAAGTATAAAACCATGGAAATTCATCTGTTATAGTTAGTTATTTCAAGTAACTATAACTCATACCCTAAGGTAACTATAACTCCCTCCCTCACCATGCACTGCAAAATACTCTAGATAATACATCACCCATGGCATCTCCAATGACATCATTGATAATATCACTGCAACATTTGCAGTCAAATTATTGATGAGAAAACTGTGCATGAAAAGGGCCCTAAATAACTTGTGCCCTCATCAGTCTACCTATTTTTTTTAATTTTTATGTGCAGTGCTCCATAAACTGCTATACAATATATATTTAAAATTATAAACACATTTCTCTACCTATTACCAATTTAACAAAGTTGTAATGAGTGGCGAACAACAAAAAACACTATTACTTAGCTACATATAAGGCCCTAACTCAGAATGCAGTGGAACACAGAACGCAGCAAGCTGTGATAAACATAAACACAGCCATTTACCAATCACACACTGCCTTATCATGCACATGTATCATGTTATACTGCAAACTTACAGTGTAAACAGTGGCACAATGTATTTAAAAACATATAATTTTAACACTACTTACACTATTCGCACATATTACCATAAGTTACCATTGACACCTCATAATACTTTTTCCTGCATCATTACATCTACTTCATTTAACACACTACTTCATGTGATGTCTATTTAAATTACCACACTTCATTCTACTCCACTTTAAGCCTCTGTATGTCACTCCACTTTACGCTACTACACTTCATGCCTCACCTCATCACTTCACTATAGGCCACTCCACTATTTGGTATTTTACTGTTCACCACTCTAGTTTACATCAATCCACTCTATACCGCTCCACTTTATGCCACCGTATGCCCCTCCACTGTACACCACTCCAGTATATGCTATACCATTGTATGAAATGCCACCCTACGACACTCCACTCTACACTATTCTACTCTTTCACTCCACCGTAGGCCACTTCAGTGTATGCCACTGCACTGTATGCTATTCCACTGGATGCAACTCCACTCTATGCCAGTCCACAGTATGCATTTCATTATAAGCCACTCCACTGCATGACAATCCAGTGTATGTTATTACACTGTACATCATTCCCTTCTATGTCACTCCACTCTACACCACTCCACACTACTCTACCCTACTACACTCAACACTATTCTACTGTTTGACACTTTACTTTATGCCACTCTACTCTTTGCTATTCCATTAGATGCCTCTCCACTGTACGTTACTATACCGTACACCACTAACAATATTATTCTCCTCTACACCACTCCACTGTATGCTACTCTACTACTCCACTCTATGCCACTCCACGCCATGTCACTACACTCTATGCCACTACACTCTATGCTATTCCACTGTAAACCACTCCATTCTAACAACCCTCCACACCTTGCCACTCTACAGTATATTTTACACTGTATGCCACTACAGTCTACTCTACTATACTCTACCCTGCTCCACACTACAATACCCCACTCTATGGGATTCCACTCTACAACACTCCACTCTACACCACTACACTGTATGCCACTCCACTGTACATCACTCCAATCAATGCTATTTTTACTGTATGCTACTCCATTGTACCTTACTCCATTCTACACCACTTTAATATATGCTTCTCCAATGTATGCCACTCCACTCTCTGCTATTCCTCTCTAAGCCTCTCCAGTCTATACTACTTGCTTCTACATCACTCTAGTGTACATCATTCTATTGTTTACCACTGCAGTGTGTGTCACTCCACTCTACATTTTTCCACTGTATGCCGCTACATTCTAGGTCACACCACTCTACACCAATCTACTCGACAAAACACTCCACTGTGTGGCACTCAATTCTATGCCACTCCATTGTACACCACTGTATGGTATTGCACGGTTTGTTCCTCCACTCTAACACAAGCCACTGAGCACCACAGCACTGTACATCACTCCACTGTATACTATTCCACTGTATGCTGCTCAACTGTACAACACTCCAGTCCACTTAACAGTACTACACTGTATACCAATCAACTCTACACTATGTCACTGTATGCAACTACACTGTATGACATGCTACTGTCTGCTTTTCCACTCTATGCCACTCAACTCTATTGAACTCCACTGTACCCTGCTCTAACATAAACAATTCTACTATACGCCACTCCACTGTATGCCACTCAATTCCACTCTAACCCACTTCAAATTATGCCATTTCACTCTATGCCACTTCACTCAATGACACTCCAGTCTATGCCACGGCACTCGCCACTACTCCACTCTATGCTACTCCCCTGTACACAGCTCCACTTTTGTCACTCCACTCTATACTATTCCACTCTAGGCCACTCCATCTTATGCTACTCTACTGTCTGCCACTCCTCTTTATGTTATTCAACTCTAAGCCACTGCACTCTATGCAGCTCCACTGCATGCCACTCCACTGTTTGCTATTCCACTCTATCACTCCACTACATGCCTATAGACTCTAAGCTACTCCAGTGTAAGCCATTGCAGTGTAACACGCTACCCTTTATGCCACTTCACTCTTTGCCTCACCACAGTATACTAATCTACTGTAGGCTACTCCACTTAATGCCACTCCACTGTATCTCACTTCATTCTATGCCACTCCACTATCGCTATTCCACTGTAAACAAACACTCTACATCACTCAGCTGTAGGCTATTCAACTCTGGGACACCCTACTCTACTCCATTGTACATCTTTCCACTGTATGCTATTCCACTAAACAGCACTCTACTACACCTCACTCCACTCTATGATACTCCAATGTATGGCACCCCAATCTACATTACTAAACTGTACGCTTGTCCAATTAACTTCACTCCTCTGCACCACATTGCAGTGGAGAGAACTCCATTACATGCCACTCCACTCTATTCTATTCCACTCTATGATACTCCACTGCACGTTATTTCAGTGACTGCTATCATACTGTACATTTATCACTGTATGTGACTGCAATGTACGCCGGTCCCCTTTGCGCCACTCCACTGAAAGCTATTATACTGTATGCCACTTCATTCTACCACACTCCACCATAAGCTACTCCACTCAACTTTTTTCTACTCCGCTCCTCTGTACACCACTCCACCTCATGCTACTCCACTCCATGCCACTCCACTCTACCCAACTTCACTGCATGCCACTCCATTCTACAGAACTACACTGTATGCTAACCACCATGTGCCACGCCAGTCTTAGCTACTGCAGTAAACGCCACCACTGTGCACCACTACACTCTACAACACAGTACTGTATGCTCTTCTTCTGTACGTAACCCCACTCTACTCCACTCTACTCTATGGTATTACACTCCATGCTACTCCACGCTATTCCACTAGACTCTACACAACCCCATTCCATGTCACTCCACTATGCTCCCTTCATTAACACTATACTCCACTTAACAAAAGTCTATGGGGGTCATTCTGACCCTGGCGGCCGGTGACCGCGGCGGTTCAGCCTCCCGCCGGTTTACCGCTGCCCCATTGAATCCTCCATGGCAGCGGAGCGCGCTCCGCCGCCATGGGGATTCAGACACCCCCTACCGCCATCCTGTTCATGGCGGGAAACCCGCCATGAACAGGATGGCGGTAGGGGGTGCCGCGGGGCCCCTGGGGTCCCCTGCAGTGCCCATGCCAATGGCATGGGCACTGCAGGGGTCCCTGTAAGAGGGCCCCACAAAGTATTTCAGTGTCTGCTTTGCAGACAATGAAATACGCGACGGGTGCAACTGCACCCGTCGCACCCCTGCAACTACGCCGGCTCAATTCTGAGCCGGCGTCCACGTTGCAGGGGCATTTCCGCTGGGCCGGCGGGCGCTCTTTTGGAGAGCGCCCGCCGGCCCAGCGGAAATGTTTGAATGGCCGCCGATGTCTTTTGACCGCGGTGCGGTCATTTGTCGGCGGTACCTTGGCGGACGGCGAGGTCTGAATGACCCCCATGCCTCTCCACTGTTTCACACTATACTCCACTGTATAGCACTGCACACTACAACACAGTACCCCTCTCAATGCCACTGTACCTCACTCTACTTTACTTAATAGCACTCTACAACACTTTACTCTACGACACTCTGTATAACTCCCTCTACGCCCCTCTCCCCACTTAAAATACTCTATTCTATTAGACACTACTTCACTGTACTCCACTACTACACTCTCTAGCAATTTACTGTACAATAATCTACACCACTCCACTCTACAACAGTCTATCCTACTCTACACAACCATACTGTGGTAGACTCTACTCTACGCCATTAAACTGTATAACACATTAATCTATTGTGTGACACTCTACTCTGACACATTCTACAACACGTTCCAACACTCAAGAACACACCAACCCACTTCACTGGACCACATACCACTCCACTCTACAATACTTAATTCTACTGTGTACTATGCCACTCCACTCAACTTCACACTGCTGTACTCAAGAACACACTACTGAACTATAAGGTACACCACACCACTGGACTCTAATATACTCTGGTCCACAATATGGCACTTCACCCCACGCTGTGGCACTCTACACCACTCACTCTATACCACCCCACTATACATCACTCTATTCCACTCTATGCAACTACACTCTACAAGACTGTACTACACTCTGAGTCACTGCACAACACTGTGCTACATTCTATGCCTACACACCACTGTAAAATCCTTTACTACACTCTATGCCCCTACACCCCTGTGTAGAACACTGTACTCAACTGTACAGTACTTTCCATCACTAGAGGATATACCACTCCACTATATTGTACAAGACCCCACTCCAATGTATAACAATTTACTTCACTACACACTATGCCTGACCACTCTACGGCACTCCCCATCACTGAGCAATACAACAAACTACCACTCTATATAACAATTTACTCCACTGTATGCCACACCACTTTACTCAATTCCACTCTAATGTAATCTATTATACTTACTCCACTCTACCCAACTCCACTCTACCCCACTGCACTGTACTCCACTGTATAACACTCCACTTTCTACAACTCCACTATACACCACTACCTGTATGCTATTCCACTGTATGCTGCTCCCCTGTAACACATTATATTCTACTACACTGTATTCCACTCTTCTCTACCACACTACACTGTTCAGCACTCTCCTCCACTCTACTGTACTACACTCCTCTTAAAGATACACCATTCAACAACAGCAAACTCTACAAATTCAAACACATTTTTATAAAAATTTCAAAAAATGAAATTCAATGAAAAAAATGAAAGGTTATGCCTTTGTTATAATTAGGAAAACGTCATGTATTCTTTCCTTGCAAAATATAAGATACACTGTTCCAAATAGAAAGAGAGAAAGATTACTATGGCGGGGGTCCTAAAATTCAGGAGCAAGAAACCTCACACATCCAAAAGGATGTCATGCTTCATCATCGGAGTTGCTCCTCGTCAGACCGGCACTGCAATGTCTGACGGGCACCACCCCGAATGGGGGGGGGGTTTCTTTCCCGGAGATCTTCTCAAATAATGATGCCGTGACCCCAAGAGTGAGTAAGTAAAAAAGGAGATCATAAGTAGTGATTAAAATTGGTTCTCAAAGTCTACACCGGGTAATTAATTTATTGGACCAGATGAGAGGTAAAGGCCAAGGTTAAAAAATAGTCATAAGAGTGAAACAGAAATAATGATCAATCACTCTATATCAAAGAACAAATGAGGGCAGGGAATTTCCAAACCATCCCTATCAAGGGTCAACATGTTTCGCATCCTGGTGGTCCATACGGATCCAGTGATGCTTCGTCAGGACCTAAATGACTATGGCCCTCATTACGACCCTGGCGGTATAGAACCGCCAGGGCCGCGGCACGCGGGAGCACCGCCGACAGGCCGGCGGTGCCCCGCGGGGCATTCTGACTGCGGCGGCTTAGCCGCGGTCAGAGAAGGGAAACCGGCGGTCTCCCGCCGGTTTCCCGCTGCCCCCAAGGAATCCTCCAAGCCGGCGCAGCTTGCTGCGCCGGCTTGGGGATTCCGACTCCCCCTCCCGCCATCCAGTTCCTGGCAGTTCTCCCGCCGGGAACCGGATGGCGGAAGGGGGAGTTGCGGGGCCCCTGGGGGCCCCTGCAGTGCCCATGCCAACGGCATGGGCACTGCAGGGGCCCCCGTAAAAGGGCCCCAAAATGTATTTCACTGTCTGCATAGCAGACAGTGAAATACGCGACGGGTGCAGTAGCACCCGTTGCACCTTCCCACTCCGCCGGCTCGATTACGAGCCGGCTTCATGGTGGGAAGGTCGTTTTCCCCCTGGGCTGGCGGGCGGCCTTTCGGCGGCCGCCTGCCAGCCCAGGGGAAAACTCTGAATACCCGCCGCGGTCTTCCGACCGCGGTGCGGTATTCACGACGCGCAACTTTGGAGGGCGGCCTCCGCCGCCCGCCAAAGTTGTAATGAGGGCCTATGTGTATCTCCTAAACGTAAGGGAGTCTGGATTACTATTCATCAGAAATTATCAGAAAAAACAGTATCCAATCACTTAAGTTAGTGTGGAACAAATTATTCCTAACTGTCGCCCTGCAAATAAAGGTACACAGGTTAATCAAAAAAGAAGAGTTAATACGTAATACCAAGGTAGGGAAATGGTGGTAAAGGACAACCGTGCTACACAATGTGAGTGTCAATTAGTGCAAAGTAAAATACATGCACATGTAAGTCATCTTAGCTTACCATCCCAATTTAGGGAGCACGCTTCCTAGGACCACACAGACCAGTGGTCAGGCGCAAAGTCAATCTGGGGGAGAAGTGCAAAACAGATTATACAGAATGTACAACAATTAGTTGTCAAGGCAATCCTTGTTTAAACACCATGGAGGTACAGATCTACAGCTCATACCTATGTATAATAGAAGCTCGTATTGTCATTATAGGTAGAGTGTCTGTTTCTACAGAGAAATACATGGGTGCTCTAATATAGAAATTCACCGATGGTCAGGGTAATAAAGTAGAGGGTCCAGAGTTTTAATAGATTAGAGTAAAAAAAGGGATTGGCCTGAACCTTTACAAACGTTGGTGGCTCATATTGAGTTGATTAAAAACAGAGTGGTCGGGGAAGGCACAAGTGTGCCAGAATTCATTCACAGTGAACCAAAACAGAAAGATCAAAAAACAAGTGAGGCGTGCCCCGGTGCATAAGTAATAGACACGGGTCATTCCAAGTACCCAGAGAGAAATAACTCACTTCTAAACGCTGCCGCTACCGTCGAGAAACCTACCCGGGTCCATGTTCTCTGAATGATGAAGGGAACTCCGGACACGTCGGTTATATTCATAGCGACCCGGAAATGGATTGGAGTGTTTCCAGGGCTTGCTGGGTATCGCAACGTTGCGCGTGCCCAGATGCAGATAGAGACAGGTAAAAAGTAAAGAAGGACTCTCCTATTGAAGGCCCGGGAGAGTAGATAATGGGGAAACTAAAGAAAGGACTCAAAACAATGAGGAGTCCACAGTGGCTAGTAAAGGACTCAACCTCGAACCCGAACTCATATTATGTAATAATATAATAACTGGGCGGACTAACACTGTGCCATTAAGGTATAAATAAAGAAAAAAGAAACAAAACATAGGGAAATAGTAGAGCCAATAATGTAAATTATACAGAAAACAAGGTGAAAAATACGAATGTAGGACCAAACAATGGAGTTAATTAGCCAGACTGGTCCAAGGGATATCATCATTTAATCCCTTAATGTGAGTCCGCAATTTGAACACCCACCGTTGCTCCAGCTCAAACAGAGAGTTATTGATGTTGTATGGGCTAGTTTGTAAAACAACCCACCACATGTCATCTGGGCTATGTCCAACCTCAAGAAAGTGGAGACTCAGTTTAGTAGTGGCACGACCACATCTAATATTGCTGCGATGTTCATTGATTCGCAGTTTCACCGCTCTAGTGGTCATTCCTATGCATTGTAATCCACATGGGCAAGTGATCATATATACGCAATTCCGAGTGTTACAGTTAGTGTGTTTGACCAATTGCCAAGTGCCTATAGGTTCAAGATCAAGGGATTTCAGTCATTTTGTAAAGGCACAGGCATTACAGTTGCCACATGGGAAATGACCAACCACGGGGGGAATACCCCAGAGTGAATGTTGTCGGGATGGTAAGGAGGCGGGCGTGGTCTAGTATGTACTAGTAGGTCCTTAACATTAGTGGTTCGTTTGAAGGCAAAGAGAGGTTTTGGAATCTGTTCACCTCCACTACATAAGATTGACCACCTCTTATTCACAACTTTTTTGGTGGAATTGGAGAGAGGGGTGAAAGTGGACACACAGGTAAGTTTCGTGTCTGCAGTGCGAGGGGTGGTGGATAGCAAAGTGTCTCTATTGCAAGATTTTGCCCGTTTATATGCTGCATTAACCACAGAGTTTGGGTAGTGGCGATTGTCGAGTTTGTTGGACAAATCTCTAGCTTGAGAGTTGAACATATGTGTAGTACTACAATTACATTGTAATCGAAGGAACTGACCGTAGGGCAGATTATCTCTTAATGCCTTAGGATGGTGGCTCTCATACAATAAGAGACTGTTACGGTCAGTGGTTTTTTGGTAGGTATGTGTGTACAGTTTACCACCCTCTATACTGATCATAAGGTCCAGAAAAGGTATCTGTGTGTCAGAAACAGAAGAAGTGAACCTCAGAAAAGGATTCAGTGTGTTAATCCAAGCAGTAAATAGGTCGACCTCAGCGAGAGTACCCTGCCACACTATCAAGATGTCGTCGATATATCTGCGCCATAGTTTAATATTGGCCTGGAAAGGATTTGTATCTGGCAGTATGAACCGTGATTCAAAATCAAACATATAAAGGCAGACGAGACTAGGGGCAAAAGTACTGCCCATTGACGTCCCACGAATCTGGTGAAAAAGAAGATCCTCAAATTGAAAGAAATGTTCTTTCAACGCAAGGGCAGCACAGTGTATGATAAAGTGCACTGGGGTTTTCAATGATTGATTGACAGACAGACAGGAGAGCAGTCTCAACTACTTGCAAAGTGGCCTCTTGCGGGATGTTAGTATGCAAAGCCTCGACATCCAGAGTAATTGAAGCATGAACCTGAACAGTTGAGTTGAGAGTATCTATCAAGTTGAGAACGTCTTTAGTATCTTTTAGATAGGTGGCGGATGTCTGGACAATAAGTTGTAGGAAGTGGTCACAAAAACAGAAAGAGGTTCGAGAATGGAACCTATTCCTGAGACTATCGGACGACCCGGTGGAGGCACCTTGCCCTTGTGGATCTTTGGAAGGCAGTAGAAGTAGGGGGTACATGGATGTAGGGTGTCCAATAATTCTGCTTCTTTGCGCGAAATCCATGAATTACCTACAGCCTCCCCTATCATACCACGCATTTCAGCTTGTAGTCTCTCCGTGGGGTCAGTATTAATCGGGATATAATAAGTCGAATCACCAAGTAGGCGTAGACATTCCTGTCTATAGTCAGTTGAATTCATTACGACTATGGCTCCACCTTTGTCTGCAGGTTTGATAACAATACTTGTATCAGATGCCAATGTCTTAAGGGCATTTCTTTCAATGGTAGAAATGTTTGAGAAACTGCGTTTCGGTTGTAGAGAAGATAAGTCACCTAATACAGCTTTCTCAAAAGCCAAAACCTCGCAAGGCATTGAGGAGGCAGGGGGCATGAATTTTGACAGTCTCTTAAGGCCCGTGTCCACGGGTTGCTCAATGTTTGGTCTGTCACTAAAGAAGTATCGTAATCTGATTTTTCTGAAGAAGTGGGGCATCTCACAGTGGAGACGAAAAGGATCCTCTTTTGGTGTCGGTACAAAACCTAGTCCTTTGTTCAGGACCAGCGTCTCAGTAGGAGAAAGTGGTCTAGATGAAAGATTGACCACTAAATCCGATTTGGTGGATTCTTCCCCTGGCTGCAGGTCACCATTTGTGGTTCGTCCTGAGCCCAATGTACCCTTCTGCCTCTTCCTCTCCTTCTGCCTCTTTCCCTGCCCTGACCGCGGCCTAAAAAACGCAAATATGGTAACATGGGGCGTGGTTGCTAGAACGGGAAGGGTTGCTGCAATGCTAGGGGTTGTCCAGGAGGGTATTGGGGATAATGGTAGAATGGATGTGCACCATCATCATCCGTACTCCACCCATCAGATTAGGAGCTATTGCTGTATTTCCGAGGTTTCTTCGTTGATGCAGAGGACTCATCTGAAGAGACAGAATGTGTCTCAGTGGTAAAGTCATCTGTGATATACGGGTAAACTTATTCTCGGCTGAACCTCGAGATGTCTTTCTGTAACTTCGTAATTTTCTGTTGGGTTAAGAACTCCTTGGTTTCGTTGAGTTCAGAGTTGATTTCTGTTAGTCGACTTTTAAAAGAGGCCAGTGAAACTGTTGCTTTGAGTGTGCCCTCCATGAGTGTAATCTGAACCATGATGGATTCAGCCAAACGTTTTGATGTGTTGATAATAAGCACCAACCAATCCCTGGTGCATTTCCATGCAATCTGCGCCCATTTTTTTCTAAAGGCTAGGTCCTGAAGAAAAACCCTGGGTATATTGGAGACGAGGAGACCGTTGGGGGCTATATTTGCTCTCAGATATTCAGTCATAATGGTCCCATGTAGAACGGTTTTGACAAGGTCACGTTTGAGTGTAGACAGCTTGTCCCACTCTTCTTTAGACAGACCAGAAGGTCCAGTGCCGTCATTTCCGAGAATGGAAGGAGTCTGAAGAATTCCATACACTATATCGTCATCAAAACTAAGCCCCTGGAAATTATCCATCTTAGGGTGTTTTGAGAGAAGAAGAAAAATCCCACAGCTAAGCTGCTGTACTAATGGACCAAAAAATGGAGGGATAAGGAGGGGTTATGGTCCAGTGTATGTCCTCCCAATAGATACGTCAAAATAAAATATACACTGTTCCAAATAGAAAGAGAGAAAGGATACTATGGCGGGGGTCCTAAAATTCAGGAGCAAGAAACCTCACACATCCAAAAGGATGTCATGCTTCATCATCGGAGTTGCTCCTCGTCAGACCGGCACAGCAATGTCTGACGGGCACCACCCCGAATGGGGGGGCTCTTTGCCGGAGATCTTTTCAAATAATGATGCCGTGCTCTCAAAGTCTACACCGGGTAATTCATTTATTGGACCAGATGAGAGGTAAAGGCCAAGGTAAAAAAATAGTCATAAGAGTGAAACAGAAATAATGATCAATCACTCTATATCAAAGAACAAATGAGGGCGGGGAATTTCCAAACCATCCCTATCAAGGGTCAACATGTTTCGCATCCTGGTGGTCCATACGGATCCAGGGATGCTTCGTCAGGACCTAAATGACTATGTGTATCTCCTAAACGTAAGGGAGTTTGGATTACTATTCACCAGAAATTATCAGAAAAAAGAGTATCCAATCACTTACATTAGTGTGGAACAAATTATTCCTAACTGTCGCCCTGCAAATAAAGGTACACAGGTTAATCAAAAAAGAAGAGTTAATACGTAATACCAAGGTAGGGAAATGGTGGTAAAGGACAACCGTGCTACACAATGTCAGTGTCAATTAGTGCAAAGTAAAATACATGCACATGTAAGTCATCTTAGTTTACCATCCCAATTTAGGGAGCGCGCTTCCTAGGACCACACAGACCAGTGGTCAGGCACAAAGTCAATCTGGGGGAGAAGTGCAAAACAGATTATACAGAATGTACAACAATTAGTTGTCAAGGCAATCCTTGTTCAAACACCATGGAGGTACAGATCTACAGCTCATACCTATGTATAATAGAAGCTCGTATTGTCATTATAGGTAGAGTGTCTGTTTCTACAGAGAAATACATGGGTGCTCTAATATAGAAATTCACCGATGGTCAGGGTAATAAAGTAGAGGGTCCAGAGATTTAATAGATTAGAGTAAAAAAAGGGATTGGCCTGAACCTTTACAAACGTTGGTGGCTCATATTGAGTTGATTAAAAACAGAGCGGTCGGGGGAGGCACAAGTGTGCCAGAATTCATTCACAGTGAACCAAAACAGAAAGATCAAAAAACGAGTGAGGCGTGCCCCGGTCCATAAGTAATAGACGCTTGTCATTCCAAGTACCCAGAGAGAAATAACTTACTTCTAAACGCTGCCGCTACCGTCGGGAAACCTACCCGGGTCCGTGTTCCCTGAATGATGAAGGGAACTCCGGACACGTCGGTTATATTCATAGCGAGTCCTTCTTTACTTTTTACCTGTCTCTATCTGCATCTGGGCACGCACAACGTTGCGATACCCAGCGAGCCCCGGAAACACTCCAATCCGTTTCCGGGTCGCTATGAACACGGACCCGGGTAGGTTTCCCGATGGTAGCGACAGCGTTTAGAAGTGAGTTATTTCTCTCTGGGTACTTGCACTGACCCGCGTCTATTACTTATGGACCGGGGCACGCCTCACTCGTTTTTTGATCTTTCTGTTTTGGTTCACTGTGAATGAATTCTGGCACACTTGTGCCTTCCCCGACCGCTCTGTTTTTAATCAACTCAATATGAGCCACCAACGTTTGTAAAGGTTCAGGCCAATCCCTTTTTTTACTCTAATCTATTAAAACTCTGGACCCTCTACTTTATTACCCTGACCATCGGTGAATTTCTATATTAGAGCACCCATGTATTTCTCTGTAGAAACAGATACTCTACCTATAATGACAATACGAGCTTCTATTATACATAGGTATGAGCTGTAGATCTGTACCTCCATGGTGTTTAAACAAGGATTGCCTTGACAACTAATTGTTGTACATTCTGTATAATCTGTTTTGCACTTCTCCCCCAGATTGACTTTGCGCCTGACCACTGGTCTGTGTGGTCCTAGGAAGCGCGCTCCCTAAATTGGGATGGTAAGCTAAGATGACTTACATGTGCATGTATTTTACTTTGCACTAATTGACACTCACATTGTGTAACACGGTTGTCCTTTACCACCATTTCCCTAACTTGGTATTACGTATTAACTCTTCTTTTTTGATTAACCTGTGTACCTTTATTTGCAGGGCGACAGTTAGGAATAATTTGTTGCACACTAATGTAAGTGATTGGATACTCTTTTTTCTGATAATTTCTGGTGAATAGTAATCCAGACTCCCTTACGTTTAGGAGATACACATAGCCATTTAGGTCCTGACGAAGCATCACTGGATCCGTATGGACCACCAGGATGCGAAACATGTTGACCCATGATAGGGATGGTTTGGAAATTCCCCGCCCTCATTTGTTCTTTGATATAGAGTGATTGATCATTATTTCTGTTTCACTCTTATGACTATTTTTTAACCTTGGCCTTTACCTCTCATCTGGTTCAATAAATTAAATACCCGGTGTAGACTTTGAGAACCAATTTTAATCACTACTTTTGATCTCCTTTCTTACTTACTCACTCTTGGGGTCACGGCATCATTATTTGAGAAGATCTCCGGGAAAGAAACCCCCCCCATTCGGGGTGGTGCCCGTCAGACATTGCAGTGCCGGTCTGACGAGGAGCAACTCCGATGATGAAGCATGACATCCTTTTGGATGTGTGAGGTTTCTTGCTCCTGAATTTTAGGACCCCCGCCATAGTATCCTTTCTCTCTTTCTATTTGGAACAGTGTATCTTATATTTTGACGTATCTATTGGGAGGACATACACTGGACCATAACCCCTCCCTATCCCTCCATTTGTTGGTTCTTTCTTTGCAAACCAAACTTAAAATACTCAAACATTACAAATACTGAAATTATACTTATACCTTAATGCATCACCTTTCAATGAATATCACTTTATTTTCTCTTTATCTACAAATCAAATTTAAAATAAACAAACATTTTCATTTCTAAACTTATACCTTTAATTTGTAACTTATGCAACACCTTAAAATTATTATAACTTGGGCACTTCAATACAGTGTTTTCAACTTGTTAGCCACAGTACATTAACTGATACTCGTGCCATCTCTGTGCAATGTTTATGACATTTTATATTATCTCACTCATATCATGTAAAATAGTAGTATTTACAAGAACAGTTATAACATCACAAACCAAGGCCCATATTTATGCTTATTTTGCTTCAAATTTGCGTCATTTTTTGACGTAAAAGCGGCGCAAACGTTCAAACTATAATTGTATTTTGTAAGTTTGCGCCGCTTTTGCATCAATGACGCAAATGCGGTGTAAAAAAAGTTTAAATATAGGCCCAAATCTATTGTTAGAACACAGTGTATGATAGAGTGATGAGTTATAGCTAATGTTGTGTGGCTGCTGATTTGAATATACTCTGCATGTAGGTGTGTGAATTATAATTATTTGAAGGTGTTAAACTTAAGTTATGAGAATGTATAATGTTTGTGTAGCTGAAGTCTGGTCTGTATGGAAATCATAAATAAAGTTATAGCAATGTAAAGGTGGTGCATAGATTTTCAATTTAATGTATAACTATAACTTAAGAATTTGTAATGTTTGTGTATATTACGTATGGTTTCCACTGAAAGAAAAAATAATGTTTTCCTGACTATAATTATGATTTAACCATTGGTGTTTTCTCTAAATTGTAATATTTAATATTAATGAAAATGTGTTTCAGAACGTAGAGTTCAGTGTCTTGCAGTGGAGTGCTAAGTTGGGTGTTGTGGTGTTGTATTGTCACGTGGGCTCTCATTATCCTAAATGAGACTACTGGATTTCTAGGTAGCAGGATCGTTCACGGTGTGGGGGACTGAGTCTGACCCACGCGACATGACGCCCCACGTTGGGCGCCATGTCGTGTGGCCTCTCATTATCCTAAATGAGAATACTGGATTTCTAGGTAGCAGGATCGTTCACGGTGTGGGGGACTGAGTCTGACCCACTTGGAAGGACCTCTGTCACCCTAAATCCGGTTTTGCTCCGGCTAACTAGCAGTGCCTCATCTCTCCCAAGGGGAAGAGATGATTGGGCAGCCGAGCGCATGACATCTTTGGAACTTCTCAGGGAAGTCGTGGTCACTCAGATCCAAACCAGCTCTCTCATTTACAGTATGATCTCATATACAAATGACAAAGGCAGTTGAAGTTTTATATACTGTTTTAATAAAACAAATGCATTTTAGATATTAAGGCGTGAGCCGCAATAACCAGAACCATACAACACAGTAGGATTGAAATAGTCACGAGGAGAGTGAAACATAAGAATAACGCTATCATGGTGTTAACAATTTCTACTCTCTCTCAGCAAGTTCTATTTCGAGCACAGCATGTTAAACTTCTAACTTGCCTTTCAGATTCCCTGGGAAGCCACCAACCCTCATACCTGAGCAAAGGCCTGTGATCTGGTTCAGCATCTGCAACGAGGCAGTCAGTGTCTAGTTGTGGTTCCCTGGTCGGAATCTCCCTCTTGCGTGTATTGGGACAAGGAAGTGTTTTTATAACTAACATGTCAGTGTGATCACAAAATGTCCCTAAGCAAGAATGCCAAAGATTAAACTCCTACCACGTCTATCGGCATTGTACCAGACTGTATCCTTGACTGAAGCACAGAGTGAACAAGAATGTGTTATTGAGAACTCCAGTGCTGAAGTAGGCTAAACAGTGTGATATAAAAAATAAAACAAGACCGTAGAACTGGTTATTTGAAAAATAACAGTACGAAGCTGAATAAAAAGCATTTAGAGCAAAGTGCACAGAGGCTCTAAGCTGCGAGCAAAGGAATAAAATACATCCAGGGCAAAGTGCACAAAGGCCTAAAGCCTGAAGCTAATGCACAAAGGATACGTAAAACTGACTACACTACAGTATAGTAGAGTGGAGAAGAGTGTCCGAGTGTAGTGTCATAGAATGTAGTATCATAGAATGGAGAGGAGTACAGTGGAGTGGCACGGCACATGGTACAGTGGAGTAAAGTGCCATTGAGTGGAGTAGCATGAAGTTCAGTTAGTGGCATAGAATGCAGCAGAATGGAGATGCTTAGAGTTGCGTAAACTGTCATAAATTAAAGTGGAATCTTGTACAGTAGAGTGGATTGATGTGACATTGAGTGTTAGAAAGTGTCAGAGTGGAGTAGAGTGCTGCTGAATAGAGCAGTGTAGAGAGAAGTATTGTATAGTGGCAAAGAGTGGGAGAAAGTGTTGGGCAGTGGGAAACAGTGGAGTGATGTAGCGTAGAGTGAAGTATCATGTTATAGAGTAAAGTGTAATGGAGAGGAGAGGAGCAGAGTGGACTGGCGTACTATACTGTGCAGTTAGGTGTTGTAGAGTGGTGTGTTTTATAATGGAGTGGACTGGCATGTTGTAAATTGTCAGGAAGTGTTGTAGTTTGGCGCAGAGAGGAGTGTTACAGAATGGATTACCGTGCTGTGGAGTGGCGTGGAGTAGAGTAGAATGCAGTATAGTATGGTAAAGTGGGGTGGCATTGACTGTCGTAGAGTTGAGTGGGATAGAGTAGTGTATAGTGAAGTGGCATAGAGTGCAGTAAGGGATTAGAGTGGAGTAGCATGTCATAGATCAGAGTTTAATAAAGTGGGATGCAGTGGCATAGAAGAAAGTTCTATGCACTGTTGAATGTCATACCGGAGCATAGAGTAGAGTATTGTAGACTTGCATTGACAGCAGTACATTGTTGTTCAGTAAAGTGCTATAGACTAGGGAATTGTGTGGTAGAGTAAAAGGGCATAGACTTGTTGAGTAGAGCACAGTGTCAGTGAGTGAAGTACAGTAGAGTGGTGTGGAGTTAGGAAGAGTGAGTGGCATACAGTGGAAGAGCAGAGAGTGGAGTGGGGTAGAGTAGAGTAGCGTAGCATAGAGTAGAGTGGGATAGGGTGGAGTGGTATACAATGAAATGTCAGTGGATGGGGTACAGTGAAGTAATGTATAGTGGAATGGCATAGAAAAGCATACAGTAGAGCGGTGTACAGTGAAACATTATAAAGAGGGGTGGCATACACTGGTGAGGTATAAAGTAGAGTGGCATAGAGTGTAGTGGCATAGAAGGGAATAGTGGAGCAGCATAGAGTTGAGTGGCATACAGTGGAGTGCTGTTGTTAGACCCGACAGCCTTAGGGTGGTCATCCCCCAAGTTTTTGCCAGCCTCCTTTCACTTTTCTGACAATGTTTCTGCTGGTTTTAGGACTCTGCACACTCTACCACTGCTAACCAGTGCTAAAGTGCATATGCTTTCTATCTTAAACATGGTAACATTGGTTCATCCCCAATTGGCATATTAGATTTACTTATAAGTCCCTTGTAAAGTGCACTACATGTGCCCAGGGCCTGTCAATTAAAAGCTACTAGTGTGCCTGCAGCACTGGTTGTACTGCCCACATAAGTAGCCTCTTAACCATGTCTCAGGCCTACCATTACAAGGCCTGTGTGTACAGTTTCACTGCCACTTCGGCTTGGCATGTAAAAGTACTTGCCAAGCCTTAAAATCCCCTTTTTCTACATTTAAGTCACCCCTAAGGTAAGCCCTAGGTAACCCATAGGGCAGGGTGCTATGTAGGTAAAAGGCAGGGCAGGTACATGTGTGTTTTATCTGTCCTGGTAGCCGAAAATTCATTTCCACTACTGTGAGGCGTTCTCCTTTCACAGGATAGCATAAGGGCTACCCTCATATATTTTAGAAATGACACTTTTAGAAAGTGAGCATTTCTCAGCATTTAAAATCCATCTGTGCCTTACAGCCTTTGTCCAATCAATGTCTGGGCTGGGCTAGGTGACAGCTTCTTTGTGCATTTCACCCAGACAACCACAAACACAGGATACTCAGTCACACCTGCTCTCATTTGCATACTGAATGGGGGCTTCCTGAGCTGGAAGGTTGGAGGGCCGGACAATTACATTTCAAACGCTAGTGGCCAGCCCTCACACAATGGACTGCCAAACCCCCTACAAGGACCCTGGCAGACAGACTTGTACTGAAAGGAGACATTGTGCACTTCAATACCACTCTTTGAAGTCTCCCCCACTTCAAAAGCATTTTTGGG